>NC_092788.1:49296035-49633138 GCF_047496795.1 Chiloscyllium punctatum | reverse complement strand
GGGTGGCTACTTTGAGGGATCTAGGGACTTGGAACCCAAGATCCCTCTGTTCCTCCACACTGCCAAGGATCCTACCTTTAACGCTGTATCCTGCATTCAAATTCAATCTTCAAAATGAATGACTCCACACTTTTCCAGATTGAACTCCATCTGCCACTTCTCAGCCCAGCTCTACATCCTGTCAATGTCCCATTGCAACCGACAACAGCCCCCCACACTATCCACCACTCCACCAACCTTCGTGTCTTTGGCAAACTTACTCACCAACTCTTCCACTCACACATCCAACTTATTCATAAAATCACAAAGAGCAGAGGTCCTGTAACAACTCCCTGCAGAAAACCACAGGTCACTCTGCTCCAGGATGAATTGTTTCTATCGATCATCACCCTCTGTCTTATGTGGGTCAGTAATCCCGTATCCAGACAGACAGGTTTCCCTATATCCCATGTCTCCGTACTTTCTGAATGAGCCATAAAGGTGTTTCATCACATTCTCAAAAGATTCAATAAGACATGTAAGGCATGGCCTACCCCTTACAAAATCATGCTGACTACCTCTAATCAAACTATGGTTTCCCAAGGAATAATAAATCCTGTCTCTCAGAGTCCTCTCCAATAATCTGCACACCACAGACATAAGACCGAGAGGTGTGCATTTCCCAGGATTATCCCTATTCCCTTTCCTGAACAAGGGACTAATATTTTCCTGCCTCCAATCATCTGGTAAGACTCCAGTGGACAGTGAGGGCACAAAGGTCATCACCAGGTGCGCAGCAATCCATTCCCTCGGTTCGTGTAGTAACTTTGGACGCATCTCGTCTGGTTCAGCGACATATCTATCCTTATCTTTTAGAAATTCTCAGCATATCGTCGTTCTTAACATCCACCTATACATGTACATCAGCCTGTATCACGCTGTCCTCACAAACGACAAGACCCTTCTCAGCAGTGAATACTGAGACATAGTATTCATGAAGGACCTCTCATTAAGGAGCTCCTTTATCTCAGAATCTCCTCGAACAACTTCCCCATCACTGGGCTCACCGGCTGTAATTTCCTGGCTTTTCCCTGCAGTCCTTAAGTGACGGAACAGCATTAACAACCCTCCAGTCCTCCAACACCTCACTGTGTCTGTTGATAATATAAATATCTCTGTTAGGGATTCTGTAATCTCTTCCCGAGCTTCCCACAATATTCTAGCACAGACCTAATGAGTTCCTGAGGATTGATCTACCTTTATTTGATTTAAGATTCCAACACTTGCTCTTCTCTGGTGAGGATTCATTCCAACACATCACTATTTAACTCCCCAAGTTCCCGAGCTTCCATGTCTTTCGCCACAGTAAATTCTGACACGATTATTTTGTCCAAATATCTCACCCATCTCCTCTGGTTTCACACATTGGTGAGCTTATTGATCTTTAAGGGGCCCTATTCTCTACCAAATTACTCTTTAGCCCTTATTGAAACTTGTGTAAAGTTCAAATTCAAATACACCATATCCCCTATACCACTACACCCCTCCTACACCCTTACAATTCTGCCATTTATATTCACACCAACAAATTAAATCCAACAGGCTCAAAAACAAATTCTCTTTTATCAAATGTGTTTCTAAGTGGCCAGTTATTGCATATTGACATATCCTTTCTAACTATTTCAGCATGCTGGGGCCGATGCTGGGAAGTTAGAAAACTTAACAGTGCAGCACAGAAACAGACCATTCGGCCCAACACGTCTATGCTGTCTAAGATACTATTCTAACTCATCCCATCTGCCTGCACATGGTCCATATCCCTCTATTCTCTACCTGTTCATGTTTCTGTCTAAATCCCACTTGAAACCTTTACTCACATTTCTGCTTCTACGACCTCCCTCAGTAACATCCACTCTACACAAAAAAACACTTGCCTCACACATCTCGTTTAAACTTCCTCTTTCTCACCTTAAACCAGTATTTGAAACCAGCTCTAGTATTTGAAACTTACACACTAGAAAAGAGATTCTGATTATCTAAATTATCTAACCCTGTTCCAAATGTTATATTACTGTACCTGGTCACCTGTCAGCCTCTGATACTCTCATTAAACAATCCAACTTTGTATAATTTCCTCTTACACCAAACACACCCTTAAAAATCCCTAACACAGGCAATGTGCTGATAAACCCCTTTTGTCCCCTCTCCAAAGCCTCTACATCCTTCCTATTGTGTGGAGATGAGACATGCACCCAGTACTCCAAATGTGGCCAAACGACCATTTGATACAATGACAGCATCAGATGCAATCCACGATACCCAACGTTGTGACCGATGAAGGTCAGTGCTCCATTTGTTTTCTTTCCCAGCTGAAACACTTCTGTTACCATTTTCTGAGAGTTACTGACTTGCACCAAGATCCTTCTGTATATCAATATCCCTCAGTATGATAACTTTCTTATTGAATTTGACACTATCTCACACTTGTCCAGATTAAACTAAATTTGCCATTTCTGTCTATCTCTCCAACTGTTCTGTTATCTCCTGCAGATTTTAGTTCATCAGGGAAGCAAAGGTTTTGTGGAAAAGGCAGGAAAGTAGAGTTGAACAGCCATGATCTGATTGAAGGACAGAGCATACTCAATGGGCCAAATGGCCTCCTAATTCCCCTCCTAAATCTCATGGTCAGGGCACAAACTCAATATATCCTGCATAATATTATTTGTCTCTGCTCACAAAACTCCTTTATAATGGGATTCTTGGATATTTATTAGTACACAGCATTTGATCTACAAATATGATATGATGTTATAGAAAACTCTCACCTACAACCCAGGATTCTATCCGTTACAGCACTGATACCCATTGCTGTATCAATCGGCATGGAGACCACTGTCACACACAGTTACTGTCCTGCTCTTGCTACAAGTACATTCAGTGTCCTGACTGTAATCATATTGACATTCCCATCACTGGGTGGTGCCTACAAAAGAATTTCTGCTAACAGTTGCTGCTGCTTGCTTATTCTCAGCTCTACTTTTCATATTCAGATCCAGAAGTCTGTCTCATTAATGCATTAACATCATCCTTCCTTCACAACTTGTTGGCTTTTTGCCTAGTCTGCCTATTGGGACTAGATTGGGTTGGAATATCTGCTCAGCATGGATGGGTTGGACCGAAGGGTCGGTTTCCGTGCTGCATATCTCTCTGACTCTATGGCTCTATCCCAACAACCCTTCAGTATTCACTTCCCAGCGATGGTCTTTCTGCAGCTAAATCTCCGGAATGACAGTTCCATCATATCTGATCACTGTCATTCCTTCTCCCTTATGGCGAATACAGGGAGTCATTCCTCGGTAGTGGGGAGTTGAACAGATGCGTAGAGGTTACAGAGATAGGAAGGCTTACAGGACTCGAGGATGTTAGAGTTAAAGAGAGTTACATCTGGTCAAGAATGTCAGTGGGACAAAGGAGTTTGGGGATTGGAGGAACTTTCAGAGATAGAAGAGGGAGCTGCATTAGATTCTGGAGATAAGGATAGGGATGGAGAAAGGAAGAGGTAAGCAGACGAAGAGGCACAGACAGGGGGCTGTTTCATCTCAGAGATTATTGTGTATACTAATAGAGATATGGAAGGTTGTCGTGACTGAAGACATTTACAGATATAAGAAGGCTTCTAGGCTCTGGAGGTTACAGAGATCAGAAGGCAATGGAGAATGCCAGGTTACTGGGATGGAGACAGTTACACAGATGGGGAGGGTTGCACAAACTGAAAGAGGTTCCTATGGTCGGGAGGGGTATGGTGTCGGGAATGAGAGTGAAATTTAACAAAATAAAGATCAAAGAATTGGAGAAGGATAAGGAGATTACAAATTTTTCACAGCTAAGGAAGGATTGTAGGAGCTGGAGAAGATTACACAGGTAGGGACGGATGGAGAGGTTAAAGACAAATACATGGACATGGAGGGTGGTATTGGTGGGAGGAGCTTACAGGGATAGACAGGGCTCTCAGGGTTTATAGGGATGAAGGAATTTAGTATCTACTGGAGAAGGTTAGGGATTAGGGTGTTAGGGACTGGAGAACCTGACAGAGACAGAGACAGAGACACAGAGAATGATGTGGACTAGAGGAGATTCCAAACAGAGGAAGGATTATCGGGACTGGAGAATATTACAGAGATCACTAACACAGCATGGGCCAGGATTGATGCCTGCGATCCCCTGTGCTGTCGCATTGAGGACCAATACAGAAGAGGTGAAAGCAGGACCGTCACAAGATGGTGGGAATGAAACCTAGAATGTTGCTGTTCCTTGCCCAGCTCTGTATCTCTGTCCTGTCTTCCTGGTCTACCTCCACCCTGTGCTGTTTACTGTGAGCGATCTTAACAGCTGCAGGAATTACTGAAGGCCCCAGATCTCCCTCTCCATCTCTCTCTGGCTGACCAACCAGTTTCCATGAGGTGATGGATGAGACAGGAGTTAGGAACATCCTGATTACCTGCATGAGACAGAAATAGACAGAATGGGAAACTAGACTGATGCAATGAGGATAACACATGCAGAGTGGCACTGAGTCCAGCAGAGATCTCGATAATCCCAGTCTCCATCCCTTGCCTGTGCTGCTGCATCTCTCTGGAATGTTCAATTCTGTTGACTCAGGATCTCAGACCATCTGTAAGAGGGAGAAATGCTGACAGAGGCAGTAAATAGACTGACACAGCGAGGGATACCAGATGGAGAGATACTAAGTGATAGCACATTATTAGACACTGTATTAACAGGGAATTATTTGAATTTGTAACAAAGGCACTGGGATAATTGTGAGGGGATTCAACCTTCCTATCTCATCATCTCTTTGGCAGTGGCTCACAGATGAGGCTGACCCTCTCCCACTCTCAGTGGGGGTGGGAGAGTCTGGAGTTGGCTGTACAGACCGATGTGACCTTCCACAGACTCGGTTACACTTGAGGCTGATGGTGGACATGGAAAGGGGGTGGGTGGGGCGTTGATATAACAGCGCGCTCCTTGTGTTGTTTTCTCCTGGATTCCCGTTTTCCCCACAGAAAGTCTCGAGGTGCTCGACACCTTCCCAATGCTCCTTCCCCACTTCAGACGGTCTTGGCCGATTTGATTAAGAGCTGAAAAAAAAACTGATCAATTCTGAAGTAACCAACATTTAGAAATGTGGAGGAGTGCAGTAGGAAGAGGAAACATTGTCAGTGTTTAATCAGAGTAGCGGAACAGGGAGAATTGAAGGTGCTGGAGTTGGTGACAGTGTTACAGAGAGGGGCAAAGGCCTGAACAACATTACAAAGCCAGTACGGATTGCTGCAGCTAGAGCCGTTTGCAAAGGTAGGGATAGACATCTGTATTTTTCATTGATTCATTCACGGCCTAAGGATGTCACCGGATGGACCAGCATACATTGCCCTCCTGCTAATTGCCCAGGTGCAGCTCAGAGTCGGCCATATTGTTGTGGGACTGGAGTCACATGTGAGCCAGACCAGGTAAGAATGTCAGATATCCCTCCCTAAAGGACATACGTGAACAAGTTGGTTTTTTCCAATCAACAATGCTTATACAGAGGCCTCACTAATGTCCTGTACAGATACACCATGATATCCCAACTCCTACTCTCAATGCTCTGCTCAATGAAGGGTAACCCTCCCAAACACCTGCTTCACCAGCCTGTTTACCCATGACGCTACTTTCAAAAAACTGTGTACCTGCATCACTGGGTCACTGACAACAGTACCCTGGGCCCGAACATTAATTGTACAAGTCCAGCCTGGTGTGCTTTACCACAATACAACATCTTGCATTTCTCCACCTGTTATTCCTAACCTCACTGGTCCAGCAGTACTGTTGATCCCATTGTACTCTTCGATAACCCTCTTTACTGTCCACATTATCACCAATTTCAGTCTCACTCACAAACTTGAGAACCATGGCGACTGTATTATCATCCAAACTGTTTACGTAAATGATGCACAACAGTGACCCAGCACCGAACCCCATGGCACATCGTTGGTCACAGGCCTGCAGTTTGAGCAGTCACCCTTTATGAACATGCTCTGTCTCCTACCATCAATCCTGTTTTGTATCCAGTTGGTGAGCGCTCCCTGGTTCTGTCTGACCTAAACTTACTAACCAGTCTGTCATGCAGAACCTTGTCAAAGGCCTTGATAAATTTCATGTGGACATCGTGTACTGCTCTGCTTTGACCTCTCACTTGTCTACCTCCACACTCAGGTTTGAGGCATGATTTCCCGTGCACAAAGCCATGCTGATGGTCATTAATCTGTCCTTATCTTTCCAAATGCACGATGATCGTTTCTCTCAGAATCTCCTCCAACAACTTACCACCCTGCCATCAGTCTCACTGGTCCGTAGTAGCTGTTGATGATACAAATATCTCTGGAAGGTGCCCTGTAATTTCCTCCCTCGCTTCTCACAAGGCGCTGGGATATATCTGACCATGTCCCAAGGTTTTATCTAACTTATTGCATTTTAAGACATCCAGCACCTCCTGTTCTCCAATGTGCACTCTTTTCAAGACATCACTATGTATTTTCCTAACTTACCGAGCTTCCATGTCTTTCACCACAGTAAATCCTAACGCAAAATATGTGTTCAGTATCTCCCCCATCAGCAGTGATTCCACACAGACAGCCTCATTGATCTTTCAGGGTCCCTATTCTCTCCCGAGCTAAGTTTTAGCCCTTGTTGAAACTTGTCAAAATACTTCTGAAATTTCAAATATCCCTCTACCACAACTAGCCTCCCCCAACCTTATCTATTCTGCATTTATATTCACACCAAAATATAGAATCCAACAGATTTAAAAATATTCTCCTTTTATAAAATCATACATCTCCCATTGTTTCTAAACATCCAGTTATCATTTATTGTCATATTCTTTATAGCACATTCCAGCACGTTACCGACTTACTGTCAGGCTAACACCGTTTGGTTCAGACTCACTGCACAAAGGATTTTGGGAATCCATGTGCATCAATCTGAAACAGGTAGCTTCCAGGATCAGCAGGTCATAGAGAAGGCAAAGGGAATGGAGTCTAAAAATAGGGAGGTCTTGCTAAAACGATGCAAGGTACAAGTCAGACCACACCTAGATTATAATGAGCAGTATGCGTGCCCTAAGGAAAGACATTCTTGTGTTGGAGGCAGGCCAGGGAAGGTTCACTCGGCTGATCCTGGAGATGGCAGGATTTTCCAATGAGAAGAGGTGGAGTAGATTGACCTTGAACCTAATGGGGTTTTGAAGAACGGGAGAGAAATTGAATGAAACATCCAGGATTGTGAGGGGCTTTGACAGGGTGGATGCCGTGAAGTTAGAAACTAGAATAGTACAGCACAGGAAAAGGCCCTTCGGCCCACCATGGCTGTGCTGACCATGATGCTATTCTAAACTAATCCCATCTGCCTGCACATGGGTGATATCCCTCTCTTCTCTGTTTGTTCATGTTTCTGTCTAAATGCTACTTCAAAACTGAGTGACAGTCTGCAGAGAACAACAGAATCCATGAATCCCCGTTGCATGTATCAGGGTCAATGACAAAAGTTTCATTCTTTTAAAAATGACAACTCCTCAATTCCTGCATCTCATAAAACTGCCATTTAAAAATATTAAAATAAAGAACATTCTAAATGAAGGTTTTGATGCGGTGACCTCTGGTCAGTCCTGTCGATCTGTTTGTTACCAGATGCATGGAGAGTGCTTTTTACCAGAGCATCACCAGGTCAGTGTCAGGCACACAGAGAGAACGGGCAAATAGATTCACACCTGAATTCACATCTCCCAGCCTGGCAATCGTAAGCTGTGCTCACCATTCCGTTAAGATCTCTAGAAACAGGACATCAGAGCCAGAAGACTGGAGGTTGGCTATCGTGTTGCTACTATTTATCAAAGGCAGTAAGGAAAAGCCATGGAACTATAGACTGGTGAGCCTGACATCGGTGTGTACGTTGTTGGAGGGAATCGTGAGGGGCAGGATGAACATGTATTTGGAAAGGCAAGGACTGATTAGGGATAGTCAATATTTCTTTTTGAGTGGGAAATGATGTCTCACAAACTTGATTGAGTTTTTAGAAGAAGTAACAGAGAAGATTGATGAGGGCAGAGCAGTGGATGTGATCTATATGGACTTCAGTAAGGCGTTCAACAAGGTTCCCCATTGGAGACTGGTTAGCAAGGTTAGATCTCACGGAATACAGGGAGAACTAGCCATTTGGTAAAGAACTGGATCACAGGTAGAAGACAAAGAGTGGTGGTGGAGGGTTGGTTTGCAAACTGGAGGTCTGTGACCAGTGGAGTGCCACAAGGATCGGTGCTGGGTCCAATATTTTGCATTGTTTCCATAAATGATCTGGATGTGAGCATAAGAGGCATAGTTAGTAAGTTTGCAGATGACAACAAAATTGGAGGTGTAGTGGCCAGCAAAAGAGGTTACTTCCAATTACAATGGAATCTTGATCAGATGGGCCAATGCGCTGAGAAGTGGCAGATGGATATTAATTCAGATAAATGCGAGGTGCTGTATTTTGCGAAAGCAAATCTTTGCTGGACTTATACACTTAATGGTAAGTTTTGACGGAGTGTTGCTGAACATAGAGATATTGGAGTGCAGGTTCATAGCTCTTGAAAGCAGAGTTGCAGGTAGGTAGGATAGTGAAGAAGGCATTTGGTATGCTTTCTTTTATTGGTCAGAGTATTGAGTACAGGCGTTGTGAGATCATGTTGTGGCTGTACAGGACATTGCTTAGGTCACTTTTGGAATACTGTGTGCAATTCTGGTCTCCTTTCTTTGAGAAAGATGTTGTGAAACTTGAAATGGTTCAGAAAAGATTTACAAGGATGTTGCCAGGATTGGAGGGTTTGTGCTATAGAGAGATTGAATAGGCTGTGGCTGTTTTCCCTGGAGCATCGAAGGCTGAGGGGTGATCATTTAGAGGTTTATAAAATCATTAGGGGCGACCATATAGAGTTGTATAAAACCATATAGAGCTTTATAAAGTAGGGGCATGGAGAGGCTAAAGCGACAAAGTCTTCACCCTCGGGAATGGGAGTCCAGAACTGGAGGACACAGGTTTACGGTTAGAGGAGAGAGATATAAAAGAGACTTAAGGGGCTTTTTTTCCACGCAGAGGGTAGTACGTGTATGGAATGAGCTGCCAGAGTAAGTGGTGGAGGCTGATACAAAGATATCCAGATGGGTATATGAATAGGAAGAGTTTGTATGAATATGGGCCAGATGCTGGTAGGTGGGACTGGATTGGGTTGGGATATATGTTCGACATAGACAGGTTAGACTGAAGGGTCTGCTTCCATGCTGTACATCTCTTTGACTCTAAGATCGGCTGAATGGTCCAATCGAAGATGATCTGTGATTCAAATCTTAACATCCTTCAGGGTCCACAACCCATTCTTGGTCCCATCATGCAGGCTCTATGAATCCCACACTGTCTAACCTCCTGCAGGATCCACGTTCCTTCCTACATTAGTACCATCCTCCAGGTTCTGCAGCCCTTCCTACCTCCGTAACATGGCCCGGTCTCTACAAATCTTCCTTCCTTTGCAATGTTCCCCAGAAAGGCACTGGAGGATGGTGGCATTTACAGAGTTAGGGAGGGATATCGGGATTGGAGGATTTTGCAGGCATTAGGAATATAGGGACTTGAGGAGGTTTCACAGTTTATGAGTGTTATATAGATTGTAGGAAGTTACAAAGATAAGGATGGTTTCAGATTGGAAGAATCTGCAGAAAACGTTTACATGGTTAAAGGCAGGAACCTTAGCAGTGTGCACGAACAGAGTGATCCTGTGTCCCTGAAGTTACCACCCAAGTTGAGAGGGTGTTAAGAATGCATATGGTGTGTTGGCTTTCATTAGCAAGTATGGCTAAGACCCTAAACATTTGTTTTCCCTCCAGAACTTACTGTGGACAAAGACTGGGGAACACAGAGAACAAGAGTAATACGTTAGACCACAATTGGAGTTCTCTGCAATTCCAACCTCCCTGCTACAGGAAGGATGTTGTGAAGCTTGAAAGTGTTCAGAAAAGATTAACAAGATGTTGCAAGGATTTCTGCTGAATAAGCTGGGGTTATTTTCCCTGGAGCATCAGAGACTGAGGGATGACCTGACAGAGATTTATATAAACATGAGGGGCATGGATTGGGTAAACAGTCAAGGTCTTTTCCCGGGGTTCGAGAGTCCAAACCTAGAGAGCATAGGTTTAAGGTTGAAGGGGAAAGGTTTAAAAAAGGGACTGAAGGGACAACTTTTTCATGCACATGGTGCTGTGTGAATGGAATAAGCTAAGAGAGAATGTAATGGAGACGGATACAATTATAACATTTAAAAGGTATCTGGATGGATATATGGATAGTCAGAGTTTAGCGGTACATGGGCCAAATGCTAGTAAACGGGATGAATTTATTTACATCTTCTAGTCAGCATGGATGAGTTGGACTGAAGGCTCTGGTTCCATGCTGTACACCTCTGTGATTTGAAAAGAGTGCATGTTATAGAAGAGGTGGTGCTGGAGGTTTTAAAACACAAAGGAATGGAAGGCCCCAGGACCTGATTAAGTGTATCACAGGACATTGTGGGATGCTAGGGAAGAAATTGTGGAGCTTCTAGCAAGGGTATTTGTACCATTGACAGCCATGTGTGATCGGCTGGAAGGCTGGAGGGTGGCATAGTGAATTTCTAAGATTCCAAAGGGATCTTGATGAAATGGGTGAATTGGCTGAAAAACCGCAGATGGAATTCAATTCTTTGGGTGACGGAGTCACAAGTGGAGGGGCCACATTTTTCAGGTTAGAGGAGAGATATGTTCAAAAAAAAGGATATAAGGGGCAAATAGTTACACAGAGAGTGGTTTGGGTGTGGAATGAACTTCCTGAGGTGGATGTCGGTACAAGTACAACGTTTAGTTAAGTACATGAATACGAAAGGGTTGGAGGGATACAGGCCAGCAACAGGCAGCTGGGACGAGTTTAGTTTGAGATTATGGTTGGTATCAACTGAAGGGTCAGTTTCCATGCTGTACAGCACTGACAACACTATGGTTTTGATCCATTATTTAAGAAAGGCTGCAAGAGAAAGCCAGGGAACTGAAAACCAATTAGCCCAACATCAGTGGTGGGTTAGTTGTGAAAGTGATTCTGCCAGACTGGAGTTACATTCGTTTGTAAAGACAAGGATTAATGAAAGATAGTCAGCATACAAAGTCAAGTCTCACTAACTTGATGGCTTGTGTTGAATTGGTGACCAGACATTGTCTACACCAACGTCAGCAGGGCCTTTGACGGGATTTAGCATGATTTAGGGTGTAGGTTTGCTCGCTGAGCTGTAGGTTTGATATCCAGATGTTTTGTTACCTGGCTGGGTAACATCATCAGTGGCGACCTCCAAGTGAAGTGAAGCTGTTGTCTCCTGCTTTCTATTTATATCTTTCTCCTGGATGGGTTTGTGGTGAACCCCAGGAACCCCATCCAGGATAAAGATATAAATAGAAAGCAGGAGACAACAGCTTCGCTTCACTTGGAGGTTGCCACTGATGATGTTACCGTGCCCAGGCAACGCAACGTCTGGATATCAAACCTACAGCTCAGAGAACAAACCTACATCCTAAACCTCAATCTGAGCAACGAACCTTCATAAACCTTGCATTTAGCATGATATACTGGTTCGTAAGATTAGATCACATGTGATCAGGAAGAGCTAGTCAACTGGACACAAAATTGGCTTGACAGTAGGAGACAGGGGTTGGTGGGAGAGGGTTGTTGTTCAGACTGGAGGCCTGTGACCAGCGGTGTGCTACAAGGATCAGGGATGGGACCACTGATGTGCATCATCTATATAAACAATTTGGTTGAGAATATAGGAGTCATTGTTAGTAATTTTGTGGATGATCAAATGAATGGTGTAGTGGGCAGTGAATACGGTGATCAAAGGGGATCTCGACCAACTGGGCCAGTGGACCAAGGAATGAAAGATGGATTTTAATTCAAGTATTAAGTTTTGGACGAACACAGGTAATGGTACAGCCCTGGGTAGTGTTGTCAAACAGAGAGAGACCAAGAGGTGCAGTTACATTGTTCTTTGGAAGTAGCATCACACTGGACAGGGTGGGGAAAGCGGTACTTGGCACACTTGCTGTCATTGGCCAACACTTTGATACATGAGTTGGAGATATTTGTAACATTGTCTTCAATATTTCCCTTGGAGAGAGGTGGCTTATAAGGGGTGACCTTATAAAGGTTTATAAAACCATATGGAGAGTAAGAATGGTGAATAGCCACGGGTAAGTCAGTCCAAAACTAGAGGGTATAAACGTGAGGTGAGAGAACAAAGATTTAAAGAGGGAGCTGAGGGGCAACATCCACAGAGGATGGTGCATAGACGGAATGAACTGCCAGGGGCACATGGGAGAAACAAGAACAATTACAACTTGGAAAAGAAATTTAGGCAGGCACATGGAGAGGGGAAGGTTTGAAGGGATATGGGCCAAATACAGGCAAATGCGACTCGTTCAGGTTTGGGGAAAATAGTCAGCATTGATGACTTGGACTGAAGGTTCTGTTTTCATGCAGCATGACCCTGTACCCAGTTAAAGAGGAGGAGAATACGGAGATAAGGCATGTTGTAGACACTGAAGGAAGGTATAGTGATAGGGATGGTAGTCTGCAATGCGGTACATTTCAAATATGTGGAGGGCCTAGATGTAAAGAAGGAGGTTACAGAGATAGGAACTGTTATAGGAGTTAAAAATTATTGAAGACACTGATCCACAAGACATACCTTAGGTACAGTGTTGGAGAAGGTACACAGAACAGAAAGATCTCAGGCAGCATTCCCACCCTCTCGTGGGAGGCCTGCTTTCCCCTTTGTTGTACTGATGCTCACTAAGAGAGCACAGGCCTGGATTGATAACTGTGAACTCTCTACGTTGTCTCAGTACAATGTAAGTTAAAGTAGACGTGGTGATTGAGCCAGAGTTGTGTCTGTACTGTGCTCCCCCTCCAGCACCGTATCTATGTCATGTCCTGTTAGCTGATGTTTGGATCCCTCACATTGCTGTCTGCTCTGTGCATTGTGAGTGATCTTACCTCACTGCAGGATTTATTGAAGGCTCTAGATCTCCCTGCACTTTGTCTCTCTGGCTGACCAACCATCTTCAATGGGGTGATGGATGGAACACCCAGCAGCTGAGAAGTCTATTGAATCTCCCTGAGTACCTACAGGAGACAGACAAATAGACAGAATGGAAAATTACACTGATGTAGTGAAGGTTACACATGTAGAATGGCACTGAGTCCCACAGAGTCCCTGTGCTGTTGCTTCTCTCTGGAGTGGAGAATTCTGTTGGCTCAGGATCTGGAGTAGCTGCAAGAGTGAGAAACACTGACAGAGGCAGCAATTAGACCCACACAGTAAGGGATACCACATGGAGAGATACTGAGTGATATCACCAGAGTTCAAGAAGTTGTCAGGATCAAACAATTGTGACAGAAGAAGATGTTTAGCTTCATGATGCACTGGTATCAGTGCTCAGGCATGAGCAACGTGCGAGCAGGTGAAGTGATGGCCTCGTGGTATTATTGTTAAAGCATGTATCCAAAACCTCAGCTAATGTTCAGGGGAGACAGGTTTGAAACCCACCATCTGAAGTGGTGGAATTTGAAATCAATAAATTCAAATATTATAATTAACCATCCATAAATATGTATGAAACCATTGCTGATGTACAAAAAACCCAAACACTTGTCCTTTCGAGAATGACATCTGCCCACCCTCACATAGTCTGCATGACATACCCACAGCAAAGTGTTTTCCAAATCCAAATAGAAAAAGGTGATGCATCAGAACAGCATGGGAATGTGGCTAAAGACAAGCAGAAAGGAACAGGCTGGGCCAGAGTTTAACTAAAACTCTACATTAACGAATTGGATTGTGATAGGACATTGTGGAAAAGAGTACAGAAACTTGTTTTCCGCATAGACAAAGTATCCTCAATAAGGTAGCTGGATTTGTGACACAGCTGAAAGAGATTTAGATACCAGAGAGATGTGGTTACAGGGTAAACAAAATGTGGAACATAAATATTCAATGGTTTACAACCTTGTGGAAACTCAGGCAAAATGGACAACACTAACAATAATGGGTAATAAAGGTGTTAGATAGAAAGCGCGGGGGGTGGGGGTGGGGTTTCTTAAAAATAAACGGGCAAACAATGGTCACAAAATATCCTTAGCAGATAATGTTCAGGATAAGCCACGAGATATTTAATAAGTACAGTGAGAGGAAGAGGATCCCCAACTAAGCAGTGGGGCCTGTTAGAATCCAAAGGGACAATCTGTGTATGGAGCCAGAGGAAGCAGGTGAGGTCTACAATGAATACTTCCCATCTGTATTCACTCAGGAGAAAGGCATTGTAGGGATTTCAGTTGGGATGGTGAGGCTCTGGAACATCTTATGATCAATGAGAAGGAGGCGTTAAATGTATTCATAGGCAAAAAGGTGGAGAAATTCCCAGTTACAATAAAATATATCCCAGGCTGCTATAGGAGGTAAGGGAGGAGATTGCTGGGGCCCTGGCGGATATATTTAAAACTTTGCTGGCCACAGGTGAAGTGCTGAATGACTGGAGGATGGCGAATGTGGTTCCTTTGTTCAAGAGCAGCAGTGATAGGCCAGGTAATTACAGAGAAGCTAGTCTGACAGCAGGGGGAGGGAAAATATTGGAAAACAATTGTGAGGGACACGATGAATCAACATTCAAAAGGACAGGAATACATTAGGGATTGTCTGTATGGATTTGGTAGAGGACTGTCCTCTGATATTGATGAGGCCAGTGCAGATGGTGTGGGAACATGGTGTTTATTAATGTCTTTGACAAAGTCTCACATGGAAGGCCGGTCCAAAAGGAAAGAGCCCATGGAATTCAAGGCAAGTTGGAAAATTGGATCCATAATTGGTGGAGCAGGTTTTTCACGACTGGAAAACTTTGCCCAGCGGGTGTACCACAGGGTTCTGTACAGGAACCATTGCTGGTTATTATGTACATTAATATCTCAGATGTGAAAGCAGAAGGTATCATTGGTAGGTTTGCAGATGACATGAAAGGTGAGGGTGTTGTCCACAGTGAGGAGCATGGTCTCAGGCTGCAGTCTGACATTGATCAGATGATAAACTGAGCAGAGTAATGGCAGATGGAGTTTACTTCTGATCACTGTGAGGTAATGCACTGTGGGAAGTCTAATCAGCAAATGATATCCATCATGAATAGTAGGTCCTCCTGGAGTACTGAGGAATACAGGGACCTTGGTGGGCAAGTCCCTGGATGTCTGAAGGTGTCAGCACAGGTAGACAGGATGGGGAAGATACCTGAACTGGGAACAGGAGGAGGACACATATCCTGGTGGGGAGAGTTGCTGGAGCTGCTCGAGAGGATTTAAAATCATCTGGCAGGGATGTGGGACTGCAAACAGTCGTAAGGCCAGAAAGAAGTTTGAGGCTGGTATAGATGTTCAAGAGAGCAATTTAAATAGACAAGGCAGGCAAGAACATAGCAGGCAATGAGGGAAAATTGATTAATTAAACTGCATTTATTTCAATGCAAGGGGCCGCACAGATAAGGCAGATGAACCCAGAGCATGGAAGGGAACATGGGACTGGGATACCATAGATATTACAGAAACACAGATAAGGGAGGGACAGGACTGGCAGCTCAATGTTCCACAGGACAGAGGCAACAGGAAGGATAGAACAGGAGGCAAAACAGGAGGAAAAACAGGAGGAGAGCTGGTGGTTTTGACTGGGGGAAAACATCACAGCAGTACCGAGAGAGAATATTCATTCAGGATCGCCCAGTTAAATGATATTAGTAGAACCGAGAAATAAAAATTGGTCATCAGTTTGCTACGATTGTACTACAGCGATAGGCAATGGGAGATGAAGGAGCAAATATGTCAGGAGATCTCAGATATCTGTTAGAATGATAGCGTCGTAATGGTAGGGGATTTTAACCTTAAACCTCGACTGGGATTGCTACTGTGTTAAGCAGTTGGATGGAAGGAATTTGATAAGTGTTCCAGAAACTCCCAGTCATTATGTAAATGACCCAACTGGAAAATGGGGCTAAACCTGACCTCCACTTGGGAAACAAGGTTGGAAACGGGACTGAGCTGTTAGCGGGGACGCACTTTGGAAAGTCACCAGAATTGTATTAGTTTGAAAATAGCGATGGAAAAGGACAGGCCTGGTCCACAAGTTCAAGTTATACAATGGAGCAAGATAGTCATGAATTTTTAAAGTAGATTTGGGGAGGTTATTTGCAGGTAAAGGGAAGTCTGGCAAGTAGGAATATTTTAAAACCGAGATAAAAGGAGTGTTCAGCGCCAGCCTGTTCCTGTTAGTGTGCAACTCAATGCTGACTGAATTAGGAAACACTGGCTGAGATTCGAGGCTCCAGTCAAGAAGAAAGGGGGCACATGTCAGATATAATTGGCTGACTCAAGGGAATCACTTCAGGAGCATCAGGGCTGTAGAAATACATTTAGGATGGAAATCAGGAATGTAAAAAGGGGACACGAGATCGCTTTGGCAGAGAAAGTTAAGGAGAATCCAAAGAGACTCTACAAGTGTATTAAGAGCAAAAGAAGAGCTCGGGACAAACCCCGTCTCCTTAATGATCAATGAAGGCAACGATGTGTGAAACTACAAGATCCAAAACAAATATTTCACTTTGGAACTTACTGTGGATAAAGACTGGGGCGCTCAGGGAACTAAACAGTGTTTGTCCTGACTACTATTGGAATACTGTGTGCAATTCTGGTCTCAATGCTGTGGATGTTGTGGAACATGAAAGGGTTCAGATGACCAAGGATTTGCCAGGGTTGTAGGGTTTGCGCTGCACGGAAAAGCTGAATAAGCTGGGGCTGAATTCACTTGAACATGGGAGGCTGAGGAGTTACCTGATAAAGGTGTTTAAAATCATGATGGTCATCGATAGGGTGAATAGATAAGGTCTTTTCCCCAGGTTGGGGGGATTACAAACTGATAGGCCTTTACTTTAAAGTTCGAGGGGAAATTTTCAAAGGGACCTAAAGGACAACTGGTTCCTGCAGAGTGTATGGAATAAGCTGCCAGAGGAAATAGTGGAGGCTGATAGAAATACATTTAAAAGGCATGTGGATGGGTGTATGAATAGGAAGGGTTCAGAGGGATATTGGCAAAATTGTGGCAAATGTGACTAGAAACGTCATGCAGGAGTTGGTTTGAAGGATCTACTTCTGTTCTGTACATCTCTGTGACTCAATGTCCTAAATGTTCCCACATTATAGAAAAGGAGGTGCTGGAGGTTTTAATACACAAAGGTAGATAAATCCCCAGGACCTGATCAAATGTATATTGGGACATTGTGGGAAGCTGGAGAAGAAATTGTAGGGGCCCTAGCAGAGATGTTTGTACCATAGAGAGCTATGTGTGATAGGCTGTTAGACTGGAGGGTGGCATTGTAAACAGTGAAGAAGGTTTTCTAAGATTACAAAGGGATCCTGATGAAATGTGTGAATGGCTGAAAAATAGTAGATGGAGTTCAATCTGAATAAATGTGAGGTAAGGCATTTGGTACAACAAACACAGGCAGGACTTATACAATTAATGATTGGACCCTCGGTAGTGTGTTGTAGAACTTTGAAGCTTGCAACATGGAGAGACAGGATGGTCAAAAAAAAGGTGCTTGCCATACTTCCTTTCATTGCTCAGTCCTTTGGATATAGGAGTTGGGAAGTCACATTGAGATTGTACAGGCCATTGCTGAGACCTCTTCTGGAATACTGTGTCCAGTTCTGGTCGCCCAGGCTATCGGAAGGATATTATTAAGCGGGAGAGGGTTCAGAGGAGATTTGCTGGGACGTGGATGGGTATGGAAGGTTACAGTTATAAAGAAACCTGGAGAGATTGGTATTTTTTCATTGAGGAGAAAGTGAGGACTGCAGATGCTGGAGATCAGAGCTGAAAATGTGTTGCTGGAAAAGCGCAGCAGGTCAGGCAGCACCCAAGGAACAGGAGAATCGATGTTTCGGGCATCAGCCTGAAGAAGAGCTAATGCCCGAAACGTCGATTCTCCTGTTCCTTGGATGCTGCCTGACCTACAGCGCTTTTCCAGCAACACATTTTTTTTCACTGAAACCTGAATGTTGACAGATGACCTCATAGAAGTTTATAAAGTCATGAGGGGGATAGATAGAGTTAATGGGAGTTGTCTTTTCCCATAGACAGGGGAGTTTCAAGACAAGGCACTACATTTTTAAGTTTAGAAGAGGGACATAAAAAAATGATACGAGAGGCACTTTGTTACACAGAGGGTGGGTTGTGTGTGGAATGAACTTCCCAAGGAAGGGGTGAACATGGGAACAATTACAATGTTTAAAAGACATTTGGATTACTCCAGGAATAGGAAAGGTTTGAAGGGCTATGATCCAGGAACAGGCAGGTGGTCAGGCAGGAGATCAGTTTTAGAGTATGGTTAGCACTAACCAACAGTGCGGTATGACTGTCTGACTGTGATTATAATATTGTGTTATTAATTAAGGAAGGATGCAAGATAAAGCCAGGGGTGTACAGACTGGTGAGCCAGACATCAGGGTGGGTCAGTTGTTGAAGGTCATTCTGAGAGGTATGACTTACTTGCAATGGGAAAGATAAGGACTGATTACAGCCAGCCAGCATGGCTTTGTGCGTGAGAAAACATGTCTCACAAACTTGATTGGAGTTTGTTCAAGATGTGACCAAGAAGACGAAGGCAGAGTAACAGACGTCAAGGTGTTGCATGATATATTGGTAAGTAAGGGTAGATCACAAGGGATCAGGGAGAGCTCGCCAACTGGATACACAATGGGATGACAGTGGGAGACAGAGGGTGGTGGGAGAGGGTTGTTGTTCAAACTGGAGGCCTCTAACCAGCAGTCTGCTTTCAGGATTGGTGCACCATTTACATAAACAATCTGAGTGAAAATATAGCAGTCTCTGTTAGTATGTTTGCTGATACCAAGATTAGTGAAAGAGTGGGCAGGGAATATAGTTATCGAAGGTGATGTTAATCAACTGGGCTCGTGGGCCAAGGAATGAAAGATGGAATTTAATTCAGGTGCTGGATTTAATTAAGACAAACCAGGGAGGACTAATACAGTTAATGGTCGGGCCCTGGACTGTGTTGTCAAACAGGGAGAGACCAAGGGGTGCAGTAACATGGTTAGTTGGAAGTGCCATCACAGGTGGACAGAGCGGTGGGGAAAGCAGCATTTGGCACACTTGTCTTCATTGGTCAGAGCATTGAGTACATGAGTTGGAGTTATTTGTAACATTGTCGTCAATATTTCTCCTCAGCAGAGGAGGCCATGGGGTGACTTTATAAAGGTTTATGAAACCATGTAGGGCCTAAGTAAGGTGAATTGCCAAGGGTAGGTGAGTCCAAAGCTAGAGGCATAAACGTGAGGTGACAGAGCAAGTATTTAAAGAGGGAGCTGAGGGGCAACATTATCCACAGAGGATGGTGCATAGATGGAATGAGCTGCCAGAGGAAATGGTAAAAACAAGTACAATGAAAACATGGAAAAGATACTTGGGCAGGTACATGGAGAGGAGAAGATTTCAAGGGACATGGACCAAACACAGGCAAATGTGACACATTCCATTTTGGAAACCTCAGCCAAAGAGCCATGCCGCACAGAAACAGACCCGATGTCTCCAGTTATCGGAGGAGGAGAAGACTATCGAGACAAGGCATGTTGTAGAGACTGAAGCAAGTTACAGCGATACGGATGGTCATCTGGACTGGAGGTTTCAAATATGTGAAATAATTGGTGAGGGGGAGGAGATGACAGAGATAGGAACTGTTATAGGAGTTAGAATGATTGAAGACACTGGTCCACAAGGCAATCCATAGAAACAGTGTTGGAGAGGGAATAAGGAACAGGAAGATCCCAGGAAGCATTAACACCATCTCGTGGGAGGCCTGCTTTCCCCTCTGTTGTCCTGATGCTCACCAAGACAGCACATGCCTGGATTGAAAATTGGGAACTCTTGATGCTGTCTCAGTACAAAACCAAACTTAAAGTAAAGGTGGTGACTGAGCCTGGTGTGGGTCTGGACTGTACTCACCCTCCAGTACTATATTTATGTCATGTCTTATTAGCTGATGTTTGGAGCCCTCTCCTTGCTCTCTGCTCTGTGCCCTGGAAAGATCTTACCTGGCGGCAGGATTTATTGAAGGGTACCAACCTCCCTGACCTTTATCTCTCTGGCAAACCAACCATCTTCCCAACCAGCAGTTGGCAAGTCTATTGAGTCATGAACTCCCTGAGTACCTGTAGAAGACAGAGAAATAGGCAGAATAGGAAATTAGACTGATGCTGTGAGGGTTACACATGTAGAATGGCATTGAGCCCCACAGAGATCTGGAAAATCCCAGTCTCCAATCCTGGCCTGTCCTGCCTGATCTCTCTGGAGTAGAGAATTCTGTTGGCTCAGGATCTGGAGTAGCTGCAAAAGTGAGAGGCGCTGACAGAAGCAGCAATTAGACCCACACAGTGAGGGATACCACATGGAGAGATACTGAGTCATATCACCAGAGTGCAGGATCAAACAATTGTGCAGGAATAAAGGGTTTTGATTCATATTGCAGTGGAATGCGCAACCTGTGAGCAGGCGGAATGACGGCCTAATGGCATTATTGTGAGACAATTAATCCAGAAACTCAGCAAATGTTCTCTGGACACAGGTTTAAATCCCACTATTGCAAATGTTGGGATGTGAATGAAATGTTTCAAAAAAGATTAGATTTAAAACCCATAAGTGAGTATTAAATAATTGCTGATGTTAAGAAATATCCATCGAGTGCATTCCTGTCTTTAGTGAAATAATCTAAGATGGGACTGGGATATCACAGGTATTACAGAACAACAGCTGAGGGAGGGACAGGACAGGCAGCTCAATGTTCCAGGGGACAGATGCTGCAGGAAGGACAGAAGGGGAGCTGAGAAAGGAGGAGAGCTGCTGGTTCTGATGGGGTGAAACATCACAGCAGGACTGAGAGAGGATATTCCTGCAGGATCGCCCAGTGAATCTGTGTTCGTGGAATTAATTGCTGGAAAAGCGCAGCAGGTCAGGCAGCATCCAAGGAACAGGAGAATCGACGTTTCGGGCATAAGCCCTTCTTCAGGAATCCTGAACCTTGGATGCTGCCTGACCTGCTGCACTTTTCCAGCAACAAATTTGCAGGTCTGTTCTCCAGCATCTGCAGTCCTTACATTCTCTTCGTGGAATTAATCAATAACAATGGGTCTTCTCTTTCCTCTGATTGTTCTACAGACCCCAGGAGCCCCGCCCTCCTGCACCTTGACCTTCTTAAGATGGCGGCCCTCAGGCCCGTGCTCCCTCTTCCCTCAAACAAATGGCAGCCGTGATCATGGGCCTCTTCCCTGATCAGAGACCGCCACCTCCTGACCCGGACCTGAAGGGTCTTTTTCGGGGTTTTTAACCTTTACTTGGGACTTGTGAATTTTCTCCACTCCTTTCTCCCAGCGAGGCTCCCACACACCGGCTCTGAGCGCCGCTCTTTGAAGCCGATCGCAGCCGCTGCCGGAGAAAGCAGCTCCATGTTTCTCTGTCCTGGTCAATGTGACACTGCGCATGCTCCACATAGAAAGCAAACGACGCGTGCGTCTGAAGTTATCAATGAGTTTACAGAGAATATTCATACCTGCACAGAATCATGGGGGAAATACTAGTCATTAATAATTGCTCTGTCGAGTTATAGTCATGGCGCTATCTAGCATGTAAATAGACTGGTCGCCTCAATTTAACCATACCGGCCAGGTATGTAAATTAACAATTGTTCTGGGATTTGAAAAGAGGTTTCTTACTCGAAATGTGCAAATATGTAGCACTATTTGTTAAAATTTCACATAGATTTTTGAGAGAGGTTTAATGCTCCACTATGTTAATGAGAATTATCAATCCTGCAAAACAGTTTGCTTTCTGACCAATTTTCAAGCGTTTACTCTGCGAGAATGCTTTGGCCCCGATCCTCACTCACTTTTGGTTGGAGGACCGGCCGCTGCTCGGTCATCAGTTCCGCCCCTTCCTCCCAATTGCAGACTTGATTCAGGCGTGACTCAGCAGGCTCAGCACAAGAAACAATAAGGGACAAGGGAAGTTAGAGTCGATGTCTTGTGATGCAGTGAAAATATCCCGAATCTTGGATCGAGAGGCTTGAGTTCAATTCACAGCTAGTGCAGGTGTGTTTAATAACTACTTTGAACAGGTTCATTAGGAAAAACAAGGGAAGTCAGGAACAGAGGAAAAAAATATAGAAAATAAATACAATGTGGTGGGGCTCCCAATGCTCAGAAGATTTCAGTCTTTACCAAGTGTTTCAGGGCCCCATTGGGTCCCAATACATACTGTTGCACTCCTCCTTGTGCACAGTCAGATACCACGATTTTGGGGCAAAGTGTTGTGGTGGGATATGGAGGTGCTTTTGTAGAATTTCCTCAGTTTTGGAGGGGAAAATAGGTGAGAAGGTGTAGGGTTTTGCATGGAGTTACCTATTCCGCTCCGTTTGCAGCATCATATTATTGAACTGACTATACCTCGTACATTGTTGGCAGAGATCGCTGACATTTTGTAAGGCCACAATACAAGATCCATCACTCTGTTTAAGACAGCAGAAATCTCTTGTAGCACGATAGTCATAGAACAATACAGGGCAGAACAGGCCCTTCGGTCCTTGATGTTGCGCCGACCTATGAATCATTCTCAGCTCGTCCCCCTACACTATCCCAAAATCACCCATGTGCTTAAGTAAAGGATTGTTTAAATTTCCCTCATGTGGCTGAGTTAGCCACATTAGCAGGTAGTGCATTCCATACCCTAACCACTCTCTGAGTAAAGACCCTGCCTCTGACGTGTTTAAATCTATCACCCCTCAATTTGTAGTTGTACATACATGCTAGCGTCATCATCCTAGGAAAAAGACTTTCACTGTATACCCTATCTAATCCTCTGATCATCTTGTATGTCTCTATCAAATCCCCTCTTAGTCACTTCTTGCCAATGAGAACAGGTTCAAGTCGCTCAACCTTTCCTCATAAGACCTTCCATCCAGACCAGGCAACATCCTGGTAAATCTCCTCTGCACTTTTTCAAATGCTTTCACATCCTTCTCGTATTATGGGCACTAGAACTGCACACAATATTCCAAGTATGGCCGCACCAGCATTTTGTTTAGTTGCAGCATGATATTGCAGCTCCGGAACTCAATCCCTCTATGAATGAAACCTAACACACCGTATACTGCCTTAACAGTACTATCCACCTGGGTGGCAACTTTCAGGCATCTATGTTCATGGACTCCACCATCCCTCTGCACATCCACCCTACCAAGAATCTTTCCATTAACCCAGTACTCTGCCTTCCTGTTATTCTTCTCAACGGTATCACCTCACATTTAGCTGCATTTAACTCCATTTGTCACCTCTCAGCATAATTCTGCAGTTTATCCAAGTCCCCCTGCAATCTGTAACATTCTTCCATACTGTCCACTCCACGGAATTTAGTGTCGTTTGCAAGTTAACTGATCCAGCCACCCATGCCTGCATCTACGTCATTTATAAAAATAACAAACAGCAGTGGTGCCAAAACAGATCCTTGTGACACACCACTACTAACCTGAGGCCAGGCTGAATATTTTCCATCAGCCACCACTCGCTGCCTTCTTTCAGAAAGCCAGTTTCGAATCCAAACTGCTAAATTACTCTCCATTTCATGTCTCTGCATTTTCTCCAACAGCCTACCATGTGGAACCCTATCAAAGGCTTTACTGAAGACCATGTATATCATGTCAACTGCCCTACCCTCATCTACATGTTTGGTCACCTTCTCAAAAAACTCAGAGGTTTGTGAGACATGACCTGCCCTTGACGAAACCATGTTGACTATCTGAAATCAAATTGTTGTTTGCTCGTTGATTATAAATCTTTTCTCTTATAATCCTTTCCAAAACCTTTCCTACAACAGAAGTAAGGCTCACTGGTCTATAATTACCTGGATCATCTCCATTGCCCTTGGAATCAAGGGAACAACATTTGCAATCCTTCAGTCCTCTAGTACCAAACCTGTAGAGAAAGACGACTCAAATATCAAAGCCAAAGTCTCTGTTATCTCCTCCCTCGCTTCCCAGAGAATCCTCAGATAAATCCCATCCAGCCCAGGGGACTTGTCTACTTTCTGGAATTGATAACACCTGATCGTAACTAACCTCGATCCTTTCTAGTCTAATATGTTGTACCTCTTCTCCTTTACAATATTCTCCTTTTCCTGAGTGAAAACTGTTGAGAAATGTTCATTTAGCACCTCACCGGTCTCCACAGGGTCCACACTGAACTTCCCACTTCTGTCTTTGACTGGCCATATTCCTACCCTACGCTTTTGTTTCTCACATACCTATAGAAAGCTTTAGGGTTCTCCTTTATTCTATTCACTAAAGACTGCTTGTGTCCTCTCTTTGCTCTTAACTCTCTCTTTAAATCCTTCCTATCTGATATGTAACTCTCCATTGCCTCATCTGTTCCATCTTGCCTCATCAACACATAAGCCTCGTTCTTCTTCTGAACAAGAGATGCAATTTCCACAGTAAACCATGGTTCCCTTACCTTATCACTTCATTCCTGCCTTATAGGGACATACCTGTCAAGGACATGTAATATCTGTTCATTAAACCAGCTCCAGATTTCAATAGTCTGCATCCCCTGCATTTTGCGACCCCATTCTATGCATCCTAATTCTTGCTGAATCGCATTATATTTGCCCCGTCCCATCGATAAGGAGGAGGTTAATTAGGTTGTTTCCAGAGTTGAGGGGTTTGGCTTAACAGTAGATTGGTAATATATTCATTGGAATTCAGAAGAATGGAAAAATATAAAATAATGAATGGAATGGATAAAATAGAAGTAGAGAGGATGTTGCCACTGGCAGGTGAAGCTAGCACAAGAGGGATCATCTCAAGATTAGAGGCAGCAAATTTAAGACTGAATTGAGAAGGAACTTCTTGACCTCTACAGAATTCATTGCCCAGGGAAGTAGTTGATGCTAGTTCAGTAAACATTTATAAAGCTAAGGTAGGTTTTTTAAAAAAAGAAATAATTAATTAAGGGATACGGTGAGAACGTGAGTAAATGGTTCTACATCCACGAAATGATCAGCCATGGTCACATTGAATGGCAGAGCAGGCTCAAAGGGCAGGACGGCCTTCTCCTGTTCCTAGTTCTTATGTTACGTTATGCATTCCTCCCTCACTCGACTTGGAAGTGCTGGTTCTGGATTAGTGGTGCTGGAAGAGCACAGTATTTCAGGCAGCATCTGAGGAGCAGTAAAATCGACGTTTCGGGCAAAAGCCCTCCATCAGGAATAAAGGCAGAGAGCCTGAAGTGTGGAGAGATAAGCGAGAAGAGGGTGGGGAGCAAGTAGCATAGAGTACAATAGGTGAGTGGGGAAGGGTATGAAGGTGATAGTTCAGGGAGGAGGGTGGAGTGGATAGGAGGAAAAGAAGATAGGCAGGTAGGACAAGTCAAGGGGACAGTGCTGAGCCGGAATTTTGGAACTAGGGTGAGGTGTGGGAAGGGGAAATGAGGAAACTGTTGAAGTCCACATCGTTGCCCTGGGGTTGAAATGTGGACTTCAACAGTTTCCTCATTTCCCCTTCCCACACCTCACCCTATTTACAAACTTCCAGCTCAGCAGTGTCCCCTTGACTTGTCCTACTTGCCTATCTTCTTTTCCACCTATCCACTCCACCCTCCCCCCGACCCATCACCTTCATCCCCTGCCCCACTCAACTATTGTACTCTATGCTACTTTCTCCCCACCCCCACCCTCCTCGAGCTTATCTCTCCACGCTTCAGGTTCTCTGCCTTTATTCCTAATGAAGGGCTTTTGCCTGAAACGTCGATTTTACTGCTCCTCGGATGCTGCCTGAACTGCTGTGCTCTTACATCACCACTAATCCAGAATCTAGTTTCCAGCATCTGCAGTCATTGTTTTTACCTTAGAGGTGCTGGTGTTGGATTATGATGGACAAAATTCAAATTCACAGAACACCATGTTATAGTCTAATGGGTTCATTTGAAAGTACGAGCTTTGCTGCTTCTTCATCAGGTGGTTGTGTGATTTTTAACTTTGTCCCTCACTCTTGTAACTGATAAACAGCAACAAAAGTCATGAAGCAGTGCGCATGCTCTAGCCAACAATCGGGCCCGGGTTGAGCAATTCATCAACTTCACCAACACATTCCACCCTGACCTTAAATTTACCTGGACCACCTCTGACACCTCCCTCCCCTTCCTGGACCTCTCCATCTCCATTAATGACTACCGACTTGACACTGACATTTTTTACAGACCCACCAACTCCCACAGCTACCTGGATTATACTTCTTCCCACCCTACCTCTTGCAAAAATGCCATCCCATATTCCTAATTCCTCCGCCTCCACCATATCTGATCCCAGGAGGACCGGTTCCACCACAGAACACACCAGATGGCCTCCTTCTTTAGAGACCGTAATTTCCCTTCCCACGTGATTAAAGATGCCCTCCAATGCATCTCATCCACATCCCGCACCTCCGCCCTCAGACCCCACCCCTCCAACCATAAAAATGACAGAATGCCCCTGGTGCTCACCTTCCATCCTACCAACCTTTGCATAAACCAAATCATCCACCGACATTTCCGCCACCTCCAAACACACCCCACCACCAGGGATATATTTCCCTCCCCACCTCTTTGGGCCTTCTGCAAAGACCGTTCCCTCCGTGACTACCTGGTCAGGTCCATGCCCCCCCTACAACCCACCCTCCCATCCTGACACTTACCCCTGCCACCGCAGGAACTGTAAAACCTGCACCCACACCAACTCCCCTACTCTATCCAAGGCCCTAAAGGAGCCTTCCACATCCAAAGTTTTACTTGCACATCCACCAATATCATTTATTGTATCCGTTGCTCCCGATGTGGTCTCATCTACATTGGAGAGACTGGGCACCTCCTAGCAGAGCACTTTAGGGAATATCTCCGAGACACCCGCACCAATCAACCAAACCGCGCCGTGGCCCAACTTTTCAACTCCCCCTACCACTCTGCTGAGGACATGGAGGTCCTGGGCCTCCTTCAACCCCGCTCCCTCACCATCAGACGCCTGGAGGAAGAACGCCTCATCTTCCGCCTCGGAACGCTTCAACCCCAGGGCATCAATGTGGACTTCAACAGTTTCCTCATTTCCCCTTCCCCCACCTCACTCTCGTTCCAAACTTCCAGCTCAGCAGTGTCCCCATGACTTGTCCTACCTGCCTATATCCTGTTCCACCTATCCACTCCACCCTCTCCTCCCTGACCGATCACCTTCATCCCCTCCACTACTCACCCATTGTGCTCTATGCTACTTTCTCCCCACCCTCCTCTAGCTTATCTCTCCACGCTTCAGGCTCACTGCCTTTATTCGGGCTTTTGCCCGAAACGTCGATTTTGAAGCACCTTGGATGCTGCCTGAACTGCTGTGCTCTTCCAGCACCACTCATCCAGAATCTGATTTCCAGCATCTGCAGTCATCGTTTATACCCCGGGTTAATGATGTCAGTGGTGGACCAATGGAAAGGCAGGGGTAGAGCTGGAGGACCTGGTGGGGCAGATGGTCCTCAGGTCAATCAGTGAATGAGGGGCGGGACTTGACTATACCACGTGATCATTCTCGCGGTGGGCGCGGATGTTGGGGATGGATGTGCGGAGAGCTGTCGGTAAGGAAAGAAATAAACAGCCGTTAGTGGGAGGAAAATGGAGTTGGTATGGTCTGAGAGGTTTTACAATCATTTGGTACACATCGGAAAATACAAATTTGAAACTTTCAGTCTCATGTTTGAAGTAAACGGGAAAATGCCTCGTTGAGTAATCGACCCGAGTGAGCGCCGCCATCTTTATTCGGGGCAATGATTCACTGGACACGTGCGCGGCCGCCAGCTTTGTAGGGGGCAAAGTTCAGAGGGATGTATGTACAGCCTTCCCTGGTAAAAAGAGTCATAGGGCAGGATTTACACACAGCACATTCAAACCCAGAGAAATGGACTTTTTTCTGGATTTGTTTCGTAATTCATTTAAATGATTTGGATATGAATAGAGGCCGTTTAGTTAGTAAGTTTGCAGGTGACACCAAAATTGGAGGTATTGTGGACAATGAAGAAGGTTATCTCAGAGTACAGTGGGATATTGATCAGATGAGGAGTGGCAAAAAGGATTTAATGAAGGTAGATTAGATTAGGATATCTGGTTGGCATAGGTTGGACCGAAGAAGTCTGTTTCTGTGCTAGACATCTTTGACTGTGGGATCATAAAAGTGAACTCTGCCCTGGTTCATCTCTGGGTTCTCTGATGTCCACTTGTTCATTATCTAGCTTCCTCAATCTCTCATGGGTATATTTTTGCTCTGTATAGTATTTTACAATTACTTTCACAGCTGTTTTGAAAATGAATTGAAAAATGTAGAGTTGGAAAAACACAGCAGGCCAGGCAGCATCCGAGGAGCAGGAGTATCAATGTTTCGGGCATAAGCCCTTCTTCAGGAATGTAAATGAATTGTCCACTGCTGCCCGGCTCCTGACCGTATGATGTTCCATTATCAGGTTACTTTTTTCCACAATATCTTTGACAGTCAAGAATTATTTTTTCCAATAAGCGAGTGGATTTTCCTTCCATTTCTGACAGTCAAATTCTGCACCATTTTCATTCCCTGTAATTCATGTTGTACTCCCTGAAACATCAACTGTGTATTTCTCCTTCCACAGAAACCAGCGATCAATGCCAAAGCCTTGTTGCCTGTGGAGAGGGTGATGTTTGACTTCCTTGTACTGCTGCAGTTTGTGTGGTGAAGGTGCTCCCACAACGTGGTTGGATAAGAGACGTTACAGATTATTCACTCAGCTATATTGAAGAGTAGAAGATATCTGTACAAATCATCATGGTTTTAATTTCACAAAAATATTATTGAGAAGTTTTGACATAAGGTTACAGATGGAGAATATTGTGTCCAGTGACCAAAACCATTGCCAAATAAGCAGTTTTTCAAGAATGCCTTGAAGTAAGAAAGTAGATCTTAGAGAGTTAGAGTGGGGATTCCAGACCATGTTCCCTTGGAGTCTATAGAAATATTCACACAGGAGAACTCAAAAATAAACACATCATTGAGAGTCTGGACTAAAATGAGTTATTGAGATATGTAAAGGTGTGTGGTGCAGGGAGATAGGAATGATTACAGCCAGGAATTAATTCAAAGGAGCGAAAATAACTTGTTGTTGCTTATAAATGGGAGTCTTTTGATTGATCAGCAAGTTTTGGTACAAGTGAGCACTTCGGCAGTAGAGTTTTCAATATTCTTGAGATTATCGGGAGGGTGAATGTGATGCTGGCCAGGAGTGGGTTTAGATAATGAAATCTAGAGTCAACAAAAGGAATGAATGAGAGTTTCAGCAAATGAGCTGAGACTGTGGTGAGGTCAGGTGATATGACTGAAGTTGAAATAGTGGTCTTGGAGGGGGGCTGACCTGTCATCCTCACCTCATTCAGCTGTTTGTCAGTTTGTGAATCAAGTCTGTAACAAGCTCAGGAACTGAGTGGCCCTGGCAGAACCCAAACTGGGCATCGCTGAGCAGGTTATTGCTGAGCAGTTGCGTGACAGCACTGTTGATGACACCTTCCATCATTTCACTGCTGAGCGAGTGTGGACTGATGGAGGGCAATTGGCTGAGTTGGATCTGCCCTGTGTTTTTGTGTTGGAACATCCCAGAGCAATGTTTCACAAAGTCGGTAGGTGCCAGTACTGGAACAGTACTTGCCTTGGTGGGCAGCAGGTTCTGGAGCACAGCCAACAGTATTATTGCCAGAATATTGGCAGGGCCCATACCTTTACACTGCTTATCCATTTCTTGATCTGATTGGAAATGAGTTTTCAACCAAGTCGATTCATATCTGTGATGGCAGGGACCAATGGAGAAGGCTCATCCACTTGGCACTGTTGGCTGAAAATCGCTGCTAATGCTGTCCTCTTATCTGTTGCATGAATGTGTGAGACCCCTCCATCAGTAAGGGTGGATATATATGTGATGGTTCCTCCAGTGAGTTGTTTAATTGTCCATCACTATTCTTGACTTGGTGTGGCAAAACTGCAGAACTCCAATCTAATCTGTTGGTTATGGGATCACTTAGTTCTATTTGGTGTTGCTTGTGCTGTTTGGCATGCAGGTTTGGTAGCTGCACCAGGTTGGCACCTAATTTTTAGGTATGCCTGGTACTGCTCCTGACATGCCCTCCTGCATTCACCATTGAACCAGGGTTGATTCCCCTGGCTTGATGTAAATGGTTAAGTGGGGGATATCAGGCCATGAGATTTCAGATTGGGCTGGAGTACAGTTCTGCTGCTGTTGTTGGCCCACAGTGAAACAGAAGTTGCAGGGTCAAGAGGGCTGATTGTGTGGTTGTATTTTCCAGTGCATTGGTAGATGTAATGTGGTCCATCCAGTTTCATTCCTTTGTTGAGACTGTGCAGTGATTAATACAATGAGTGACTTGATGGGCCACTGTCGGGTTTCTTTCCCTCAAGGACATTGTCGATAGCAGAAAAACATCCCCAATGGTTCCATGGCAAACAGTAGATTCTTCATTCCAGTTATTTTTTTCTTGAATTCAGAGCTACCCTCTACCGATTTGGGATTCAAACCTGAACTTCAGTTGCATATTTTAATATTCTTGATAAATGATAAATACGACAGGTTTGTTCACTTATTTTCATAATCACTATCACAGGTTTTATTTATTGTTTTGGACATAAAAACACTGTCCATTATCCTGTCTCCTCCATCCTCCCCTCCAACAACAAGAGTGAGGAGCACATGGAGTTTCTCTGTCAATAACATTGAGACAATCCGATCAGCTGCCTCTGCTTCTTTCCTCCCTCTCCACTAGCCCACCGAGCCAAACTGCCTCACAAGAGTGCTCCTCATTTTAGTCCTAAACTTGCATTTCCTCGAGTCCCTTGTCAAGCCTTATTAGAGGTCCTCTTGACCATTTACCCTCGTGTAGCTAAATCATGGACATTCCAAATCTGTCTCATCCTCCTGCTTGTCACCGCCCTCCCTCCCTCCACCACGGTCACCCCCCCCCCCCCCAACTTGCAATTCACAGATATTGTTCCATGATCTGTCTGTCTGTTTTTTCTGGTTATGTCCTTCTCTCCCATTCTGCTAAAACCTAATATTTGACCTCACCATCGTTGGAAAATCCTGCTCCGTCTCCACTCTCTGTTTCCTTTCTGAATTCCTTGTATTTGGTGTCCCTCCAGGGTCTATCCTTGGTCCCTCCTGTTTCTCACCTCCACACTGCCAGGAGGTAACATCGCCCAAAAGCACCGTGTTAGGTTTCACATGTACACTGACGATGCCCAGCTCTCCCTCCCCATCATCCCTCTCCATTACTCCACGATTACTCAGTTATCAAACTGCTTACCTCGCTTTGATTAGCTGCAATTCACTCCAATGACACACTGTCATTGTTAAACCCATTGCCTTCAGTTGCTATTCCAAATTCATTTCCCTTACTGCTGTGTCCCTCCCTCTCACTGGGAAGTGTCTGAGGCAGAACTACATTCTTCACAATATTGCTCTCATATCTGACCCCAAGGTGACCTTCTGATCAGACATCTACACAATCACAAACACCAGGAATTCCAATCTCTAAAACGTTGCTTATCTCCTTCTCACTCCAGCTCCATTGCTACTGAAACCCTAACCTGTGTCGGTGTTGCCTTTAACTTGAGAAATCTGAAACAGAGCCCTTGATTCCGCGACTGATCCAGAATCTGGTTCAAGACTCACCGTAATGGGACACATCCTCTCCATATTTACCCTGTCAAACCTTGACAGAATCCTGTATGTTTCAAAGAGATCACCTCTCATTCTTCCAAAGTCCAGTGAGTAGATTCCCAACTTATTCACCCTTTGCTTACAGGATAATCCCTTCAAAACAGGGATCATCCCAATGGATCTTCTCTGAAATGCCTCCAATAAACTGCTCTATTTCATGAACTAAAGTGACCAAATCTGTTCACGTTACTCCAGATGTGGTCTCACTTGTCATTTGTTTAGTTGCCCTAAGGTATATATTCCAAACTCTTATATTGCAAACTCTTTGCAATAAGGGACAGTATTCCATTCCCTTTCCTGATTCCCTGTTGTAACTGTGTGCTCGCTTTCTGTTTCCTGCTCATTTTCCCCCAGTCCCTTTGTGATGCAGCTTTCTACAGTTTATCCCAAGTTATACTCTATTTGCCAACTTGTTGCCCAAGTTTCCTGTGAATATCTCTCTGTAAACTGTTTATAATCCTTTTGGAACTTTCCTGTTATGCCTTTTCTAGGAGATTTCCCCCCTCATTATTCGAAACATGTACTGTGAGAACTGGGCAGTGGGAAGCATGCGCAGTTGCTATCTTTCAGGGATACTCTATTTCATGACTGGGAGGAGCTTGCTGCCCATTGGTCAGAATGGAGATAACTTGCCCATCAAGGTGCATGAGCCTTTCACACCCCATGTCTTATTGAGGAGGCTCAGCAGCAGAATGGAAGGAAAGAAACGGAAGCAAATTCTGCTCTCCACATCTCACTGAATCTTGGAACATTCTGTCCCATATTCAGTCACATGAAGTTCCAAGGTGGACATTCATAGGAACCCACATAGATTTTCCCTTGAAGAGCCTGCTGACCTCCACTAGGGGTAATGTGTACAGTCATCCTGGGCCAGGAGGAGGGGATTGTATGAGTTTCAAACTTGAACTGACAGTGACGGATTTTATAAACTTGTATTACAGGCAGATATTCAGATGGTAATCTCAGTCATTGTAACGCCAAACTCTGACAGAATTATTCCATTCATCAGGACCTGGATATTCGTATTGTGTGAGAGTATTGTGTTCCAGATCAATACCATTTGCTGAATAAAAGTTCTCCTTTGAATAAAAGTTCTCCTTTGAATCAAACCATCCTTTCAATAGATCTTCCCAAATCTTCAACATGTGTCCTGGAATCCTTGTATAATGAGCTGAAGGATCTAAGGTTTATTATAATAATGCGTAACTTTTGTAAACCACTTTGTCACAGCTCCCCAAATTTCTTTTGCTACAAGGAGAACACCTCAGTTTCCCCAAACTCCTGATTCCCCAATGTCTGTTTGCTCTCTATAAGGTACACATCAGGGTTGTGTTGGAACATTCTCCATTTGCCTGCATCAGTGCACCCCCCCCCCCAACAATATTAAAGAAAGTGAACATCCTCCAGGATAAAGTACTGTACCCGAGTGATTTCCCATCCACCGCCTTCAGCATTCCCTCTCCCCACCCTAGAGGCACAGTGGCATCACTGTGTAAAAGATCAAGTCAGCATTGTCCTACCGACCACAGGACTGCTCTCTCATTAGAGAGAGATGTCTGGTAGTGGTTAACCTGAATATTACCACAGCGCAGGCAAGGGGAGAGGTTGAAAAGGAGAGTCCATTAATTGCGGATGGTTATTCTTGATGTATATTAGCAACACACATGTCACGTGAACAATTAATGTTAAAAAAGGCCCACAAATTCTGCAACTAAAATCCCCCATTCCTTGAACCATCCTGGTAAATCTCCAGTGCCCCCTGTCAGGGACCCTGCCATCCTTCCCAATGGGCGATCTCTGATTCGCACTAACCGTGCTGCTCTGAACCCTGTGGGTGATAGCATCGAGCAACAGTTGCATTAAACCTCACTGTCTGGAAGAGAGTGAGAGACAGAAATCCTGAAGGCATTTAAAATCTATTTAGGAACACACTTGCAAGGCCAAGGCTGACAGGTCTATGGGCTCTGTGCTGGAAAATGGGATTAAAATCGTTAGCTGGGAGATTTCTTTACAGCATAAATCCAATGGACCACAAAACCGTTTTCTGTCATGTAGACCACAAACGCGCAATATAGGAATATGACAAGCCACAATAGAAACCAGGTCAGAGAAGGCGATATTAGAATAGATGATACGTGATTAAATAATGTTTTTTGGAGGAAAATGGGACAGAGGTTAAGCGGGACATTGTGGATCTCTGGGTGCATGAATCTGAAATAAAAATGGGTTATCTTGAAGGCTGGAATTAAAGAAAGGCACATCACTGAGATTTGAGAGGGTGGACAAGATTAAAGATAGAGAGTGTGTTGAGACTGGAGGAGATTAGAGATTGGAGGATGTTGCAGAGATTGAGATGTCTTTGATGCAGAGATAGTGGTAGTTCTGAGGCTAGAGAGGAATTATAGAGATAAGGATGGGTTGTTCGCTTTCCCAACACTACCTCTTTACTGATAATGATTGTTTCTCTGTCATCATCTGCCACATCCTCCATAGGCCTGCAACAATGAGAGTACACAGACAGTATGTTCCTGTTAAGGCCAAGGCTGGGAGGCATCGAGAATGCTGCATAACCTGAGAAACTGAGGCTCTGGTCAAGAAAATGAAGGAAGGATATGGCAGGTACAGACCGCACTGTGTTTGTGTGAATCCCGAGAGGACTATAAGGGCAGTAGGAGTATACTCGCGGGAAACCAGGAGGCGAAAAAGGGGACATGAGATAGCTTTGGGAAAAAGGTTTAAGGAGAATCCAAAGAGATTCTACAAATACACTAAAGACAAAAGAATAACTAGGCAGCGAATAGCGACCCTCAAAGATCACAAGACTGTCTATGGAACAGCAGGAGGTGGGAGAGATTCTGTAATTATTTCATGTCAGTTTTTACTGAAAGGGGATATGGAAGTTAGAGAAGTTGGAGAAATAAATATTGATAACTTGGCGAGTGTGCATATTGCAGAGGAGGTGGTACTGGATGTCTTAAAATGCATAAAAGTTGATAAATCCCTGGAATTTAATCAGGTATATCCCAGAACTTTGTGGGTAATTAGAGAAGCTTTTGCTGGGCCCCTCGCTATGATATTTGTATCATTGATCGCCACATGTGAGGTGCTGGAGGATTTGTCCCATTATTTGAGAATGGTGGTAAGGAAAAGCCAGGGAACTATAGACCGGTGAGCCTGAAGTCAGTGGCAAAGAAGTTGTTGGAAGGGATTCTTAGGGACAGGATTTACATGTCATTGGAAAAGCAAGAAAATATTAGGGAGAGTCAGCATAGCTTTGTGCATTGAAATGAGTACCGTGGACTTGAGAAAGACACAAGGTTTCACATAACACACTGGTTAGCAGGTTCAATACCATAGAATTCTGTCAGAACTAGCTGTTTGGATACGGAATTGGCTGGAAGGTCAAACAGTCATAGATGGACAGCACAGAAACAGAGACCCGTCGGTCCAACCAGGACATGCTGATCAGATATCCCAATGTAATCTAGTCCCCCCTGTTAGCACCCGGCCCATATCCTTCCTATTCATATACACATGAAGATGCCTTTTAACTGTTGCAATTGTAATGGCCTCCACCACTTCCTCTGACAGCTCATTCCATGCACGTCCCACCCTCTGTGTGAAAACGTTGTCTCTCAAGTCTCTTTAAAGTCTTTCCCCTCATACCATAAACCTATGCCCTCTTGTGCTGGGAACCCCCACGCCAGGGAAAAGACTTTGTCTATTTATCATATCAATCCATCTCAGGTTTTTATGTACATAGGTAAGATCACCTCTCAGCCTCCGACGCTGCAGGGAAAACAGCCCCAATCTATTCAACCTCTATTCAACCCCCCAGCCTAACTCAAATCCTCCAACCCTGGCAAAGGTCTTGTAAATCTTTTCTGAACCCTTTCAAGTTTCACAACATCCTTCCCATAGGAGGGAGACCAGATTTGTATACAACGTTCCAAAATTGGCCTAACCAATGTCCTGTACAGCCACAACATGACGTCACAACTCCTGTACTCAATACTTTGTCCGATAAAGGAAAGCATACCAAATGCCGCCTTCACTATCCTATCTACCTGCACTCCAAGGATTCTTTGTTCAGTAACACTCACCAGGACCTTACCATTAAGTGTATAAGACCTGCTAAGATGTGAGTTTCCAAAATGCCAATCCTCAGCCCATTCACCCATCTGATCAAGATCCCATTGTACTCTGAGGTACTGTTTATCACTGTCCACTACACCTCCAGATTTGGTGTCATCTCACTAACTATACCTCTGATGTTCACATCCAAGTCATTGATATAAATGATGAAAGGTAGTGAATCCAGCAGTGATCCTTGTAACAGTCCACTAGTCACAGGCCTCCAGTGTAAAGAGCCAGTTCTGTATCCAAATGGTTAGTTCTCCCTGTATGCCATGAGCACTAACCTTGCTGAGAAGTCAGTGTCAGAGTGGAGGAAACTTTTTGGACTGGAAGCCTGTGATGACCAATATGCTGTCAGGCTGTGTACTGGGTCCACTGCTTTTTGCCATTTATATAAATGATTTCTATGTGAATATAGGAGGTATGGTTAGTAGGTTTACAATAGACACCAAAATTGGAGGTGCAGTAGACAGCAAAGTTACCCGAGAGTACAATGAGACTCCAATCAAATGTGCTGAGGAGTGGCAAATGAAGTTTAATTTAGATAAACATGAGGTTCTGCATTTTGGAAAAGCAAATCAGGACAGGATTTCTACACTTAATGGGAAGGTCCTGGTGATTGTTGCTGAACAAAGAGATCTTGGAGTGCAGGTTCATAGTTCCTTGAAAGTGGAATCATAGATAGGCAGGGTAGTGAAGAAAGTGTTTGGTGTACTTGCCTTTATTGGTCAGTGCATTGAGTACAGGAGTTGTGACGTCATTTTGCGGCTGTACAGGACATTCATTCAGCCACTTCTGGAATTCTGCTTTCAGTCCTGCTCTCCCTGCTATCGAAATGCTATTGTTAAACTTGAAAGGATTCAGAAATAATGCATAGATATTGCCAGGGTTGAGGGATTGAGCTATAGGGAGAGGCTGAATAGACTGAGGCTGTTTCACTGGAGAATCGGATGCTGAGAGGTGACCGTAGAGTTTGATAAAATCGTGAGGGACATGGATAGGGTAAACAGCCAGGGTCGTATTCCTGTTTAGGTGAGTCCAAAACTAGAAAGCACAGGCATGAGGGAAAAGATTGAAAAGGGATATTAGGGGCAAAGTTTCAAGCTGAACGTAGTATGTGTATGGAATGAGCTGCCAGAGAAAGTGTGGAGGCTGGTACAGTTACAATATTTAAAAGGCATCTCATTGGACAAGTGATTGGGAAAGGTTTCGAAGGATATGGGCCAACTGTTGGCATATGGGCCGAGATTAATTTAGGATATCTGGTCAGCATGGACAAGTTGGACTGAAGGGTCTGTTTCTGTGCTGTACATCTCTATGGCACTAATAAATTAAAATTAAGATAGGTTTCTCTTTTATGGAGAGTTAGCAGAAGGTCTCCTTGGAGCTGAGAAGTTTAAGCAGTGATTTCGACCAGGAGTTGATTTGTTTCCAGGGTATTTCATTTACAGAGAGACAGAGTGAGAAATTTTTAACGTCACAATTTTTAGTAACTATTTTCAGGTAACTGGCAAATAATGCAAAGAAAAATGTGAAGATTATTTTACTCACTAAGTTCTGAGCATCTGGAACAGTTTGACCAACAGCTGGATGCAGATTCAGTAATTATTGTCAAAACAAATTTGAAATTTAACATTTTTAAGGAAGGATTTGGAGGGCTCTGTCCAAATGGGAGGTGAGTTGGGACTGACTGGTACCATCTCCAGAGGGAGAGAGTACAGCCCCAATGGGCTGAATAGCCCTCAGCCCCTGTCCTCAGTGATATTGACCCATTCACTGTGAATGATGAAGCTCATCACAGGGCAGAGCCGTAGAGATGTACAGCATGAAAACAAAACCCTTTGGTTAAACTGAACCATTCTGACCAGATATCCCAATCTAATCTTGTCCCTTTTGCAAACACTTGGCACGTATCACTCTACACCCTTCCTATACATATACCCATCCAGATGCCAAATGGTATAATTGTACCAACATCCTCCACTTCCTGACAGAAGACTCCATACATGCACCAACCTCAGTGGGGGAAAAAAAAGCCCCTCAGATCCATTTTAAATTCTTCCCCTCTCACCTTAAACCTACACCCTCTCATTCTCGACTCGCCGACCCCAGGGAAATGACCTTGTCTATTTATCCTACCCATGCCCCTCATGATTTTATAAACCTCTCTGAGGTCACCCCTCAGCCTCTGATACACCTGGAAGGATCCCAACACTCATGTCACAATGGGGCCTGGCTGATTGACACAGCTTCAGACCAATAGGAGAGTTGGCGTGATCCTCCAGCCAATGGGAGTGAATGAGGGGTGGGTCCAGCAGGCCAACACATGACCATCAGCTTTGCAGGAGCAGTGTCACTGTGAGGGGGGACTGAATGTGAAGGAGTGGGAGAGACAGCAGATACTGGGAGAGAGATGGAGTTAGTGTGGACTGGGAAGGTTGATAAACACTGTTTCAGTCTGCTGGACCTGAATTAGATACTCGGGTAAATTAGAACCACAAGAACTGCGGATGCTGTAAATCACACGCAACAACCAGAAGGTACTGGAAAAGCTCAGCAGATCTGGCAGCATTTGTGAAAAGAAATCAGTTCGCATTTTCGATCCAGTGACGCTTCCTCAGGAACTGACGTTACTGAGAAAAAAAGTCTGTTTTATGCAGAAGGTAGGGGTTAAGGAGTAAATGATAGGTGGGGATAGAGTCCAAAGAGAGAGATAGGAGCAGTTGGACAAAGGAGTGAATAACGATCGGATTGGGGGGCGGGGGTGGGGGAGGTGAATAGCTGTTTATGGGGACTGTTAGTGGCTAACCATAGGTAATGTGTAATGGTAGGCTACGTAATAACAAGGCCTGGTATGTGGGGTAGGGGGCAAAGATGAGGTGTTCTTCCTCCAGATGTTGGGTGACTCGGATTTGGGGATGGAGGACTTGCATGTCCTTGGCAGCATGGTGGCGGAGGGAGTGGGGGGTAGCCGAAATGGTCGGCCACAGGGCGGTGGGGTTGGTTGGTGCATGTGTCCCATAAATGTTCCCTGAAATATTCCACAATTTGGCGTCCCGTGAGCAAGGGACACACTAGGTGAGGTGTTTGGGTGGGCAGGGAAATGTCTGCTGGATGTGGGAGGATCCAGTGGTGCCTTGGATGGAGTTAAAGGGAGGGTTTGGGCAAAGATTTTCCATCTCTTGCAGTGGCAAGCAAAGGTGCCTGGAGTGAAGATTGGGTTGGTGGGGAGTGTGGATCTAAAGTGGAAGTCACAGAAGGTATGGTCTCTGTGGAATGCTGAAAGGGGTGGGGAGGGAAATATATCTCAGGGGGTTGGATCTGATGGTGGAAACAGCAGAGGATGATGCGTTGTATCTGGGTGGAAGGTGAGGATGGGGGGATTCCATCTTAGTTGAATTTGACGGGGTGGAGTTCAAGGGCAGTGGTGTGGGAAGTGGAGGAGATACACTGGAGGGAATTGTTGACCACATGTGAGGGGAAATTCCAGTCTTTTAAATAGGAAGCCATTTGGTATGTTCTGAAGTGTTCTTCCAGCTTGCATCAAGCTTCACTGGAACACTGCAGTAAGCATGAGACAGAGATGTTGGACAGGGAACACTCTTGTGTGTTAAAGAACAGGCAACTGGTAGCTCAAGGTATTTTTTGCAGGCGCAATGTAGCTACCATTTCCACCACTGCCACTGAAATGCTAGAAGGTTCCTGTCTCCTCCATTAACAACTTTCCAACTTCCCACTCCCTTATCTTTCCAAATGTTCCTGTGTCTCTTTGGGCTCTGTCCCCACCTATTATTTACTCTTTAACCCTTATCTCCTGTAGTCCAAAGAGCTGTAGGTTCGGTGAATTGGCCCAGCAAAGGTTCCTGTAGTGTTCAGGGATGTGCATTAGGTCGAGGGAAATGGAGAGTAATAGAATAGGAGAATGGGTCTGGGTGGGATAAACTTCGGAGGGTGGGTGTGGAATTGTTGGGCCAAAGGGCCTGTTTCCTGAAGGGATTCTAATTTTCCCAGCTGTCATCGGTTCGGAGGAAGGGTCATTGGACCCGCGGTCACCCATGGTGTGTGCAGGAGGCGGAAAGGGGAGAGTGGCAGCAGAAACCGGATGAAATGTATCAGTGTAGACCGGGAGGGTTTAGTTACACTCTGGGCAGGTCGTTAGTCTGAATTAGAAACTCTTGGTCCCACATTTGCAGCAAAGGGGAAGATGGCAGTGACAGGTCCTGGGTTATGGCCACCATCTTTATTTGGGGCAAAGTACAGTAAGGAGCATGTACTTGTCCTCTTCCTGGGTGGAGGCGGGGTGATTTGAAGAGGAGCATTTACACATCAAACACATACCAAGAGAAGTGTTTACCTTCACTTTTCATCTTGCACTGACTGTGAGCTTTGTTTTGTGAATTCATTTTATAGAATATTAATTGAGAATAATTGAGACTGGGATCTCAAAAAACATGTTTCTACAGTCAGTGGAGTCATCAGGATCTGAATATCATTGGCATTTAACTGTGGAACGAGAAAGGTTTGTCTGTTCTGTCTGTGGGAACATATCTTCAATATTTTTGTCAAGCCAAAAGCAGAAAGATGTTCAAGTTCATGGTTGGATCCCCCTTGGGGTATGTGTTCAATTCTTGGCCCTGCAGCTGTGGAAGGAGGTATTGACCTGAGAGAGAGCACAGATTTATCCAAATTACACCTCGTCTTTTTGCAGGAACTGTCAGATTTAGTCTCAATCATCCACTTTATAATGTTAAACTGTAAACTCCCTACTTCCAATTCTCTGCAAATTTCTCATTGAAATTCCTTGTGGACTCAAATTCCAGCACCATTTCAGGTGGAATGTTCCAGAGTCTGACAACTGTCTGTTCATTCAGAAACTGCTGAAGTCCATTTTGACTGGGGTTACAAAGGGCTGAATTGAAAGATGATTTGCTGTTCCTGAGCTCCCATTGAGATGCATTTGAACAGTACAGGAGGCTGAGGGAAGTGTAGGTGTGAGCAGACAATGAAAATGCCCGGGCTACACTGTGAGTGCTGCTTGGCTCAATGAGAATGTTTTGGAGTTGTGTGTAAATTGTGAGGTGAGACAGGGAGAAGGTGAAGCTGAAACTCCATTTTAATTCAGGCCTTTCAGAAATTCACAGTCCAAATGGGAATAGCCAATTTGTCAGTGATACCTGTGGAGTATTTAAGTTTTTAAAGTATGACATATCAGCTTAAGTAAAGATATTTTTTGTTATTATAATGGACATGTTTGAAGTGAAGGAAGGTTACTCACTCATTTAAATTCTCTTAATGGGAGTAACTAGATGAATGTAGCGAGACGTTGTGACAGGAGCCCTCAGACCCGTGGTGTGCTCCTCTTGCACAATGTGGGAAATAAGGGCCGCTTCCAGTGTCCCTGACGGCTATTTGTGCAGCAAGGGTTCCCATCTGCAGCTACTGGGAAACTGCTTTTCAAAGCTGGAGCTGAGCGTGGACTCACTGTGGAGCATCTGCAATACTGAGAATGTTATGGACAGCACGTTTAGGGAGTTAGTCACACTGCAGGTGAGGGTTACACAGGCAGAAAGGGAATGGGTGAACATCAGATCTAGTAAAAGGCTCAGGAAGTGAGTACAGGAGTCCCCCATTGTTATCCCCTTCTCATACAGATACTGTATACCACTTGGGATTCTGTAAGGGCGGGAATGGGTGGGGTGGCTTCTCGGGAAATCAGCATCAGCCAGTTTCATGACACCACAGAGAGCTCTGCTGATCAGAACAAGAGGAATGAGAGTGGCAGGGCTATAGTGACAGGGGATTCAATAATCAGGGGTACAGCCAGGCACTGCTGTGCCCACAGACAAGAATCCAGGATGGGATGTAATCTCCCTGGTGCCAAGATCCATGATATCATGGAGTGGCTGCAGGACATTCTGGAGCTGGAGGGTAAACAGGCCGTTGTGGTGCAACACACAGATACCAACGACATCGCTAAACAGAGGGATGAGGGCCTGAAAGCTGGATAATAGGAGAGCAGAGATACATTGAAATGTAGCTCCTGAAATGTAATAATGTCAGACTTACTCCCAGTGCCATGTGCTAATGAGAGCAGGAATGAGAAGGTAGATCAGCTGGATGTGTGGCTGGGGTAATGGTGTACCACAGAAGGGTTTTGATTCTTCAGGCACTGGGACTGTTTCAGGGTGGGAACCTGTACCAGCCTGATCGGTTATCCAGGGCAGAGCTGAGACAAATCTGGTGGGGGCTTTTGCCAGTTCTGTTGGTGAGTTTGTAACTAGTCTGGCAGGGGGATGGGAACGAAAGTGTAGGCTTAGATGGGTCAGATTCAGGACAGGGAATGGGAGGTAGAATATTAGTGATGTAGTTAGTGGCTCAGAAAGCCAAAGGAAAGGAGCATTAAACGAAGATTGAGTCCCTCTTCAGCCATCAGTCCTGACATCCCAGGAAGGTGAGTCAACAAAATATGGAGCTGTTTACATGTCTATGAATCTGTGCTTCAGCAAAATGGGGGAAATCTGCAATACAAACAAAAAGCGCTGGAGATCCTCGGCAGGTCGGGCAGCACTGGAAATGGTGACAGATGCAGGAAACATTGCAGCCTTGTAGAAGTGTTTAGATGATCACACCAAGCAGTACAATATCGGTTACACACTGAGTGCCAGAACGTTGGACTAGCATAAATAGGTGCTTGATGACCAGCATGAATACGATGGGGCTGGAAAGTTGACGTTTTGGGTCAGGGTTATTTATCAAGACTGACAAAGGGTCCCGACTCAAAACATCAACCTTCCTGCTCCTCTGATGCTGCCTGACCTGCTGCACCTCCCTAGGTCCACATTGTACAGACTCTGACTTCCAGCATCTGCAGTCCTTAACTATCTTCACATCCCAGGACTCATCTGGTGATCCTCCTTTACACTCTCTCAATAACCAGGAGAGCCTTCCTTGGAAAAGGGGAACAAAGGTGGATACAGTACTCCAGGTGTGGTCTCACCAAGGCCCTTCCAGAAAGAGATCCCTGCCCCCATCTTCTCCATACCGGTCATCACGCACAAGTGCCTGGTGTGATCATCTCAACACTTCTTCAAGGCTGCAATGTTTCCTGCATCTGTCACCATTTCAGATGCTGCCAGACCTGCTGAGGATCGCCAGCACTTTCTGTTTTCTCTGTTATAGAGTATTGAATGGGGGGATTTGCAGTTGAGAAATTCAAATTGAACTTCATGTTACATGATCCGTGCCGATCTGAATATCATTGGCCTTTTCATCTGGAAGGAAATGTTTTCATTCTGTTCATGGGCAAATATTTCAAATGTCCGTGTGACGAAAAAAGTACTGAGACAGTGAAGTCCATGTTAGCGTGGGGACTTGGATTTGAATGTCTAAAAAAATCATGGCACATTTCCCTGGAACAGTCAAGCCACAGATTGGTTTTGTATGAGGACAATTAGCCATGAAACCAGAAAGACCAAAGGATTCCTGCATCATGGAAAAAGCTATGAAAATGGGATTGTTGTAATGGAGTGAATTATCGATCATTGATTGTAATCCATTGGTGTTGTCACATCGGTTCCAGCGCCGTAGGGAAACACAGGAAATGTGATGAATGCAGTATCAGTTTAAGTTATTCAACTGGAAAGGTGAAGAAGAAATTTACAAGGATGATGCCAGGTCTCAGGGGTCTGAGTTACAGGGAGAGGTTGGACAGGCGAGGACTTTTTTGTTTAGAGCATAGGTAACTGTGGGGGAATATTTTATAGTAGTGTATAAGACCATGAGAGGCATGGGTAAGGTGAATGCCTCGGTCTTTTTCGCAGGGACTCAAGGATTGGACGGCATCCGGTTAAAGTTAGAGGAGAAAGAATACATGGGAAACTGAGGGGCAAGTGTTCTACACAAAGGTGGTATGTATATGGAATGAGCTGCCAGTGGAAGTGGTTGATGTGGGTATATTAACAACAAGTGAAAGACATTTGGACAAATACAAGGATAGGAAAGTTTCAGAGGCAGATGGGCCAAGTGCAGGGATATGGGGTTAGCGTGGATGGACATTCTGATTGGTATGGGCCAGTTTGGGCCTGTCTCTGCTGTAGGATTCTATAACTCTAAGTGCATTTGCTATTTCTCCCACTAACTCTGTTGGTATCCTGGGATGTATTCCATCAGGGCAAGGAGACTTGTTTACCTTTAGCTCCATTAGCTTGCCCAGCTCTAACTCTTTCGTGATAATGGTTGTTTCTAGATCCTCACCTTCCTCAGTCTCCTTATCAATTACTGGCATGTTCTTCGTATCCTCCACTGTGAAGACTGACTGCTGTGTCCTCATATTCCTGAACCCTGTTGGATAGGAATAACCAGGCACAGAACTCAGAGAGATCTTCTTTGAGTCTTTATTGATGAGACACGGCAGTTACCTGGATAGTGTACATGCAAAACACCTCCAGGCAGCATCAGGTAACTCCCCGCCTGTCCGATGTGCCACTCCCATTCTTAAACCTTTGTGGTTTCGGATCCTTGAATAGAGACTGTCTCTCAGTATTATCTCCATGGCAACGGCAGTTAGAAAGTCTAGTTCAGTTCAGCACTTTGTGGCTAAAACACACACCCTTCCCCCACACCCCTGTGGCTCCCTCAAGTATCTGACAGGCACTTCAGTTTCAGTGGGGCTGTCTGTCAGGATTCTGATGTGGAGGAGCCGGTGGTGGGGTGGACAAAGTTTAAAAACCACACATCACCAGGTTACAGTCCAACAGGATTATTTGGAAGTACAAGCTTTTGGAGTGTGCTGTGATTTTTAACTTGATCAGGATTATCTCTATGGTAACTGTTAATGCTTCAACAATTACAGAGGCCATATGTTCACCAAACAATAAGTTTCCCTCTAGCAGTGTAAACTGCTATTCTGGCCCTGGGGATAGCTACTCATCACTTTTTATCCCCAATTTCATCATGCTTTCTGTAGATCTTTGAAGTTTTTCCAATCTCCGAATTTATCCTTGGTCTTTGACAGTTTGTATGCCTTCTACTTCAATTTGACAGTCTCCCTTATTTCCTTAGACATGGCAGATTACTCCTTTTCCTACAGTCCTTCCTTTTCACTGATATATACTTTTGCTGAGAAATTTGAAAAATTACTTTGATATTCCTCCACTGTCTGTCAACTGTCCCACAGTAAAGTCTTTGCTTCCATTCTGCATTCGCCAACTCCTGCCTCATCATATTGTAGTCTCCTTTGTTTAAGCACAGTATCTTGGGATTGGATTTAATCTTCCCGCTTTCCATCTGTGTTCTAAATTCTATCAGATTAATGACAAGTCTTTTATCAGATTACGAGGGGAGGCAATGTTTCCTGGGTGTTTTGGTTTCATTGTCAGTGACCTTGGCTTTGTAATAAAGTACAGGATAGATATTCACAACAGAGTATTCTGGACGCTGTGAATGTACTACACAGTCTAAAACCATAAATCACTGTCACCCCTCAGTTTAAAATTGCAAAATCATTATCTCCTAGACGCTTCCTTACTACCTAAATTTGGAACACTAATCCACCTGACTATCCTGCTGTTTCTGAAAATCTCCTTTGGTGAAGATGGTGAGTTTTGGATTCATCTTTCTGGTTAGTACCATAAGAAGATAAGCCCTGGGCACAGGAGAGGCAATGCAGCCCTTTGAACCAGCTCCACCATTTAATACGGTGATGATTGAGCTCACCTCGCTCATAGCTGGATTTTCCTGCCTGCTCTCTCTCACGCTTCAACTCATTGCAAATTAAAAATCTGTATCTCTTCATTAAATTTGCTCATTGTCTTGGCATCCACCGCATTTTGAATAGGAAATTCCACAGATTCACAACACATTGAGATATGTACATTCTTCTTCATGAGAATAGAATAGAGTCCCTATAGTGCAGAAACAGGGTATTCATCCATCGATTCCACACCAACCCTATGATGAGCATCCCACTCAGACCCACCCATTACCTGTAACCCTGCATTTCCCGTGGCTAATTGCCTAACCAGCACATGCATGGACCCTGTGAGCAGTTTGGCATGACCAATCCACCGAACCTGCACGTCTTTGGACTGTGGGAGGAAACTGGAGCACCGAACAAAACCATTCAGACGTGGGGAGAATGTGTAAACTCCACACAGTTGCCTAACGCTGGAATCAAACCCGGGTCGCTGACGCAATGAGGCAGCAGTGTTAGCCACTGAGCCACCTCTGCTTAAAATCTGCTGCCCATTACTAACCTCCCCACCCCGCAATTGGCTGAATGTATTTTCCTTACGTCAGAAGTCCGGGTGTCTAAGCGGATGTCTCAGTAAATCCCAGTGGCAGCCCACATGTCCTGTGTGTCTGAATGGATATCCTATACACAACACCCTCCAGCCCACACTTCCTCTCACTTTCCAGGGACAGGTCTCCAGAGGCTTCATGGGAACTACAACTCCCACAGTCCCTGAGGCAGGGACCACACGTGTGTGAGGAAACCCACCACTGTACATGTACAGAATGTGGGCGGGTTTTGGAGCATGTTCTTTGGGGTAACTCGCGGAAAGCATTTCACACTGTCATTGGCAGGAGAAGGGACGCATCTGCCTATAGTATTGATCAGTTTTGGGGGGATCAAAGTGTCACTATGCCTAGATGGGAACAAGTTCCATTCGCAACTTGTCATAACACTGGGAATTGACCAATGGGAAACAAGGAAGAATCTGACCCATTCTCCCAGTCTGAAGGTGAGAGAGAGCAGGCAGGAAAATCCAGCTATGACCGAGGTGAGCTCAATCATCACCGTATTAAATGGTGGAGCTGGTTCAAAGGGCTGCATTGCCTCTCCTGTGCCCAGTGCTTATCTTCTTATGGTACTAACCAGAAAGATGAATCCAAAACTCACCATCTTCACCAAAGGAGATTTTCAGAATCAGCAGGATAGTCAGGTGGATTAGTGTTCCAAATTTAGGTAGTGAGGAAGCGTCTAGGAGATAATGATTTTGCAATTTTAAACTGAGGGGTGACAGTGATTTATGGTTTTAGACTGTGTAGTACATTCACAGCGTCCAGAATACTCTGTTGTGAATATCTGTCCTGTACTTTATTACAAAGCCAAGGTCACTGACAATAAAACCAAAACACCCAGGAAACATTGCCTCCCCTCGTAATCTGATAAAAGACTTGTCATTAATCTGATAGAATTTAGAACACAGATGGAAAGCGGGAAGATTAAATCCAATCCCAAGATACTGTGCTTAAACAAAGGAGACTACAATATGATGAGGCAGGAGTTGGCGAATGCAGAATGGAAGCAAAGACTTTACTGTGGGACAGTTGACAGACAGTGGAGGAATATCAAAGTAATTTTTCAAATTTCTCAGCAAAAGTATATATCAGTGAAAAGGAAGGACTGTAGGAAAAGGAGTAATCTGCCATGTCTAAGGAAATAAGGGAGACTGTCAAATTGAAGTAGAAGGCATACAAACTGTCAAAGACCAAGGATAAATTCGGAGATTGGAAAAACTTCAAAGATCTACAGAAAGCATGATGAAATTGGGGATAAAAAGTGATGAGTAGCTATCCCCAGGGCCAGAATAGCAGTTTACACTGCTAGAGGGAAACTTATTGTTTGGTGAACATATGGCCTCTGTAATTGTTGAAGCATTAACAGTTACCATAGAGATAATCCTGATCAAGTTAAAAATCACAGCACACTCCAAAAGCTTGTACTTCCAAATAATCCTGTTGGACTGTAACCTGGTGATGTGTGGTTTTTAAACTTTGTCCACCCCACCACCGGCTCCTCCACATCAGAATCCTGACAGACAGCCCCACTGAAACTGAAGTGCCTGTCAGATACTTGGGGGAGCCACAGGGGTGTGGGGAAGGGTGTGTGTTTTAGCCACAAAGTGCTGAACTGAACTAGACTTTCTAACTGCCGTTGCCATGGAGATAATACTGAGAGACAGTCTCTATTCAAGGATCCGAAACCACAAAGGTTTAAGAATGGGAGTGGCACATCGGACAGGCGGGGAGTTACCTGATGCTGCCTGGAGGTGTTTTGCATGTACACTATCCAGGTAACTGCCGTGTCTCATCAATAAAGACTCAAAGAAGATCTCTCTGAGTTCTGTGCCTGGTTATTCCTATCCAACAGGGTTCAGGAATATGAGGACACAGCAGTCAGTCTTCACAGTGGAGGATACGAAGAACATGCCAGTAATTGATAAGGAGACTGAGGAAGGTGAGGATCTAGAAACAACCATTATCACGAAAGAGTTAGAGCTGGGCAAGCTAATGGAGCTAAAGGTAAACAAGTCTCCTTGCCCTGATGGAATACATCCCAGGATACCAACAGAGTTAGTGGGAGAAATAGCAAATGCACTTAGAGTTATAGAATCCTACAGCAGAGACAGGCCCAAACTGGCCCATACCAATCAGAATGTCCATCCACGCTAACCCCATATCCCTGCACTTGGCCCATCTGCCTCTGAAACTTTCCTATCCTTGTATTTGTCCAAATGTCTTTCACTTGTTGTTAATATACCCACATCAACCACTTCCACTGGCAGCTCATTCCATATACATACCACCTTTGTGTAGAACACTTGCCCCTCAGTTTCCCATGTATTCTTTCTCCTCTAACTTTAACCGGATGCCGTCCAATCCTTGAGTCCCTGCGAAAAAGACCGAGGCATTCACCTTACCCATGCCTCTCATGGTCTTATACACTACTATAAAATATTCCCCCACAGTTACCTATGCTCTAAACAAAAAAGTCCTCGCCTGTCCAACCTCTCCCTGTAACTCAGACCCCTGAGACCTGGCATCATCCTTGTAAATTTCTTCTTCACCTTTCCAGTTGAATAACTTAAACTGATACTGCATTCATCACATTTCCTGTGTTTCCCTACGGCGCTGGAACCGATGTGACAACACCAATGGATTACAATCAATGATCGATAATTCACTCCATTACAACAATCCCATTTTCATAGCTTTTTCCATGATGCAGGAATCCTTTGGTCTTTCTGGTTTCATGGCTAATTGTCCTCATACAAAACCAATCTGTGGCTTGACTGTTCCAGGGAAATGTGCCATGATTTTTTTAGACATTCAAATCCAAGTCCCCACGCTAACATGGACTTCACTGTCTCAGTACTTTTTTCGTCACACGGACATTTGAAATATTTGCCCATGAACAGAATGAAAACATTTCCTTCCAGATGAAAAGGCCAATGATATTCAGATCGGCACGGATCATGTAACATGAAGTTCAATTTGAATTTCTCAACTGCAAATCCCCCCATTCAATACTCTATAACAGAGAAAACAGAAAGTGCTGGCGATCCTCAGCAGGTCTGGCAGCATCTGAAATGGTGACAGATGCAGGAAACATTGCAGCCTTGAAGAAGTGTTGAGATGATCACACCAGGCACTTGTGCGTGATGACCGGTATGGAGAAGATGGGGGCAGGGATCTCTTTCTGGAAGGGCCTTGGTGAGACCACACCTGGAGTACTGTATCCACCTTTGTTCCCCTTTTCCAAGGAAGGCTCTCCTGGTTATTGAGAGAGTGTAAAGGAGGATCACCAGATGAGTCCTGGGATGTGAAGATAGTTAAGGACTGCAGATGCTGGAAGTCAGAGTCTGTACAATGTGGACCTAGGGAGGTGCAGCAGGTCAGGCAGCATCAGAGGAGCAGGAAGGTTGATGTTTTGAGTCGGGACCCTTTGTCAGTCTTGATAAATAACCCTGACCCAAAACGTCAACTTTCCAGCCCCATCGTATTCATGCTGGTCATCAAGCACCTATTTATGCTAGTCCAACGTTCTGGCACTCAGTGTGTAACCGATATTGTACTGCTTGGTGTGATCATCTAAACACTTCTACAAGGCTGCAATGTTTCCTGCATCTGTCACCATTTCCAGTGCTGCCCGACCTGCCGAGGATCTCCAGCGCTTTTTGTTTGTATTGCAGATTTCCCCCATTTTGCTGAAGCACAGATTCATAGACATGTAAACAGCTCCATATTTTGTTGACTCACCTTCCTGGGATGTCAGGACTGATGGCTGAAGAGGGACTCAATCTTCGTTTAATGCTCCTTTCCTTTGGCTTTCTGAGCCACTAACTACATCACTAATATTCTACCTCCCATTCCCTGTCCTGAATCTGACCCATCTAAGCCTACACTTTCGTTCCCATCCCCCTGCCAGACTAGTTACAAACTCACCAACAGAACTGGCAAAAGCCCCCACCAGATTTGTCTCAGCTCTGCCCTGGATAACCGATCAGGCTGGTACAGGTTCCCACCCTGAAACAGTCCCAGTGCCTGAAGAATCAAAACCCTTCTGTGGTACACCATTACCCCAGCCACACATCCAGCTGATCTACCTTCTCATTCCTGCTCTCATTAGCACATGGCACTGGGAGTAAGTCTGACATTATTACATTTCAGGAGCTACATTTCAATGTATCTCTGCTCTCCTATTATCCAGCTTTCAGGCCCTCATCCCTCTGTTTAGCGATGTCGTTGGTATCTGTGTGTTGCACCACCACGGCCTGTTTACCCTCCAGCTCCAGAATGTCCTGCAGCCACTCCATGATATCATGGATCTTGGCACCAGGGAGATTACATCCCATCCTGGATTCTTGTCTGTGGGCACAGCAGTGCCTGGCTGTACCCCTGATTATTGAATCCCCTGTCACTATAGCCCTGCCACTCTCATTCCTCTTGTTCTGATCAGCAGAGCTCTCTGTGGTGTCATGAAACTGGCTGATGCTGATTTCCCGAGAAGCCACCCCACCCATTCCCGCCCTTACAGAATCCCAAGTGGTATACAGTATCTGTATGAGAAGGGGATAACAATGGGGGACTCCTGTACTCACTTCCTGAGCCTTTTACTAGATCTGATGTTCACCCATTCCCTTTCTGCCTGTGTAACCCTCACCTGCAGTGTGACTAACTCCCTAAACGTGCTGTCCATAACATTCTCAGTATTGCAGATGCTCCACAGTGAGTCCACGCTCAGCTCCAGCTTTGAAAAGCAGTTTCCCAGTAGCTGCAGATGGGAACCCTTGCTGCACAAATAGCCGTCAGGGACACTGGAAGCGGCCCTTATTTCCCACATTGTGCAAGAGGAGCACACCACGGGTCTGAGGGCTCCTGTCACAACGTCTCGCTACATTCATCTAGTTACTCCCATTAAGAGAATTTAAATGAGTGAGTAACCTTCCTTCACTTCAAACATGTCCATTATAATAACAAAAAATATCTTTACTTAAGCTGATATGTCATACTTTAAAAACTTAAATACTCCACAGGTATCACTGACAAATTGGCTATTCCCATTTGGACTGTGAATTTCTGAAAGGCCTGAATTAAAATGGAGTTTCAGCTTCACCTTCTCCCTGTCTCACCTCACAATTTACACACAACTCCAAAACATTCTCATTGAGCCAAGCAGCACTCACAGTGTAGCCCGGGCATTTTCATTGTCTGCTCACACCTACACTTCCCTCAGCCTCCTGTACTGTTCAAATGCATCTCAATGGGAGCTCAGGAACAGCAAATCATCTTTCAATTCAGCCCTTTGTAACCCCAGTCAAAATGGACTTCAGCAGTTTCTGAATGAACAGACAGTTGTCAGACTCTGGAACATTCCACCTGAAATGGTGCTGGAATTTGAGTCCACAAGGAATTTCAATGAGAAATTTGCAGAGAATTGGAAGTAGGGAGTTTACAGTTTAACATTATAAAGTGGATGATTGAGACTAAATCTGACAGTTCCTGCAAAAAGACGAGGTGTAATTTGGATAAATCTGTGCTCTCTCTCAGGTCAATACCTCCTTCCACAGCTGCAGGGCCAAGAATTGAACACATACCCCAAGGGGGATCCAACCATGAACTTGAACATCTTTCTGCTTTTGGCTTGACAAAAATATTGAAGATATGTTCCCACAGACAGAACAGACAAACCTTTCTCGTTCCACAGTTAAATGCCAATGATATTCAGATCCTGATGACTCCACTGACTGTAGAAACATGTTTTTTGAGATCCCAGTCTCAATTATTCTCAATTAATATTCTATAAAATGAATTCACAAAACAAAGCTCACAGTCAGTGCAAGATGAAAAGTGAAGGTAAACACTTCTCTTGGTATGTGTTTGATGTGTAAATGCTCCTCTTCAAATCACCCCGCCTCCACCCAGGAAGAGGACAAGTACATGCTCCTTACTGTACTTTGCCCCAAATAAAGATGGTGGCCATAACCCAGGACCTGTCACTGCCATCTTCCCCTTTGCTGCAAATGTGGGACCAAGAGTTTCTAATTCAGACTAACGACCTGCCCAGAGTGTAACTAAACCCTCCCGGTCTACACTGATACATTTCATCCGGTTTCTGCTGCCACTCTCCCCTTTCCGCCTCCTGCACACACCATGGGTGACCGCGGGTCCAATGACCCTTCCTCCGAACCGATGACAGCTGGGAAAATTAGAATCCCTTCAGGAAACAGGCCCTTTGGCCCAACAATTCCACACCCACCCTCCGAAGTTTATCCCACCCAGACCCATTCTCCTATTCTATTACTCTCCATTTCCCTCGACCTAATGCACATCCCTGAACACTACAGGAACCTTTGCTGGGCCAATTCACCGAACCTACAGCTCTTTGGACTACAGGAGATAAGGGTTAAAGAGTAAATAATAGGTGGGGACAGAGCCCAAAGAGACACAGGAACATTTGGAAAGATAAGGGAGTGGGAAGTTGGAAAGTTGTTAATGGAGGAGACAGGAACCTTCTAGCATTTCAGTGGCAGTGGTGGAAATGGTAGCTACATTGCGCCTGCAAAAAATACCTTGAGCTACCAGTTGCCTGTTCTTTAACACACAAGAGTGTTCCCTGTCCAACATCTCTGTCTCATGCTTACTGCAGTGTTCCAGTGAAGCTTGATGCAAGCTGGAAGAACACTTCAGAACATACCAAATGGCTTCCTATTTAAAAGACTGGAATTTCCCCTCACATGTGGTCAACAATTCCCTCCAGTGTATCTCCTCCACTTCCCACACCACTGCCCTTGAACTCCACCCCGTCAAATTCAACTAAGATGGAATCCCCCCATCCTCACCTTCCACCCAGATACAACGCATCATCCTCTGCTGTTTCCACCATCAGATCCAACCCCCTGAGATATATTTCCCTCCCCACCCCTTTCAGCATTCCACAGAGACCATACCTTCTGTGACTTCCACTTTAGATCCACACTCCCCACCAACCCAATCTTCACTCCAGGCACCTTTGCTTGCCACTGCAAGAGATGGAAAATCTTTGCCCAAACCCTCCCTTTAACTCCATCCAAGGCACCACTGGATCCTCCCACATCCAGCAGACATTTCCCTGCCCACCCAAACACCTCACCTAGTGTGTCCCTTGCTCTCGGGACGCCAAATTGTGGAATATTTCAGGGAACATTTATGGGACACATGCACCAACCAACCCCACCGCCCTGTGGCCGACCATTTCGGCTACCCCCCACTCCCTCCGCCACCATGCTGCCAAGGACATGCAAGTCCTCCATCCCCAAATCCGAGTCACCCAACATCTGGAGGAAGAACACCTCATCTTTGCCCCCTACCCCACATACCAGGCCTTGTTATTACGTAGCCTACCATTACACATTACCTATGGTTAGCCACTAACAGTCCCCATAAACAGCTATTCACCTCCCCCACCCCCGCCCCCCAATCCGATCGTTATTCACTCCTTTGTCCAACTGCTCCTATCTCTCTCTTTGGACTCTATCCCCACCTATCATTTACTCCTTAACCCCTACCTTCTGCATAAAACAGACTTTTTTTCTCAGTAACGTCAGTTCCTGAGGAAGCGTCACTGGATCGAAAATGCGAACTGATTTCTTTTCACAAATGCTGCCAGATCTGCTGAGCTTTTCCAGTACCTTCTGGTTGTTGCGTGTGATTTACAGCATCCGCAGTTCTTGTGGTTCTAATTTACCCGGAGTATCTAATTCAGGTCCAGCAGACTGAAACAGTGTTTATCAACCTTCCCAGTCCACACTAACTCCATCTCTCTCCCAGTATCTGCTGTCTCTCCCACTCCTTCACATTCAGTCCCCCCTCACAGTGACACTGCTCCTGCAAAGCTGATGGTCATGTGTTGGCCTGCTGGACCCACCCCTCATTCACTCCCATTGGCTGGAGGATCACGCCAACTCTCCTATTGGTCTGAAGCTGTGTCAATCAGCCAGGCCCCATTGTGACATGAGTGTTGGGATCCTTCCAGGTGTATCAGAGGCTGAGGGGTGACCTCAGAGAGGTTTATAAAATCATGAGGGGCATGGGTAGGATAAATAGACAAGGTCATTTCCCTGGGGTCGGCGAGTCGAGAATGAGAGGGTGTAGGTTTAAGGTGAGAGGGGAAGAATTTAAAATGGATCTGAGGGGCTTTTTTTTCCCCCACTGAGGTTGGTGCATGTATGGAGTCTTCTGTCAGGAAGTGGAGGATGTTGGTACAATTATACCATTTGGCATCTGGATGGGTATATGTATAGGAAGGGTGTAGAGTGATACGTGCCAAGTGTTTGCAAAAGGGACAAGATTAGATTGGGATATCTGGTCAGAATGGTTCAGTTTAACCAAAGGGTTTTGTTTTCATGCTGTACATCTCTACGGCTCTGCCCTGTGATGAGCTTCATCATTCACAGTGAATGGGTCAATATCACTGAGGACAGGGGCTGAGGGCTATTCAGCCCATTGGGGCTGTCCTCTCTCCCTCTGGAGATGGTACCAGTCAGTCCCAACTCACCTCCCATTTGGACAGAGCCCTCCAAATCCTTCCTTAAAAATGTTAAATTTCAAATTTGTTTTGACAATAATTACTGAATCTGCATCCAGCTGTTGGTCAAACTGTTCCAGATGCTCAGAACTTAGTGAGTAAAATAATCTTCACACTTTTCTTTGCATTATTTGCCAGTTACCTGAAAATAGTTACTAAAAATTGTGACGTTAAAAATTTCTCACTCTGTCTCTCTGTAAATGAAATACCCTGGAAACAAATCAACTCCTGGTCGAAATCACTGCTTAAACTTCTCAGCTCCAAGGAGAATTGTCAGACCTTCTGCTAACTCTCCATAAAAGAGAAACCTATCTTAATTTTAATTTATTAGTGCCATAGAGATGTACAGCACAGAAACAGACCCTTCAGTCCAACTTGTCCATGCTGACCAGATATCCTAAATTAATCTCGGCCCATATGCCAACAGTTGGCCCATATCCTTCGAAACCTTTCCCAATCACTTGTCCAATGAGATGCCTTTTAAATATTGTAACTGTACCAGCCTCCACACTTTCTCTGGCAGCTCATTCCATACACATACTACGTTCAGCTTGAAACTTTGCCCCTAATATCCCTTTTCAATCTTTTCCCTCATGCCTGTGCTTTCTAGTTTTGGACTCACCTAAACAGGAATACGACCCTGGCTGTTTACCCTATCCATGTCCCTCACGATTTTATCAAACTCTACGGTCACCTCTCAGCATCCGATTCTCCAGTGAAACAGCCTCAGTCTATTCAGCCTCTCCCTATAGCTCAATCCCTCAACCCTGGCAATATCTATGCATTATTTCTGAATCCTTTCAAGTTTAACAATAGCATTTCGATAGCAGGGAGAGCAGGACTGAAAGCAGAATTCCAGAAGTGGCTGAATGAATGTCCTGTACAGCCGCAAAATGACGTCACAACTCCTGTACTCAATGCACTGACCAATAAAGGCAAGTACACCAAACACTTTCTTCACTACCCTGCCTATCTATGATTCCACTTTCAAGGAACTATGAACCTGCACTCCAAGATCTCTTTGTTCAGCAACAATCACCAGGACCTTCCCATTAAGTGTAGAAATCCTGTCCTGATTTGCTTTTCCAAAATGCAGAACCTCATGTTTATCTAAATTAAACTTCATTTGCCACTCCTCAGCACATTTGATTGGAGTCTCATTGTACTCTCGGGTAACTTTGCTGTCTACTGCACCTCCAATTTTGGTGTCTATTGTAAACCTACTAACCATACCTCCTATATTCACATAGAAATCATTTATATAAATGGCAAAAAGCAGTGGACCCAGTACACAGCCTGACAGCATATTGGTCATCACAGGCTTCCAGTCCAAAAAGTTTCCTCCACTCTGACACTGACTTCTCAGCAAGGTTAGTGCTCATGGCATACAGGGAGAACTAACCATTTGGATACAGAACTGGCTCTTTACACTGGAGGCCTGTGACTAGTGGACTGTTACAAGGATCACTGCTGGATTCACTACCTTTCATCATTTATATCAATGACTTGGATGTGAACATCAGAGGTATAGTTAGTGAGATGACACCAAATCTGGAGGTGTAGTGGACAGTGATAAACAGTACCTCAGAGTACAATGGGATCTTGATCAGATGGGTGAATGGGCTGAGGATTGGCATTTTGGAAACTCACATCTTAGCAGGTCTTATACACTTAATGGTAAGGTCCTGGTGAGTGTTACTGAACAAAGAATCCTTGGAGTGCAGGTAGATAGGATAGTGAAGGCGGCATTTGGTATGCTTTCCTTTATCGGACAAAGTATTGAGTACAGGAGTTGTGACGTCATGTTGTGGCTGTACAGGACATTGGTTAGGCCAATTTTGGAACGTTGTATACAAATCTGGTCTCCCTCCTATGGGAAGGATGTTGTGAAACTTGAAAGGGTTCAGAAAAGATTTACAAGACCTTTGCCAGGGTTGGAGGATTTGAGTTAGGCTGGGGGGTTGAATAGAGGTTGAATAGATTGGGGCTGTTTTCCCTGCAGCGTCGGAGGCTGAGAGGTGATCTTACCTATGTACATAAAAACCTGAGATGGATTGATATGATAAATAGACAAAGTCTTTTCCCTGGCGTGGGGGTTCCCAGCACAAGAGGGCATAGGTTTATGGTATGAGGGGAAAGACTTTAAAGAGACTTGAGAGACAACGTTTTCACACAGAGGGTGGGACGTGCATGGAATGAGCTGTCAGAGGAAGTGGTGGAGGCCATTACAATTGCAACAGTTAAAAGGCATCTTCATGTGTATATGAATAGGAAGGATATGGGCCGGGTGCTAACAGGGGGGACTAGATTACATTGGGATATCTGATCAGCATGTCCTGGTTGGACCGACGGGTCTCTGTTTCTGTGCTGTCCATCTATGACTGTTTGACCTTCCAGCCAATTCCGTATCCAAACAGCTAGTTCTGACAGAATTCTATGGTATTGAACCTGCTAACCAGTGTGTTATGTGAAACCTTGTGTCTTTCTCAAGTCCACGGTACTCATTTCAATGCACAAAGCTATGCTGACTCTCCCTAATATTTTCTTGCTTTTCCAATGACATGTAAATCCTGTCCCTAAGAATCCCTTCCAACAACTTCTTTGCCACTGACTTCAGGCTCACCGGTCTATAGTTCCCTGGCTTTTCCTTACCACCATTCTCAAATAATGGGACAAATCCTCCAGCACCTCACATGTGGCGATCAATGATACAAATATCATAGCGAGGGGCCCAGCAAAAGCTTCTCTAATTACCCACAAAGTTCTGGGATATACCTGATTAAATTCCAGGGATTTATCAACTTTTATGCATTTTAAGACATCCAGTACCACCTCCTCTGCAATATGCACACTCGCCAAGTTATCAATATTTATTTCTCCAACTTCTCTAACTTCCATATCCCCTTTCAGTAAAAACTGACATGAAATAATTACAGAATCTCTCCCACCTCCTGCTGTTCCATAGACAGTCTTGTGATCTTTGAGGGTCGCTATTCGCTGCCTAGTTATTCTTTTGTCTTTAGTGTATTTGTAGAATCTCTTTGGATTCTCCTTAAACCTTTTTCCCAAAGCTATCTCATGTCCCCTTTTTCGCCTCCTGGTTTCCCGCGAGTATACTCCTACTGCCCTTATAGTCCTCTCGGGATTCACACAAACACAGTGCGGTCTGTACCTGCCATATCCTTCCTTCATTTTCTTGACCAGAGCCTCAGTTTCTCAGGTTATGCAGCATTCTCGATGCCTCCCAGCCTTGGCCTTAACAGGAACATACTGTCTGTGTACTCTCATTGTTGCAGGCCTATGGAGGATGTGGCAGATGATGACAGAGAAACAATCATTATCAGTAAAGAGGTAGTGTTGGGAAAGCGAACAACTCATCCTTATCTCTGTAATTCCTCTCTAGCCTCAGAACTACCACTATCTCTGCATCAAAGACATCTCAATCTCTGCAACATCCTCCAATCTCTAATCTCCTCCAGTCTCAACACACTCTCTATCTTTAATCTTGTCCACCCTCTCAAATCTCAGTGATGTGCCTTTCTTTAATTCCAGCCTTCAAGATAACCCATTTTTATTTCAGATTCATGCACCCAGAGATCCACAATGTCCCGCTTAACCTCTGTCACATTTTCCTCCAAAAAACATTATTTAATCACGTATCATCTATTCTAATATCGCCTTCTCTGACCTGGTTTCTATTGTGGCTTGTCATATTCCTATATTGCGCGTTTGTGGTCTACATGACAGAAAACGGTTTTGTGGTCCATTGGATTTATGCTGTAAAGAAATCTCCCAGCTAACGATTTTAATCCCATTTTCCAGCACAGAGCCCATAGACCTGTCAGCCTTGGCCTTGCAAGTGTGTTCCTAAATAGATTTTAAATGCCTTCAGGATTTCTGTCTCTCACTCTCTTCCAGACAGTGAGGTTTAATGCAACTGTTGCTCGATGCTATCACCCACAGGGTTCAGAGCAGCACGGTTAGTGCGAACCAGAGATCGCCCATTGGGAAGGATGGCAGGGTCCCTGACAGGGGGCACTGGAGATTTACCAGGATGGTTCAAGGAATGGGGGATTTTAGTTGCAGAATTTGTGGGCCTTTTTTAACATTAATTGTTCACGTGACATGTGTGTTGCTAATATACATCAAGAATAACCATCCGCAATTAATGGACTCTCCTTTTCAACCTCTCCCCTTGCCTGCGCTGTGGTAATATTCAGGTTAACCACTACCAGACATCTCTCTCTAATGAGAGAGCAGTCCTGTGGTCGGTAGGACAATGCTGACTTGATCTTTTACACAGTGATGCCACTGTGCCTCTAGGGTGGGGAGAGGGAATGCTGAAGGTGGTGGATGGGAAATCACTCGGGTACAGTACTTTATCCTGGAGGATGTTCACTTTCTTTAATATTGTTGGGGGGGGGGTGCACTGATGCAGGCAAATGGAGAATGTTCCAACACAACCCTGATGTGTACCTTATAGAGAGCAAACAGACATTGGGGAATCAGGAGTTTGGGGAAACTGAGGTGTTCTCCTTGTAGCAAAAGAAATTTGGGGAGCTGTGACAAAGTGGTTTACAAAAGTTACGCATTATTATAATAAACCTTAGATCCTTCAGCTCATTATACAAGGATTCCAGGACACATGTTGAAGATTTGGGAAGATCTATTGAAAGGATGGTTTGATTCAAAGGAGAACTTTTATTCAAAGGAGAACTTTTATTCAGCAAATGGTATTGATCTGGAACACAATACTCTCACACAATACGAATATCCAGGTCCTGATGAATGGAATAATTCTGTCAGAGTTTGGCGTTACAATGACTGAGATTACCATCTGAATATCTGCCTGTAATACAAGTTTATAAAATCCGTCACTGTCAGTTCAAGTTTGAAACTCATACAATCCCCTCCTCCTGGCCCAGGATGACTGTACACATTACCCCTAGTGGAGGTTAGCAGGCTCTTCAAGGGAAAATCTATGTGGGTTCCTATGAATGTCCACCTTGGAACTTCATGTGACTGAATATGGGACAGAATGTTCCAAGATTCAGTGAGATGTGGAGAGCAGAATTTGCTTCCGTTTCTTTCCTTCCATTCTGCTGCTGAGCCTCCTCAATAAGACATGGGGTGTGAAAGGCTCATGCACCTTGATGGGCAAGTTATCTCCATTCTGACCAATGGGCAGCAAGCTCCTCCCAGTCATGAAATAGAGTATCCCTGAAAGATAGCAACTGCGCATGCTTCCCACTGCCCAGTTCTCACAGTACATGTTTCGAATAATGAGGGGGGAAATCTCCTAGAAAAGGCATAACAGGAAAGTTCCAAAAGGATTATAAACAGTTTACAGAGAGATATTCACAGGAAACTTGGGCAACAAGTTGGCAAATAGAGTATAACTTGGGATAAACTGTAGAAAGCTGCATCACAAAGGGACTGGGGGAAAATGAGCAGGAAACAGAAAGCGAGCACACAGTTACAACAGGGAATCAGGAAAGGGAATGGAATACTGTCCCTTATTGCAAAGAGTTTGCAATATAAGAGTTTGGAATATATACCTTAGGGCAACTAAACAAATGACAAGTGAGACCACATCTGGAGTAACGTGAACAGATTTGGTCACTTTAGTTCATGAAATAGAGCAGTTTATTGGAGGCATTTCAGAGAAGATCCATTGGGATGATCCCTGTTTTGAAGGGATTATCCTGTAAGCAAAGGGTGAATAAGTTGGGAATCTACTCACTGGACTTTGGAAGAATGAGAGGTGATCTCTTTGAAACATACAGGATTCTGTCAAGGTTTGACAGGGTAAATATGGAGAGGATGTGTCCCATTACGGTGAGTCTTGAACCAGATTCTGGATCAGTCGCGGAATCAAGGGCTCTGTTTCAGATTTCTCAAGTTAAAGGCAACACCGACACAGGTTAGGGTTTCAGTAGCAATGGAGCTGGAGTGAGAAGGAGATAAGCAACGTTTTAGAGATTGGAATTCCTGGTGTTTGTGATTGTGTAGATGTCTGATCAGAAGGTCACCTTGGGGTCAGATATGAGAGCAATATTGTGAAGAATGTAGTTCTGCCTCAGACACTTCCCAGTGAGAGGGAGGGACACAGCAGTAAGGGAAATGAATTTGGAATAGCAACTGAAGGCAATGGGTTTAACAATGACAGTGTGTCATTGGAGTGAATTGCAGCTAATCAAAGCGAGGTAAGCAGTTTGATAACTGAGTAATCGTGGAGTAATGGAGAGGGATGATGGGGAGGGAGAGCTGGGCATCGTCAGTGTACATGTGAAACCTAACACGGTGCTTTTGGGCGATGTTACCTCCTGGCAGTGTGGAGGTGAGAAACAGGAGGGACCAAGGATAGACCCTGGAGGGACACCAAATACAAGGAATTCAGAAAGGAAACAGAGAGTGGAGACGGAGCAGGATTTTCCAACGATGGTGAGGTCAAATATTAGGTTTTAGCAGAATGGGAGAGAAGGACATAACCAGAAAAAACAGACAGACAGATCATGGAACAATATCTGTGAATTGCAAGTTGGGGGGGGGGGTGACCGTGGTGGAGGGAGGGAGGGCGGTGACAAGCAGGAGGATGAGACAGATTTGGAATGTCCATGATTTAGCTACACGAGGGTAAATGGTCAAGAGGACCTCTAATAAGGCTTGACAAGGGACTCGAGGAAATGCAAGTTTAGGACTAAAATGAGGAGCACTCTTGTGAGGCAGTTTGGCTCGGTGGGCTAGTGGAGAGGGAGGAAAGAAGCAGAGGCAGCTGATCGGATTGTCTCAATGTTATTGACAGAGAAACTCCATGTGCTCCTCACTCTTGTTGTTGGAGGGGAGGATGGAGGAGACAGGATAATGGACAGTGTTTTTATGTCCAAAACAATAAATAAAACCTGTGATAGTGATTATGAAAATAAGTGAACAAACCTGTCGTATTTATCATTTATCAAGAATATTAAAATATGCAACTGAAGTTCAGGTTTGAATCCCAAATCGGTAGAGGGTAGCTCTGAATTCAAGAAAAAAATAACTGGAATGAAGAATCTACTGTTTGCCATGGAACCATTGGGGATGTTTTTCTGCTATCGACAATGTCCTTGAGGGAAAGAAACCCGACAGTGGCCCATCAAGTCACTCATTGTATTAATCACTGCACAGTCTCAACAAAGGAATGAAACTGGATGGACCACATTACATCTACCAATGCACTGGAAAATACAACCACACAATCAGCCCTCTTGACCCTGCAACTTCTGTTTCACTGTGGGCCAACAACAGCAGCAGAACTGTACTCCAGCCCAATCTGAAATCTCATGGCCTGATATCCCCCACTTAACCATTTACATCAAGCCAGGGGAATCAACCCTGGTTCAATGGTGAATGCAGGAGGGCATGTCAGGAGCAGTACCAGGCATACCTAAAAATTAGGTGCCAACCTGGTGCAGCTACCAAACCTGCATGCCAAACAGCACAAGCAACACCAAATAGAACTAAGTGATCCCATAACCAACAGATTAGATTGGAGTTCTGCAGTTTTGCCACACCAAGTCAAGAATAGTGATGGACAATTAAACAACTCACTGGAGGAACCATCACATATATATCCACCCTTACTGATGGAGGGGTCTCACACATTCATGCAACAGATAAGAGGACAGCATTAGCAGCGATTTTCAGCCAACAGTGCCAAGTGGATGAGCCTTCTCCATTGGTCCCTGCCATCACAGATATGAATCGACTTGGTTGAAAACTCATTTCCAATCAGATCAAGAAATGGATAAGCAGTGTAAAGGTATGGGCCCTGCCAATATTCTGGCAATAATACTGTTGGCTGTGCTCCAGAACCTGCTGCCCACCAAGGCAAGTACTGTTCCAGTACTGGCACCTACCGACTTTGTGAAACATTGCTCTGGGATGTTCCAACACAAAAACACAGGGCAGATCCAACTCAGCCAATTGCCCTCCATCAGTCCACACTCGCTCAGCAGTGAAATGATGGAAGGTGTCATCAACAGTGCTGTCACGCAACTGCTCAGCAATAACCTGCTCAGCGATGCCCAGTTTGGGTTCTGCCAGGGCCACTCAGTTCCTGAGCTTGTTACAGACTTGATTCACAAACTGACAAACAGCTGAATGAGGTGAGGATGACAGGTCAGCCCCCCTCCAAGACCACTATTTCAACTTCAGTCATATCACCTGACCTCACCACAGTCTCAGCTCATTTGCTGAAACTCTCATTCATTCCTTTTGTTGACTCTAGATTTCATTATCTAAACCCACTCCTGGCCAGCATCACATTCACCCTCCCGATAATCTCAAGAATATTGAAAACTCTACTGCCGAAGTGCTCACTTGTACCAAAACTTGCTGATCAATCAAAAGACTCCCATTTATAAGCAACAACAAGTTATTTTCGCTCCTTTGAATTAATTCCTGGCTGTAATCATTCCTATCTCCCTGCACCACACACCTTTACATATCTCAATAACTCATTTTAGTCCAGACTCTCAATGATGTGTTTATTTTTGAGTTCTCCTGTGTGAATATTTCTATAGACTCCAAGGGAACATGGTCTGGAATCCCCACTCTAACTCTCTAAGATCTACTTTCTTACTTCAAGGCATTCTTGAAAAACTGCTTATTTGGCAATGGTTTTGGTCACTGGACACAATATTCTCCATCTGTAACCTTATGTCAAAACTTCTCAATAATATTTTTGTGAAATTAAAACCATGATGATTTGTACAGATATCTTCTACTCTTCAATATAGCTGAGTGAATAATCTGTAACGTCTCTTATCCAACCACGTTGTGGGAGCACCTTCACCATACAAACTGCAGCAGTACAAGGAAGTCAAACATCACCCTCTCCACAGGCAACAAGGCTTTGGCATTGATCGCTGGTTTCTGTGGAAGGAGAAATACACAGTTGATGTTTCAGGGAGTACAACATGAATTACAGGGAATGAAAATGGTGCAGAATTTGACTGTCAGAAATGGAAGGAAAATCCACTCGCTTATTGGAAAAAATAATTCTTGACTGTCAAAGATATTGTGGAAAAAAGTAACCTGATAATGGAACATCATACGGTCAGGAGCCGGGCAGCAGTGGACAATTCATTTACATTCCTGAAGAAGGGCTTATGCCCGAAACATTGATACTCCTGCTCCTCGGATGCTGCCTGGCCTGCTGTGTTTTTCCAACTCTACATTTTTCAATTCATTTTCAAAACAGCTGTGAAAGTAATTGTAAAATACTATACAGAGCAAAAATATACCCATGAGAGATTGAGGAAGCTAGATAATGAACAAGTGGACATCAGAGAACCCAGAGATGAACCAGGGCAGAGTTCACTTTTATGATCCCACAGTCAAAGATGTCTAGCACAGAAACAGACTTCTTCGGTCCAACCTATGCCAACCAGATATCCTAATCTAATCTACCTTCATTAAATCCTTTTTGCCACTCCTCATCTGATCAATATCCCACTGTACTCTGAGATAACCTTCTTCATTGTCCACAATACCTCCAATTTTGGTGTCACCTGCAAACTTACTAACTAAACGGCCTCTATTCATATCCAAATCATTTAAATGAATTACGAAACAAATCCAGAAAAAAGTCCATTTCTCTGGGTTTGAATGTGCTGTGTGTAAATCCTGCCCTATGACTCTTTTTACCAGGGAAGGCTGTACATACATCCCTCTGAACTTTGCCCCCTACAAAGCTGGCGGCCGCGCACGTGTCCAGTGAATCATTGCCCCGAATAAAGATGGCGGCGCTCACTCGGGTCGATTACTCAACGAGGCATTTTCCCGTTTACTTCAAACATGAGACTGAAAGTTTCAAATTTGTATTTTCCGATGTGTACCAAATGATTGTAAAACCTCTCAGACCATACCAACTCCATTTTCCTCCCACTAACGGCTGTTTATTTCTTTCCTTACCGACAGCTCTCCGCACATCCATCCCCAACATCCGCGCCCACCGCGAGAATGATCACGTGGTATAGTCAAGTCCCGCCCCTCATTCACTGATTGACCTGAGGACCATCTGCCCCACCAGGTCCTCCAGCTCTACCCCTGCCTTTCCATTGGTCCACCACTGACATCATTAACCCGGGGTATAAACGATGACTGCAGATGCTGGAAATCAGATTCTGGATGAGTGGTGCTGGAAGAGCACAGCAGTTCAGGCAGCATCCAAGGTGCTTCAAAATCGACGTTTCGGGCAAAAGCCCGAATAAAGGCAGTGAGCCTGAAGCGTGGAGAGATAAGCTAGAGGAGGGTGGGGAGAAAGTAGCATAGAGCACAATGGGTGAGTAGTGGAGGGGATGAAGGTGATCGGTCAGGGAGGAGAGGGTGGAGTGGATAGGTGGAACAGGATATAGGCAGGTAGGACAAGTCATGGGGACACTGCTGAGCTGGAAGTTTGGAACGAGAGTGAGGTGGGGGAAGGGGAAATGAGGAAACTGTTGAAGTCCACATTGATGCCCTGGGGTTGAAGCGTTCCGAGGCGGAAGATGAGGCGTTCTTCCTCCAGGCGTCTGATGGTGAGGGAGCGGGGTTGAAGGAGGCCCAGGACCTCCATGTCCTCAGCAGAGTGGTAGGGGGAGTTGAAAAGTTGGGCCACGGCGCGGTTTGGTTGATTGGTGCGGGTGTCTCGGAGATATTCCCTAAAGTGCTCTGCTAGGAGGTGCCCAGTCTCTCCAATGTAGATGAGACCACATCGGGAGCAACGGATACAATAAATGATATTGGTGGATGTGCAAGTAAAACTTTGGATGTGGAAGGCTCCTTTAGGGCCTTGGATAGAGTAGGGGAGTTGGTGTGGGTGCAGGTTTTACAGTTCCTGCGGTGGCAGGGGTAAGTGTCAGGATGGGAGGGTGGGTTGTAGGGGGGGCATGGACCTGACCAGGTAGTCACGGAGGGAACGGTCTTTGCAGAAGGCCCAAAGAGGTGGGGAGGGAAATATATCCCTGGTGGTGGGGTGTGTTTGGAGGTGGCGGAAATGTCGGTGGATGATTTGGTTTATGCAAAGGTTGGTAGGATGGAAGGTGAGCACCAGGGGCATTCTGTCATTTTTATGGTTGGAGGGGTGGGGTCTGAGGGCGGAGGTGCGGGATGTGGATGAGATGCATTGGAGGGCATCTTTAATCACGTGGGAAGGGAAATTACGGTCTCTAAAGAAGGAGGCCATCTGGTGTGTTCTGTGGTGGAACCGGTCCTCCTGGGATCAGATATGGTGGAGGCGGAGGAATTAGGAATATGGGATGGCATTTTTGCAAGAGGTAGGGTGGGAAGAAGTATAATCCAGGTAGCTGTGGGAGTTGGTGGGTCTGTAAAAAATGTCAGTGTCAAGTCGGTAGTCATTAATGGAGATGGAGAGGTCCAGGAAGGGGAGGGAGGTGTCAGAGGTGGTCCAGGTAAATTTAAGGTCAGGGTGGAATGTGTTGGTGAAGTTGATGAATTGCTCAACCCGGGCCCGATTGTTGGCTAGAGCATGCGCACTGCTTCATGACTTTTGTTGCTGTTTATCAGTTACAAGAGTGAGGGACAAAGTTAAAAATCACACAACCACCTGATGAAGAAGCAGCAAAGCTCGTACTTTCAAATGAACCCATTAGACTATAACATGGTGTTCTGTGAATTTGAATTTTGTCCATCATAATCCAACACCAGCACCTCTAAGGTAAAAACAATGACTGCAGATGCTGGAAACTAGATTCTGGATTAGTGGTGATGTAAGAGCACAGCAGTTCAGGCAGCATCCGAGGAGCAGTAAAATCGACGTTTCAGGCAAAAGCCCTTCATTAGGAATAAAGGCAGAGAACCTGAAGCGTGGAGAGATAAGCTCGAGGAGGGTGGGGGTGGGGAGAAAGTAGCATAGAGTACAATAGTTGAGTGGGGCAGGGGATGAAGGTGATGGGTCGGGGGGAGGGTGGAGTGGATAGGTGGAAAAGAAGATAGGCAAGTAGGACAAGTCAAGGGGACACTGCTGAGCTGGAAGTTTGTAAATAGGGTGAGGTGTGGGAAGGGGAAATGAGGAAACTGTTGAAGTCCACATTTCAACCCCAGGGCAACGATGTGGACTTCAACAGTTTCCTCATTTCCCCTTCCCACACCTCACCCTAGTTCCAAAATTCCGGCTCAGCACTGTCCCCTTGACTTGTCCTACCTGCCTATCTTCTTTTCCTCCTATCCACTCCACCCTCCTCCCTGAACTATCACCTTCATACCCTTCCCCACTCACCTATTGTACTCTATGCTACTTGCTCCCCACCCTCTTCTCGCTTATCTCTCCACACTTCAGGCTCTCTGCCTTTATTCCTGATGGAGGGCTTTTGCCCGAAACGTCGATTTTACTGCTCCTCAGATGCTGCCTGAAATACTGTGCTCTTCCAGCACCACTAATCCAGAACCAGCACTTCCAAGTCGAGTGAGGGAGGAATGCATAACGTAACATAAGAACTAGGGACAGGAGAAGGCCGTCCTGCCCTTTGAGCCTGCTCTGCCATTCAATGTGACCATGGCTGATCATTTCGTGGATGTAGAACCATTTACTCACGTTCTCACCGTATCCCTTAATTAATTATTTCTTTTTTTAAAAAACCTACCTTAGCTTTATAAATGTTTACTGAACTAGCATCAACTACTTCCCTGGGCAATGAATTCTGTAGAGGTCAAGAAGTTCCTTCTCAATTCAGTCTTAAATTTGCTGCCTCTAATCTTGAGATGATCCCTCTTGTGCTAGCTTCACCTGCCAGTGGCAACATCCTCTCTACTTCTATTTTATCCATTCCATTCATTATTTTATATTTTTCCATTCTTCTGAATTCCAATGAATATATTACCAATCTACTGTTAAGCCAAACCCCTCAACTCTGGAAACAACCTAATTAACCTCCTCCTTATCGATGGGACGGGGCAAATATAATGCGATTCAGCAAGAATTAGGATGCATAGAATGGGGTCGCAAAATGCAGGGGATGCAGACTATTGAAATCTGGAGCTGGTTTAATGAACAGATATTACATGTCCTTGACAGGTATGTCCCTATAAGGCAGGAATGAAGTGATAAGGTAAGGGAACCATGGTTTACTGTGGAAATTGCATCTCTTGTTCAGAAGAAGAACGAGGCTTATGTGTTGATGAGGCAAGATGGAACAGATGAGGCAATGGAGAGTTACATATCAGATAGGAAGGATTTAAAGAGAGAGTTAAGAGCAAAGAGAGGACACAAGCAGTCTTTAGTGAATAGAATAAAGGAGAACCCTAAAGCTTTCTATAGGTATGTGAGAAACAAAAGCGTAGGGTAGGAATATGGCCAGTCAAAGACAGAAGTGGGAAGTTCAGTGTGGACCCTGTGGAGACCGGTGAGGTGCTAAATGAACATTTCTCATCAGTTTTCACTCAGGAAAAGGAGAATATTGTAAAGGAGAAGAGGTACAACATATTAGACTAGAAAGGATCGAGGTTAGTTACGATCAGGTGTTATCAATTCCAGAAAGTAGACAAGTCCCCTGGGCTGGATGGGATTTATCTGAGGATTCTCTGGGAAGCGAGGGAGGAGATAACAGAGACTTTGGCTTTGATATTTGAGTCGTCTTTCTCTACAGGTTTGGTACTAGAGGACTGAAGGATTGCAAATGTTGTTCCCTTGATTCCAAGGGCAATGGAGATGATCCAGGTAATTATAGACCAGTGAGCCTTACTTCTGTTGTAGGAAAGGTTTTGGAAAGGATTATAAGAGAAAAGATTTATAATCAACGAGCAAACAACAATTTGATTTCAGATAGTCAACATGGTTTCGTCAAGGGCAGGTCATGTCTCACAAACCTCTGAGTTTTTTGAGAAGGTGACCAAACATGTAGATGAGGGTAGGGCAGTTGACATGATATACATGGTCTTCAGTAAAGCCTTTGATAGGGTTCCACATGGTAGGCTGTTGGAGAAAATGCAGAGACATGAAATGGAGAGTAATTTAGCAGTTTGGATTCGAAACTGGCTTTCTGAAAGAAGGCAGCGAGTGGTGGCTGATGGAAAATATTCAGCCTGGACTCAGGTTAGTAGTGGTGTGTCACAAGGATCTGTTTTGGCACCACTGCTGTTTGTTATTTTTATAAATGACGTAGATGCAGGCATGGGTGGCTGGATCAGTTAACTTGCAAACGACACTAAATTCCGTGGAGTGGACAGTATGGAAGAATGTTACAGATTGCAGGGGGACTTGGATAAACTGCAGAATTATGCTGAGAGGTGACAAATGGAGTTAAATGCAGCTAAATGTGAGGTGATACCGTTGAGAAGAATAACAGGAAGGCAGAGTACTGGGTTAATGGAAAGATTCTTGGTAGGGTGGATGTGCAGAGGGATGGTGGAGTCCATGAACATAGATGCCTGAAAGTTGCCACCCAGGTGGATAGTACTGTTAAGGCAGTATACGGTGTGTTAGGTTTCATTCATAGAGGGATTGAGTTCCGGAGCTGCAATATCATGCTGCAACTAAACAAAATGCTGGTGCGGCCATACTTGGAATATTGTGTGCAGTTCTAGTGCCCATAATACGAGAAGGATGTGAAAGCATTTGAAAAAGTGCAGAGGAGATTTACCAGGATGTTGCCTGGTCTGGATGGAAGGTCTTATGAGGAAAGGTTGAGCGACTTGAACCTGTTCTCATTGGCAAGAAGTGACTAAGAGGGGATTTGATAGAGACATACAAGATGATCAGAGGATTAGATAGGGTATACAGTGAAAGTCTTTTTCCTAGGATGATGACGCTAGCATGTATGTACAACTACAAATTGAGGGGTGATAGATTTAAACACGTCAGAGGCAGGGTCTTTACTCAGAGAGTGGTTAGGGTATGGAATGCACTACCTGCTAATGTGGCTAACTCAGCCACATGAGGGAAATTTAAACAATCCTTTACTTAAGCACATGGGTGATTTTGGGATAGTGTAGGGGGACGAGCTGAGAATGATTCATAGGTCGGCGCAACATCAAGGACCGAAGGGCCTGTTCTGCCCTGTATTGTTCTATGACTATCGTGCTACAAGAGATTTCTGCTGTCTTAAACAGAGTGATGGATCTTGTATTGTGGCCTTACAAAATGTCAGCGATCTCTGCCAACAATGTACGAGGTATAGTCAGTTCAATAATATGATGCTGCAAACGGAGCGGAATAGGTAACTCCATGCAAAACCCTACACCTTCTCACCTATTTTCCCCTCCAAAACTGAGGAAATTCTACAAAAGCACCTCCATATCCCACCACAACACTTTGCCCCAAAATCGTGGTATCTGACTGTGCACAAGGAGGAGTGCAACAGTATGTATTGGGACCCAATGGGGCCCTGAAACACTTGGTAAAGACTGAAATCTTCTGAGCATTGGGAGCCCCACCACATTGTATTTATTTTCTATATTTTTTTCCTCTGTTCCTGACTTCCCTTGTTTTTCCTAATGAACCTGTTCAAAGTAGTTATTAAACACACCTGCACTAGCTGTGAATTGAACTCAAGCCTCTCGATCCAAGATTCGGGATATTTTCACTGCATCACAAGACATCGACTCTAACTTCCCTTGTCCCTTATTGTTTCTTGTGCTGAGCCTGCTGAGTCACGCCTGAATCAAGTCTGCAATTGGGAGGAAGGGGCGGAACTGATGACCGAGCAGCGGCCGGTCCTCCAACCAAAAGTGAGTGAGGATCGGGGCCAAAGCATTCTCGCAGAGTAAACGCTTGAAAATTGGTCAGAAAGCAAACTGTTTTGCAGGATTGATAATTCTCATTAACATAGTGGAGCATTAAACCTCTCTCAAAAATCTATGTGAAATTTTAACAAATAGTGCTACATATTTGCACATTTCGAGTAAGAAACCTCTTTTCAAATCCCAGAACAATTGTTAATTTACATACCTGGCCGGTATGGTTAAATTGAGGCGACCAGTCTATTTACATGCTAGATAGCGCCATGACTATAACTCGACAGAGCAATTATTAATGACTAGTATTTCCCCCATGATTCTGTGCAGGTATGAATATTCTCTGTAAACTCATTGATAACTTCAGACGCACGCGTCGTTTGCTTTCTATGTGGAGCATGCGCAGTGTCACATTGACCAGGACAGAGAAACATGGAGCTGCTTTCTCCGGCAGCGGCTGCGATCGGCTTCAAAGAGCGGCGCTCAGAGCCGGTGAGTGGGAGCCTCGCTGGGAGAAAGGAGTGGAGAGAATTCACAAGTCCCAAGTAAAGGTTAAAAACCCCGAAAAAGACCCTTCAGGTCCGGGTCAGGAGGTGGCGGTCTCTGATCAGGGAAGAGGCCCATGATCACGGCCGCCATTTGTTTGAGGGAAGAGGGAGCGCGGGCCTGAGGGCCGCCATCTTAAGAAGGTCAAGGTGCAGGAGGGCGGGGCTCCTGGGGTCTGTAGAACAATCAGAGGAAAGAGAAGACCCATTGTTATTGATTAATTCCACGAAGAGAATGTAAGGACTGCAGATGCTGGAGAACAGAGCTGCAAATTTGTTGCTGGAAAAGTGCAGCAGGTCAGGCAGCATCCAAGGTTCAGGATTCCTGAAGAAGGGCTTATGCCCGAAACGTCGATTCTCCTGTTCCTTGGATGCTGCCTGACCTGCTGCGCTTTTCCAGCAATTAATTCCACGAACACAGCTTCACTGGGCGATCCTGCAGGAATATCCTCTCTCAGTCCTGCTGTGATGTTTCACCCAATCAGAACCAGCAGCTCTCCTCCTTTCTCAGCTCCCCTTCTGTCCTTCCTGCAGCATCTGTCCCCTGGAACATTGAGCTGCCTGTCCTGTCCCTCCCTCAGCTGTTGTTCTGTAATACCTGTGATATCCCAGTCCCATCTTAGATTATTTCACTAAAGACAGGAATGCACTCGATGGATATTTCTTAACATCAGCAATTATTTAATACTCACTTATGGGTTTTAAATCTAATCTTTTTTGAAACATTTCATTCACATCCCAACATTTGCAATGGTGGGATTTAAACCTGTGTCCAGAGAACATTTGCTGAGTTTCTGGATTAATTGTCTCACAATAATGCCATTAGGCCGTCATTCCGCCTGCTCACAGGTTGCGCATTCCACTGCAATATGAATCAAAACCCTTTATTCCTGCACAATTGTTTGATCCTGCACTCTGGTGATATGACTCAGTATCTCTCCATGTGGTATCCCTCACTGTGTGGGTCTAATTGCTGCTTCTGTCAGCGCCTCTCACTTTTGCAGCTACTCCAGATCCTGAGCCAACAGAATTCTCCACTCCAGAGAGATGAGGCAGTACAGGCCAGGATTGGAGACTGGGATTTTCCAGATCTCTGTGGGGCTCAATGCCATTCTACATGTGTAACCCTCACAGCATCAGTCTAATTTCCTATTCTGCCTATTTCTCTGTCTTCTACAGGTACTCAGGGAGTTCATGACTCAATAGACTTGCCAACTGCTGGTTGGGAAGATGGTTGGTTTGCCAGAGAGATAAAGGTCAGGGAGGTTGGTACCCTTCAATAAATCCTGCCGCCAGGTAAGATCTTTCCAGGGCACAGAGCAGAGAGCAAGGAGAGGGCTCCAAACATCAGCTAATAAGACATGACATAAATATAGTACTGGAGGGTGAGTACAGTCCAGACCCACACCAGGCTCAGTCACCACCTTTACTTTAAGTTTGGTTTTGTACTGAGACAGCATCAAGAGTTCCTAATTTTCAATCCAGGCATGTGCTGTCTTGGTGAGCATCAGGACAACAGAGGGGAAAGCAGGCCTCCCACGAGATGGTGTTCATGCTTCTTGGGATCTTCCTGTTCCTTATTCCCTCTCCAACACTGTTCCTATGGATTGCCTTGTGGACCAGTGTCTTCAATCATTCTAACTCCTATAACAGTTCCTGTCTCTGTCATCTCCTCCCCCTCACCAATTATTTCACATATTTGAAACCTCCAGTCCAGATGACCATCCGTATCGCTGTAACTTGCTTCAGTCTCTACAACATGCCTTGTCTCGATAGTCTTCTCCTCCTCCGATAACTGGAGACATCGGGTCTGTTTCTGTGCGGCATGGCTCTTCGGCTGAGGTTTCCAAAATGGAATGTGTCACATTTGCCAGTGTTTGGTCCATGTCCCTTGAAATCTTCTCCTCTCCATTTACCTGCCCAAGTATCTTTTCCATGTTTTAATTGTACTTGTTTTTACCATTTCCTCTGGCAGCTCATTCCATCTATGCACCATCCTCTGTGGATAATGTTGCCCCTCAGCTCCCTCTTTAAATACTTGCTCTGTCACCTCACGTTTATGCCTCTAGCTTTGGACTCACCTACCCTTGGCAATTCACCTTACTTAGGCCCTACATGGTTTCATAAACCTTTATAAAGTCACCCCATGGCCTCCTCTGCTGAGGAGAAATATTGACGACAATGTTACAAATAACTCCAACTCATGTACTCAATGCTCTGACCAATGAAGACAAGTGTGCCAAATGCTGCTTTCCCCACCGCTCTGTCCACCTGTGATGGCACTTCCAACTAACCATGTTACTGCACCCCTTGGTCTCTCCCTGTTTGACAACACTGTCCAGGGCCCGACCATTAATTGTATTAGTCCTCCCTGGTTTGTCTTAATTAAATCCAGCACCTGAATTAAATTCCATCTTTCATTCCTTGGCCCACGAGCCCAGTTGATTAACATCCCCTTCGATAACTATATTCCCTGCCCACTCTTTCACTAATCTTGGTATCAGCAAACATACTAACAGAGACTGCTATATTTTCACTCAGATTGTTTATGTAAATGGTGCACCAATCCTGAAAGCAGACTGCTGGTTAGAGGCCTCCAGTTTGAACAACAACCCTCTCCCACCACCCTCTGTCTCCCACTGTCATCCCATTGTGTATCCAGTTGGCGAGCTCTCCCTGATCCCTTGTGATCTACCCTTACTTACCAATATATCATGCAACACCTTGACGTCTGTTACTCTGCCTTCGTCTTCTTGGTCACATCTTGAACAAACTCCAATCAAGTTTGTGAGACATGTTTTCTCACGCACAAAGCCATGCTGGCTGGCTGTAATCAGTCCTTATCTTTCCCATTGCAAGTAAGTCATACCTCTCAGAATGACCTTCAACAACTGACCCACCCTGATGTCTGGCTCACCAGTCTGTACACCCCTGGCTTTATCTTGCATCCTTCCTTAATTAATAACACAATATTATAATCACAGTCAGACAGTCATACCGCACTGTTGGTTAGTGCTAACCATACTCTAAAACTGATCTCCTGCCTGACCACCTGCCTGTTCCTGGATCATAGCCCTTCAAACCTTTCCTATTCCTGGAGTAATCCAAATGTCTTTTAAACATTGTAATTGTTCCCATGTTCGCCCCTTCCTTGGGAAGTTCATTCCACACACAACCCACCCTCTGTGTAACAAAGTGCCTCTCGTATCATTTTTTTATGTCTCTCTTCTAAACTTAAAAATGTAGTGCCTTGTCTTGAAACTCCCCTGTCTATGGGAAAAGACAACTCCCATTAACTCTATCTATCCCCCTCATGACTTTATAAACTTCTATGAGGTCATCTGTCAACATTCAGGTTTCAGTGAAAAAAATGTGTTGCTGGAAAAGCGCTGTAGGTCAGGCAGCATCCAAGGAACAGGAGAATCGACGTTTCGGGCATTAGCTCTTCTTCAGGCTGATGCCCGAAACATCGATTCTCCTGTTCCTTGGGTGCTGCCTGACCTGCTGCGCTTTTCCAGCAACACATTTTCAGCTCTGATCTCCAGCATCTGCAGTCCTCACTTTCTCCTCAATGAAAAAATACCAATCTCTCCAGGTTTCTTTATAACTGTAACCTTCCATACCCATCCACGTCCCAGCAAATCTCCTCTGAACCCTCTCCCGCTTAATAATATCCTTCCGATAGCCTGGGCGACCAGAACTGGACACAGTATTCCAGAAGAGGTCTCAGCAATGGCCTGTATAATCTCAATGTGACTTCCCAACTCCTATATCCAAAGGACTGAGCAATGAAAGGAAGTATGGCAAGCACCTTTTTTTTGACCATCCTGTCTCTCCATGTTGCAAGCTTCAAAGTTCTACAACACACTACCGAGGGTCCAATCATTAATTGTATAAGTCCTGCCTGTGTTTGTTGTACCAAATGCCTTACCTCACATTTATTCAGATTGAACTCCATCTACTATTTCTCAGCCAGTCACACATTTCATGAGGATCCCTTTGTAATCTTAGAAAACCTTCTTCACTGTTTACAATGCCACCCTCCAGTCTAACAGCCTATCACACATAGCTCTCTATGGTACAAACATCTCTGCTAGGGCCCCTACAATTTCTGCACCAGCTTCCCACAATGTCCTAATATACATTTGATCAGGTCCTGGGGATTTATCTACCTTTGTGTATTAAAACCTCCAGCACCTCCTTTTCTATAATGTGGAAACATTTAGGACATTGAGTCACAGAGATGTACAGAACAGAAGTAGATCCTTCAAACCAACTCCTGCATGACGTTTCTAGTCACATTTGCCACAATTTTGCCAATATCCCTCTGAACCCTTCCTATTCATATACCCATCCATATGCCTTTTAAATGTATTTCTATCAGCCTCCACTATTTCCTCTGGCAGCTTATTCCATACACTCTGCAGGAACCAGTTGTCCTTTAGGTCCCTTTGAAAATTTCCCCTCGAACTTTAAAGTAAAGGCCTATCAGTTTGTAATCCCCCCAACCTGGGGAAAAGACCTTATCTATTCACCCTATCGATGACCATCATGATTTTAAACACCTTTATCAGGTAACTCCTCAGCCTCCCATGTTCAAGTGAATTCAGCCCCAGCTTATTCAGCTTTTCCGTGCAGCGCAAACCCTACAACCCTGGCAAATCCTTGGTCATCTGAACCCTTTCATGTTCCACAACATCCACAGCATTGAGACCAGAATTGCACACAGTATTCCAATAGTAGTCAGGACAAACACTGTTTAGTTCCCTGAGCGCCCCAGACTTTATCCACAGTAAGTTCCAAAGTGAAATATTTGTTTTGGATCTTGTAGTTTCACACATCGTTGCCTTCATTGATCATTAAGGAGACGGGGTTTGTCCCGAGCTCTTCTTTTGCTCTTAATACACTTGTCGAGTCTCTTTGGATTCTCCTTAACTTTCTCTGCCAAAGCGATCTCGTGTCCCCTTTTTACATTCCTGATTTCCATCCTAAATGTATTTCTACAGCCCTGATGCTCCTGAAGGGATTCCCTTGAGTCAGCCAATTATATCTGACATGTGCCCCCTTTCTTCTTGACTGGAGCCTCGAATCTCAGCCAGTGTTTCCTAATTCAGTCAGCATTGAGTTGCACACTAACAGGAACAGGCTGGCGCTGAACACTCCTTTTATCTCGGTTTTAAAATATTCCTACTTGCCAGACTTCCCTTTACCTGCAAATAACCTCCCCAAATCTACTTTAAAAATTCATGACTATCTTGCTCCATTGTATAACTTGAACTTGTGGACCAGGCCTGTCCTTTTCCATCGCTATTTTCAAACTAATACAATTCTGGTGACTTTCCAAAGTGCGTCCCCGCTAACAGCTCAGTCCCGTTTCCAACCTTGTTTCCCAAGTGGAGGTCAGGTTTAGCCCCATTTTCCAGTTGGGTCATTTACATAATGACTGGGAGTTTCTGGAACACTTATCAAATTCCTTCCATCCAACTGCTTAACACAGTAGCAATCCCAGTCGAGGTTTAAGGTTAAAATCCCCTACCATTACGACGCTATCATTCTAACAGATATCTGAGGTCTCCTGACATATTTGCTCCTTCATCTCCCATTGCCTATCGCTGTAGTACAATCGTAGCAAACTGATGACCAATTTTTATTTCTCGGTTCTACTAATATCATTTAACTGGGCGATCCTGAATGAATATTCTCTCTCGGTACTGCTGTGATGTTTTCCCCCAGTCAAAACCACCAGCTCTCCTCCTGTTTTGCCTCCTGTTTTGCCTCCTGTTCTATCCTTCCTGTTGCCTCTGTCCTGTGGAACAATGAGCTGCCAGTCCTGTCCCTCCCTTATCTGTGTTTCTGTAATATCTATGGTATCCCAGTCCCATGTTCCCTTCCATGCTCTGGGTTCATCTGCCTTATCTGTGCGGCCCCTTGCATTGAAATAAATGCAGTTTAATTAATCAATTTTCCCTCATTGCCTGCTATGTTCTTGCCTGCCTTGTCTATTTAAATTGCTCTCTTGAACATCTATACCAGCCTCAAACTTCTTTCTGGCCTTACGACTGTTTGCAGTCCCACATCCCTGCCAGATGATTTTAAATCCTCTCGAGCAGCTCCAGCAACTCTCCCCACCAGGATATGTGTCCTCCTCCTGTTCCCAGTTCAGGTATCTTCCCCACCCTGTCTACCTGTGCTGACACCTTCAGACATCCAGGGACTTGCCCACCAAGGTCCCTGTATTCCTCAGTACTCCAGGAGGACCTACTATTCATGATGGATATCATTTGCTGATTAGACTTCCCACAGTGCATTACCTCACAGTGATCAGAAGTAAACTCCATCTGCCATTACTCTGCTCAGTTTATCATCTGATCAATATCAGACTGCAGCCTGAGACCATGCTCCTCACTGTGGACAACACCCTCCCCTTTCATGTCATCTGCAAACCTACCAATGATACCTTCTGCTTTCACATCTGAGATATTAATGTACATAATAACCAGCAATGGTTCCTGTACAGAACCCTGTGGTACACCCGCTGGGCAAAGTTTTCCAGTCGTGAAAAACCTGCTCCACCAATTATGGATCCAATTTTCCAACTTGCCTTGGATTCCATGGGCTCATTCCTTTTGGACCGGCCTTCCATGTGAGACTTTGTCAAAGACATTAATAAACACCATGTTCCCACACCATCTGCACTGGCCTCATCAATATCAGAGGACAGTCCTCTACCAAATCCATACAGACAATCCCTAATGTATTCCTGTCCTTTTGAATGTTGATTCATCGTGTCCCTCACAATTGTTTTCCAATATTTTCCCTCCCCCTGCTGTCAGACTATCTTCTCTGTAATTACCTGGCCTATCACTGCTGCTCTTGAACAAAGGAACCATATTTGCCATCCTCTAGTCATTCAGCACTTCACCTGTGGCCAGCAAAGTTTTAAATATATCCGCCAGGGCCCCAGCATTCTCCTCCCTTACCTCCTATAGCAGCATGGGATATATTTTATTGTAACTGGGAATTTCTCCACCTTTTTGCCTATGAATACATTTAACGCCTCCTTCTCATTGATCATAAGATGTTCCAGAGCCTCACCATCCCAACTGAAATCCCTACAATGCCTTTCTCCTGAGTGAATACAGATGGGAAGTATTCATTGTAGACCTCACCTGCTTCCTCTGGCTCCATGCACAGATTGTCCCTTTGGATTCTAACAGGCCCCACTGCTTAGTTGGGGATCCTCTTCCTCTCACTGTACTTATTAAATATCTCGTGGCTTATCCTGAACATTATCTGCTAAGGATATTTTGTGACCATTGTTTGCCCGTTTATTTTTAAGAAACCCCACCTCCACCCCCCGCGCTTTCTATCTAACACCTTTGTTACCCATTATTGTTAGTGTTGTCCATTTTGCCTGAGTTTCCACAAGGTTGTAAACCATTGAATATTTATGTTCCACATTTTGTTTACCCTGTAACCACATCTCTCTGGTATCTAAATCTCTTTCAGCTGTGTCACAAATCCAGCTACCTTATTGAAGATACTTTGTCTATGCGGAAAACAAGTTTCTGTACTCTTTTCCACAATTTCCTATCACAATCCAATTCGTTAATGTAGAGTTTTAGTTAAACTCTGGCCCAGCCTGTTCCTTTCTGCTTGTCTTTAGCCACATTCCCATGCTGTTCTGATGCATCACCTTTTTCTATTTGGATTTGGAAAACACTTTGCTGTGGGTATGTCATGCAGACCATGTGAGGGTGGGCAGATGTCATTCTCGAAAGGACAAGTGTTTGGGTTTTTTGTACATCAGCAATGGTTTCATACATATTTATGGCTGGTTAATTATAATATTTGAATTTATTGATTTCAAATTCCACCACTTCAGATGGTGGGTTTCAAACCTGTCTCCCCTGAACATTAGCTGAGGTTTTGGATACATGCTCTAGCAATAATACCACGAGGCCATCACTTCACCTGCTCGCACGTTGCTCATGCCAGAGCACTGATACCAGTGCATCATGAAGCTAAACATCTTCTTCTGTCACAATTGTTTGACCCTGACAACTTCCTGAACTCTGGTGATATCACTCAGTCTCTCTCCATGTGGTATCCCTCACTGTGTGGGTCTAATTGCTGCCTCTGTCAGTGTTTCTCACTCTTGCAGCTACTCCAGATCCTGAGCTAACAGAATTCTCCAATCCAGAGAGATGCAACAGCACAGGGACTCTGTGGGACTCAATGCCATTCTACATGTGTAACCTTCACTACATCAGTGTAATTTTCCATTCTGTCTATTTGTCTGTCTCCTGTAGGTACTCAGGGAGATTCAATAGACTTCTCAGCTGCTGGGTGTTCCATCCATCACCCCATTGAAGATGGTTGGTCAGCCAGAGAGACAAAGTGCAGGGAGATCTAGAGCCTTCAATAAATCCTGCAGTGAGGTAAGATCACTCGCAATGCACAGAGCAGACAGCAATGTGAGGGATCCAAACATCAGCTAACAGGACATGACATAGATACAGTACTGGAGGGGGAGCACAGTACAGACACAACTCTGGCTCAATCACCACGTCTACTTTAACTTACATTGTACTGAGACAACGTAGAGAGTTCACAGTTATCAATCCAGGCCTGTGCTCTCTTAGTGAGCATCAGTACAACAAAGGGGAAAGCAGGCCTCCCACGAGAGGGTGGGAATGCTGCCTGAGATCTTTCTGTTCTGTGTACCTTCTCCAACACTGTACCTAAGGTATGTCTTGTGGATCAGTGTCTGCAATAATTTTTAACTCCTATAACAGTTCCTATCTCCGTAACCTCCTTCTTTACATCTAGGCCCTCCGCATATTTGAAATGTACCGCATTGCAGACTACCATCCCTATCACTATACCTTGCTTCAGTGTCTATAACATGCCTTATCTCCGGATTCTCCTCCTCTTTAACTGGGTACAGGGTCATGCTGCATGAAAACAGAACCTTCAGTCCAGGTCATCAATGCTGACTATTTCCCCCAAACCTGAACGAGTCGCATTTGCCTGTGTTTGGCCCATATCCCTTCAAAACTTCCCTTCTCCATGTGCCTGCCTAAATTTCTTTTCCATGTTGTAATTGTTCTTGTTTCTCCCATGTGCCCCTGGCAGTTCATTCCATCTATGCACCATCCTCTGTGGATGTTGCCCCTCAGCTCCCTCTTTAAATCTTTGTTCTCTCGCCTCACGTTTATACCCTCTAGTTTTGGACTGACTTACCCGTGGCTATTCACCATTCTTACTCTCCATATGGTTTTATAAACCTTTATAAGGTCACCCCTTATAAGCCACCTCTCTCCAAGGGAAATATTGAAGACAATGTTACAAATATCTCCAACTCATGTATCAAAGCGTTGGCCAATGACAGCAAGTGTGCCAAGTACCGCTTTCCCCACCCTGTCCAACTGTGATGCTACTTCCAAAGAACAATGTAACTGCACCTCTTGGTCTCTCTCTGTTCGACAACACTACCCAGGGCTGTACCATTACCTGTGTTCGTCCAAAACTCAATACTTGAATTAAAATCCATCTTTCATTCCTTGGTCCACTGGCGCAGTTGGTCGAGATCCCCTTTGATAACCGTACTGACTGCCCACTACACCATTCATTTGATCATCCACAAAATTACTAACAATGACTCCAATATTCTCAACCAAATTGTTTATGTAGATGATGCACATCAGTGGTCCCATCCCTGATCCTTGTAGCACACCGCTGGTCACAGGCCTCCAGTCTGAACAACAACCCTCTCCCACCAACCCCTGTCTCCTACTGTCAAGCCGATTTTGTGTCCAGTTGACTAGCTCTTCCTGATCACATGTGATCTAATCTTACGAACCAGTATATCATGCTAAATGCAAGGTTTATGAAGGTTTGTTGCTCAGATTGAGGTTTAGGATGTAGGTTTGCTCTCTGAGCTGTAGGTTTGATATCCAGACGTTGCGTTGCCTGGGCACGGTAAAATCATCAGTGGCAACCTCCAAGTGAAGCGAAGCTGTTGTCTCCTGCTTTCTATTTATATCTTTATCCTGGATGGGGTTCCTGGGGTTCACCACAAACCCATCCAGGAGAAAGATATAAATAGAAAGCAGGAGACAACAGCTTCACTTCACTTGGAGGTCGCCACTGATGATGTTACCCAGCCAGGTAACAAAACATCTGGATATCAAACCTACAGCTCAGCGAGCAAACCTACACCCTAAATCATGCTAAATCTCGTTAAAGGCCCTGCTGACGTTGGTGTAGACAATGTCTGGTCACCAATTCAACACAAGCCATCAAGTTAGTGAGACTTGACTTTGTATGCTGACTATCTTTCATCAATCCTTGTCTTTACAAACGAATGTAACTCCAGTCTGGCAGAATCACTTTCACAACTAACCCACCACTGACGTTGGGCTAATTGGTTTTCAGTTCCCTGGCTTTCTCTTGCAGCCTTTCTTAAATAATGGATCAAAACCATAGTGTTGTCAGTGCTGTACAGCATGGAAACTGACCCTTCAGTTGATACCAACCATAATCTCAAACTAAACTCGTCCCAGCTGCCTGTTGCTGGCCTGTATCCCTCCAACCCTTTCGTATTCATGTACTTAACTAAACGTTGTACTTGTACCGACATCCACCTCAGGAAGTTCATTCCACACCCAAACCACTCTCTGTGTAACTATTTGCCCCTTATATCCTTTTTTTTGAACATATCTCTCCTCTAACCTGAAAAATGTGGCCCCTCCACTTGTGACTCCGTCACCCAAAGGAAAGGGCAGCTACCACTGACTCTATGTATATCCCAATTTTTTCTTAAACTTCTATAAGGTCACCTCTCAACCTCCAGGCTCCAGTCAAAAAAAAAACTCTGCATATCCAGCCATTTTTCAGAACTCAAACATTTCATACCCAGCAACGTCTTGGTAAATCTCTTCTGAACACCCTTCAGGTTAATAATATCCTCCCTGTAACTGGGCGACCAGAACTGGATGTGGTATTATAGAACAGGCCTCATAAATGTCTGTACAATCTCAAGATGACGTCCCAAATCCTATATTCAATGGACTGAGTAATAGTCAGGCATGCAAAGCACTGTCTTATCCATCCTGTGATGCAAGCTTCAAGAATTATGTACCTGAACCCGGAGGTCCCTTTGCTCTAAAACACTAACCAAGGCCTGAACATTAATTGTATAAGCTCTACCCTTGTTTGTTTTACCAAATGCATTACCTCGCATTTATTCAGATTGAATTCCATCTGCGGTTTTTCAGCCAATTCACCCATTTCATCAAGATCCCTTTGGAATCTTAGAAATTCACTATGCCACCCTCCAGCCTTCCAGCCGATCACACATGGCTGTCAATGGTACAAATACCCTTGCTAGGAGCTCCACAATTTCTTCCCTAGCATCCCACAATGTCCTGTGATACACTTAATCAGGTCCTGGGGCCTTCCATTCCTTTGTGTTTTAAAACCTCCAGCACCACCTCTTCTATAACATGCACTCTTTTCAAATCACAGAGGTGTACAGCATGGAACCAGAGCCTTCAGTCCAACTCATCCATGCTGACTAGAAGATGTAAATAAATTCATCCCGTTTACCAGCATTTGGCCCATGTACCGCTAAACTCTGACTGTCCATATATCCATCCAGATACCTTTTAAATGTTATAATTGTATCCGTCTCCATTACATTCTCTCTTAGCTTATTCCATTCACACAGCACCATGTGCATGAAAAAGTTGTCCCTTCAGTCCCTTTTTTAAACCTTTCCCCTTCAACCTTAAACCTATGCTCTCTAGGTTTGGACTCTCGAACCCCGGGAAAAGACCTTGACTGTTTACCCAATCCATGCCCCTCATGTTTATATAAACCTCTGTCAGGTCACCCCTCAGTCTCTGATGCTCCAGGGAAAATAACCCCAGCTTATTCAGCAGAAATCCTTGCAACATCTTGTTAATCTTTTCTGAACACTTTCAAGCTTCACAACATCCTTCCTGTAGCAGGGAGGTTGGAATTGCAGAGAACTCCAATTCTGGTCTAACGTATTACTCTTGTTCTCTGTGTTCCCCAGTCTTTGTCCACAGTAAGTTCTGGAGGGAAAACAAATGTTTAGGGTCTTAGCCATACTTGCTAATGAAAGCCAACACACCATATGCATTCTTAACACCCTCTCAACTTGGGTGGTAACTTCAGGGACACAGGATCACTCTGTTCGTGCACACTGCTAAGGTTCCTGCCTTTAACCATGTAAACGTTTTCTGCAGATTCTTCCAATCTGAAACCATCCCTATCTTTGTAACTTCCTACAATCTATATAACACTCATAAACTGTGAAACCTCCTCAAGTCCCTATATTCCTAATGCCTGCAAAATCCTCCAATCCCGATATCCCTCCCTAACTCTGTAAATGCCACCATCCTCCAGTGCCTTTCTGGGGAACATTGCAAAGGAAGGAAGATTTGTAGAGACCGGGCCATGTTACGGAGGTAGGAAGGGCTGCAGAACCTGGAGGATGGTACTAATGTAGGAAGGAACGTGGATCCTGCAGGAGGTTAGACAGTGTGGGATTCATAGAGCCTGCATGATGGGACCAAGAATGGGTTGTGGACCCTGAAGGATGTTAAGATTTGAATCACAGATCATCTTCGATTGGACCATTCAGCCGATCTTAGAGTCAAAGAGATGTACAGCATGGAAGCAGACCTTTCAGTCTAACCTGTCTATGTCGAACATATATCCCAACCCAATCCAGTCCCACCTACCAGCATCTGGCCCATATTCATACAAACTCTTCCTATTCATATACCCATCTGGATAGCTTTGTATCAGCCTCCACCACTTACTCTGGCAGCTCATTCCATACACGTACTACCCTCTGCGTGGAAAAAAAGCCCCTTAAGTCTCTTTTATATCTCTCTCCTCTAACCGTAAACCTGTGTCCTCCAGTTCTGGACTCCCATTCCCGAGGGTGAAGACTTTGTCGCTTTAGCCTCTCCATGCCCCTACTTTATAAAGCTCTATATGGTTTTATACAACTCTATATGGTCGCCCCTAATGATTTTATAAACCTCTAAATGATCACCCCTCAGCCTTCGATGCTCCAGGGAAAACAGCCACAGCCTATTCAATCTCTCTATAGCACAAACCCTCCAATCCTGGCAACATCCTTGTAAATCTTTTCTGAACCATTTCAAGTTTGACAACATCTTTCTCAAAGAAAGGAGACCAGAATTGCACACAGTATTCCAAAAGTGACCTAAGCAATGTCCTGTACAGCCACAACATGATCTCACAACGCCTGTACTCAATACTCTGACCAATAAAAGAAAGCATACCAAATGCCTTCTTCACTATCCTACCTACCTGCAACTCTGCTTTCAAGAGCTATGAACCTGCACTCCAATATCTCTATGTTCAGCAACACTCCGTCAAAACTTACCATTAAGTGTATAAGTCCAGCAAAGATTTGCTTTCGCAAAATACAGCACCTCGCATTTATCTGAATTAATATCCATCTGCCACTTCTCAGCGCATTGGCCCATCTGATCAAGATTCCATTGTAATTGGAAGTAACCTCTTTTGCTGGCCACTACACCTCCAATTTTGTTGTCATCTGCAAACTTACTAACTATGCCTCTTATGCTCACATCCAGATCATTTATGGAAACAATGCAAAATATTGGACCCAGCACCGATCCTTGTGGCACTCCACTGGTCACAGACCTCCAGTTTGCAAACCAACCCTCCACCACCACTCTTTGTCTTCTACCTGTGATCCAGTTCTTTACCAAATGGCTAGTTCTCCCTGTATTCCGTGAGATCTAACCTTGCTAACCAGTCTCCAATGGGGAACCTTGTTGAACGCCTTACTGAAGTCCATATAGATCACATCCACTGCTCTGCCCTCATCAATCTTCTCTGTTACTTCTTCTAAAAACTCAATCAAGTTTGTGAGACATCATTTCCCACTCAAAAAGAAATATTGACTATCCCTAATCAGTCCTTGCCTTTCCAAATACATGTTCATCCTGCCCCTCACGATTCCCTCCAACAACGTACACACCGATGTCAGGCTCACCAGTCTATAGTTCCATGGCTTTTCCTTACTGCCTTTGTTAAATAGTAGCAACACGATAGCCAACCTCCAGTCTTCTGGCTCTGATGTCCTGTTTCTAGAGATCTTAACGGAATGGTGAGCACAGCTTACGATTGCCAGGCTGGGAGATGTGAATTCAGGTGTGAATCTATTTGCCCGTTCTCTCTGTGTGCCTGACACTGACCTGGTGATGCTCTGGTAAAAAGCATCATGCATCTGGTAACAACCAGATCGACAGGACTGACCAGAGGTCACCGCATCAAAACCTTCATTTAGAATGTTCTTTATTTTAATATTTTTAAATGGCAGTTTTATGAGATGCAGGAATTGAGGAGTTGTCATTTTTAAAAGAATGAAACTTTTGTCATTGACCCTGATACATGCAACGGGGATTCATGGATTCTGTTGTTCTCTGCAGACTGTCACTCAGTTTTGAAGTAGCATTTAGACAGAAACATGGACAAACAGAGAAGAGAGGGATATCACCCATGTGCAGGCAGATGGGATTAGTTTAGAATAGCATCATGGTCAGCACAGCCATGGTGGGCCGAAGGGCCTTTTCCTGTGCTGTACTATTCTAGTTTCTAACTTCACGGCATCCACCCTGTCAAAGCCCCTCACAATCCAGGATGTTTCATTCAATTTCTCTCCCGTTCTTCAAAACCCCATTAGGTTCAAGGTCAATCTACTCCACCTCTTCTCATTGGAAAATCCTGCCATCTCCAGGATCAGCCGAGTGAACCTTCCCTGGCCTGCCTCCAACACAAGAATGTCTTTCCTTAGGGCACGCATACTGCTCATTATAATCTAGGTGTGGTCTGACTTGTACCTTGCATCGTTTTAGCAAGACCTCCCTATTTTTAGACTCCATTCCCTTTGCCTTCTCTATGACCTGCTGATCCTGGAAGCTACCTGTTTCAGATTGATGCACATGGATTCCCAAAATCCTTTGTGCAGTGAGTCTGAACCAAACGGTGTTAGCCTGACAGTAAGTCGGTAACGTGCTGGAATGTGCTATAAAGAATATGACAATAAATGATAACTGGATGTTTAGAAACAATGGGAGATGTATGATTTTATAAAAGGAGAATATTTTTAAATCTGTTGGATTCTATATTTTGGTGTGACTATAAATGCAGAATAGATAAGGTTGGGGGAGGCTAGTTGTGGTAGAGGGATATTTGAAATTTCAGAAGTATTTTGACAAGTTTCAACAAGGGCTAAAACTTAGCTCGGGAGAGAATAGGGACCCTGAAAGATCAATGAGGCTGTCTGTGTGGAATCACCGCTGATGGGGGAGATACTGAACACATATTTTGCGTTAGGATTTACTGTGGTGAAAGACATGGAAGCTCGGTAAGTTAGGAAAATACATAGTGATGTCTTGAAAAGAGTGCACATTGGAGAACAGGAGGTGCTGGATGTCTTAAAATGCAATAAGTTAGATAAAACCTTGGGACATGGTCAGATATATCCCAGCGCCTTGTGAGAAGCGAGGGAGGAAATTACAGGGCACCTTCCAGAGATATTTGTATCATCAACAGCTACTACGGACCAGTGAGACTGATGGCAGGGTGGTAAGTTGTTGGAGGAGATTCTGAGAGAAACGATCATCGTGCATTTGGAAAGATAAGGACAGATTAATGACCATCAGCATGGCTTTGTGCACGGGAAATCATGCCTCAAACCTGAGTGTGGAGGTAGACAAGTGAGAGGTCAAAGCAGAGCAGTACACGATGTCCACATGAAATTTATCAAGGCCTTTGACAAGGTTCTGCATGACAGACTGGTTAGTAAGTTTAGGTCAGACAGAACCAGGGAGCGCTCACCAACTGGATACAAAACAGGATTGATGGTAGGAGACAGAGCATGTTCATAAAGGGTGACTGCTCAAACTGCAGGACTGTGACCAACGGTGTGCCATGGGGTTCGGTGCTGGGTCACTGTTGTGCATCATTTACGTAAACAGTTTGGATGATAATACAGTCGCCATGGTTCTCAAGTTTGTGAGTGAGACTGAAATTGGTGATAATGTGGACAGTAAAGAGGGTTATCGAAGAGTACAATGGGATCAACAGTACTGCTGGACCAGTGAGGTTAGGAATAACAGGTGGAGAAATGCAAGATGTTGTATTGTGGTAAAGCAGACCAGGCTGGACTTGTACAATTAATGTTCGGGCCCAGGGTACTGTTGTCAGTGACCCAGTGATGCAGGTACACAGTTTTTTGAAAGTAGCGTCATGGGTAAACAGGCTGGTGAAGCAGGTGTTTGGGAGGGTTACCCTTCATTGAGCAGAGCATTGAGAGTAGGAGTTGGGATATCATGGTGTATCTGTACAGGACATTAGTGAGGCCTCTGTATAAGCATTGTTGATTGGAAAAAAACAACTTGTTCACGTATGTCCTTTAGGGAGGGATATCTGACATTCTTACCTGGTCTGGCTCACATGTGACTCCAGTCCCACAACAATATGGCCGACTCTGAGCTGCACCTGGGCAATTAGCAGGAGGGCAATGTATGCTGGTCCATCCGGTGACATCCTTAGGCCGTGAATGAATCAATGAAAAATACAGATGTCTATCCCTACCTTTGCAAACGGCTCTAGCTGCAGCAATCCGTACTGGCTTTGTAATGTTGTTCAGGCCTTTGCCCCTCTCTGTAACACTGTCACCAACTCCAGCACCTTCAATTCTCCCTGTTCCGCTACTCTGATTAAACACTGACAATGTTTCCTCTTCCTACTGCACTCCTCCACATTTCTAAATGTTGGTTACTTCAGAATTGATCAGTTTTTTTTTCAGCTCTTAATCAAATCGGCCAAGACCGTCTGAAGTGGGGAAGGAGCATTGGGAAGGTGTCGAGCACCTCGAGACTTTCTGTGGGGAAAACGGGAATCCAGGAGAAAACAACACAAGGAGCGCGCTGTTATATCAACGCCCCACCCACCCCCTTTCCATGTCCACCATCAGCCTCAAGTGTAACCGAGTCTGTGGAAGGTCACATCGGTCTGTACAGCCAACTCCAGACTCTCCCACCCCCACTGAGAGTGGGAGAGGGTCAGCCTCATCTGTGAGCCACTGCCAAAGAGATGATGAGATAGGAAGGTTGAATCCCCTCACAATTATCCCAGTGCCTTTGTTACAAATTCAAATAATTCCCTGTTAATACAGTGTCTAATAATGTGCTATCACTTAGTATCTCTCCATCTGGTATCCCTCGCTGTGTCAGTCTATTTACTGCCTCTGTCAGCATTTCTCCCTCTTACAGATGGTCTGAGATCCTGAGTCAACAGAATTGAACATTCCAGAGAGATGCAGCAGCACAGGCAAGGGATGGAGACTGGGATTATCGAGATCTCTGCTGGACTCTGTGCCACTCTGCATGTGTTATCCTCATTGCATCTAGTTTCCCATTCTGTCTATTTCTGTCTCATGCAGGTAATCAGGATGTTCCTAACTCCTGTCTCATCCATCACCTCATTGAAACTGGTTGGTCAGCCAGAGAGAGATGGAGAGGGAGATCTGGGGCATTCAGTAATTCCTGCAGCTGTTAAGATCGCTCACAGTAAACAGCACAGGGTGGAGGTAGACCAGGAAGACAGGACAGAGATACAGAGCTGGGCAAGGAACAGCAACATTCTAGGTTTCATTCCCACCATCTTGTGACGGTCCTGCTTTCACCTCTTCTGTATTGGTCCTCAATGCGACAGCACAGGGGATCGCAGGCATCAATCCTGGCCCATGCTGTGTTAGTGATCTCTGTAATATTCTCCAGTCCCGATAATCCTTCCTCTGTTTGGAATCTCCTCTAGTCCACATCATTCTCTGTGTCTCTGTCTCTGTCTCTGTCAGGTTCTCCAGTCCCTAACACCCTAATCCCTAACCTTCTCCAGTAGATACTAAATTCCTTCATCCCTATAAACCCTGAGAGCCCTGTCTATCCCTGTAAGCTCCTCCCACCAATACCACCCTCCATGTATTTGTCTTTAACCTCTCCATCCGTCCCTACCTATGTAATCTTCTCCAGCTCCTACAATCCTTCCTTAGCTGTGAAAAATTTGTAATCTCCTTATCCTTCTCCAATTCTTTGATCTTTATTTTGTTAAATGTCACTCTCATTCCCGACACCATACCCCTCCCGACCATAGGAACCTCTTTCAGTTTGTGCAACCCTCCCCATTTGTGTAACTGTCTCCATCCCAGTAACATGGCATTCTCCATTGCCTTCTGATCTCTGTAACCTCCAGAGCCTAGAAGCCTTCTTATATCTGTAAATGTCTTCAGTCACGACAACCTTCCATATCTCTATTAGTATACACAATAATCTCTGAGATGAAACAGCCCCCTGTCTGTGCCTCTTCGTCTGCTTACCTCTTCCTTTCTCCATCCCTATCCTTATCTCCAGAATCTAATCCAGCTCCCTCTTCTATCTCTGAAAGTTCCTCCAATCCCCAAACTCCTTTGTCCCACTGACATTCTTGACCAGATGTAACTCTCTTTAACTCTAACATCCTCGAGTCCTGTAAGCCTTCCTATCTCTGTAACCTCTACGCATCTGTTCAACTCCCCACTACCGAGGAATGACTCCCTGTATTCGCCATAAGGGAGAAGGAATGACAGTGATCAGATATGATGGAACTGTCATTCCGGAGATTTAGCTGCAGAAAGACCATCGCTGGGAAGTGAATACTGAAGGGTTGTTGGGATAGAGCCATAGAGTCAGAGAGATGTGCAGCACGGAAACCGACCCTTCGGTCCAACCCATCCATGCTGAGCAGATATTCCAACCCAATCTAGTCCCAATAGGCAGACTAGGCAAAAAGCCAACAAGTTGTGAAGGAAGGATGATGTTAATGCATTAATGAGACAGACTTCTGGATCTGAATATGAAAAGTAGAGCTGAGAATAAGCAAGCAGCAGCAACTGTTAGCAGAAATTCTTTTGTAGGCACCACCCAGTGATGGGAATGTCAATATGATTACAGTCAGGACACTGAATGTACTTGTAGCAAGAGCAGGACAGTAACTGTGTGTGACAGTGGTCTCCATGCCGATTGATACAGCAATGGGTATCAGTGCTGTAACGGATAGAATCCTGGGTTGTAGGTGAGAGTTTTCTATAACATCATATCATATTTGTAGATCAAATGCTGTGTACTAATAAATATCCAAGAATCCCATTATAAAGGAGTTTTGTGAGCAGAGACAAATAATATTATGCAGGATATATTGAGTTTGTGCCCTGACCATGAGATTTAGGAGGGGAATTAGGAGGCCATTTGGCCCATTGAGTATGCTCTGTCCTTCAATCAGATCATGGCTGTTCAACTCTACTTTCCTGCCTTTTCCACAAAACCTTTGCTTCCCTGATGAACTAAAATCTGCAGGAGATAACAGAACAGTTGGAGAGATAGACAGAAATGGCAAATTTAGTTTAATCTGGACAAGTGTGAGATAGTGTCAAATTCAATAAGAAAGTTATCATACTGAGGGATATTGATATACAGAAGGATCTTGGTGCAAGTCAGTAACTCTCAGAAAATGGTAACAGAAGTGTTTCAGCTGGGAAAGAAAACAAATGGAGCACTGACCTTCATCGGTCACAACGTTGGGTATCGTGGATTGCATCTGATGCTGTCATTGTATCAAATGGTCGTTTGGCCACATTTGGAGTACTGGGTGCATGTCTCATCTCCACACAATAGGAAGGATGTAGAGGCTTTGGAGAGGGGACAAAAGGGGTTTATCAGCACATTGCCTGTGTTAGGGATTTTTAAGGGTGTGTTTGGTGTAAGAGGAAATTATACAAAGTTGGATTGTTTAATGAGAGTATCAGAGGCTGACAGCTGACCAGGTACAGTAATATAACATTTGGAACAGGGTTAGATAATTTAGATAATCAGAATCTCTTTTCTAGTGTGTAAGTTTCAAATACTAGAGCTGGTTTCAAATACTGGTTTAAGGTGAGAAAGAGGAAGTTTAAACGAGATGTGTGAGGCAAGTGTTTTTTTGTGTAGAGTGGATGTTACTGAGGGAGGTCGTAGAAGCAGAAATGTGAGTAAAGGTTTCAAGTGGGATTAAGACACAAACATGAACAGGTAGAGAATAGAGGGATATGGACCATGTGCAGGCAGATGGGATGAGTTAGAATAGTATCTTAGACAGCATAGACGTGTTGGGCCGAATGGTCTGTTTCTGTGCTGCACTGTTAAGTTTTCTAACTTCCCAGCATCGGCCCCAGCATGCTGAAATAGTTAGAAAGGATATGTCAATATGCAATAACTGGCCACTTAGAAACACATTTGATAAAAGAGAATTTGTTTTTGAGCCTGTTGGATTTAATTTGTTGGTGTGAATATAAATGGCAGAATTGTAAGGGTGTAGGAGGGGTGTAGTGGTATAGGGGATATGGTGTATTTGAATTTGAACTTTACACAAGTTTCAATAAGGGCTAAAGAGTAATTTGGTAGAGAATAGGGCCCCTTAAAGATCAATAAGCTCACCAATGTGTGAAACCAGAGGAGATGGGTGAGATATTTGGACAAAATAATCGTGTCAGAATTTACTGTGGCGAAAGACATGGAAGCTCGGGAACTTGGGAAGTTAAATAGTGATGTGTTGGAAATAATCCTCACCAGAGAAGAGCAAGTGTTGGAATCTTAAATCAAATAAAGGTAGATCAATCCTCAGGAGCTCATTAGGTCTGTGCTAGAATATTGTGGGAAGCTCGGGAAGAGATTACAGAATCCCTAACAGAGATATTTATATTATCAACAGACACAGTGAGGTGTTGGAGGACTGGAGGGTTGTTAATGCTGTTCCGTCACTTAAGGACTGCAGGGAAAAGCCAGGAAATTACAGCCGGTGAGCCCAGTGATGGGGAAGTTGTTCGAGGAGATTCTGAGATAAAGGAGCTCCTTAATGAGAGGTCCTTCATGAATACTATGTCTCAGTATTCACTGCTGAGAAGGGTCTTGTCGTTTGTGAGGACAGCGTGATACAGGCTGATGTACATGTATAGGTGGATGTTAAGAAGGACGATATGCTGAGAATTTCTAAAAGATAAGGATAGATATGTCGCTGAACCAGACGAGATGCGTCCAAGGTTACTACACGAACCGAGGGAATGGATTGCTGCGCACCTGGTGATGACCTTTGTGCCCTCACTGTCCACTGGAGTCTTACCAGATGATTGGAGGCAGGAAAATATTAGTCCCTTGTTCAGGAAAGGGAATAGGGATAATCCTGGGAAATGCACACCTCTCGGTCTTATGTCTGTGGTGTGCAGATTATTGGAGAGGACTCTGAGAGACAGGATTTATTATTCCTTGGGAAACCATAGTTTGATTAGAGGCAGTCAGCATGATTTTGTAAGGGGTAGGCCATGCCTTACATGTCTTATTGAATCTTTTGAGAATGTGATGAAACACCTTTATGGCTCATTCAGAAAGTACGGAGACATGGGATATAGGGAAACCTGTCTGTCTGGATACGGGATTACTGACCCACACAAAACAGAGGGTGATGATCGATAGAAACAATTCATCCTGGAGCTGAGTGACCTGTGGTTTTCTGCAGGGAGTTGTTACAGGACCTCTGCTCTTTGTGATTTTATGAATAAGTTGGATGTGTGAGTGGAAGAGTTGGTGAGTAAGTTTGCCAAAGACACGAAGGTTGGTGGAGTGGTGGATAGTGTGGGGGGCTGTTGTCGGTTGCAATGGGACATTGACAGGATGTAGAGCTGGGCTGAGAAGTGGCAGATGGAGTTCAATCTGGAAAAGTGTGGAGTCATTCATTTTGAAGATTGAATTTGAATGCAGGATACAGCGTTAAAGGTAGGATCCTTGGCAGTGTGGAGGAACAGAGGGATCTTGGGTTCCAAGTCCCTAGATCCCTCAAAGTAGCCACCCAAGCTGATAGGCTTGTTAAAAAGGAATATATTGTGTTGGATTTCATTAGTTTGAGAATTGAGTTTTAATGCCATGAGGTTATGCTGCAGCTGTACAGAGCCCTGGATCGACCCCACTTGGAATATTGTGTTAAGTTCTGTTCCCTTCATTACAGGAAGGATGTGGAAGCTTTAGAGAGGGTAAAGAGGAGATTTACCAGGTTGCTGCCTGTACTGGAGAGCATGTCTTATGAAGAAAGGTTGAGGGAGATTAGGCTTTTCTCATTGGAGTGAAGAAGGGTGACGGGTGACTTGGCAGAGGTGAACAAGGTGCTGAGAGTCATAGAGTGAATAGAGAGAGATTTTTTTACCCTGACATAAATAGCTATGACAAGGGGGTATAATTTTCGGGTGATTAGCGGATGGTTAAGGGGAGATTTCAGAGGTAGGCTCGTTACAGACTGATTGGTGTATGTGGAATGCACTGCCAGTGGTGGCAGTAAAAGTAGATGCATTAGGGACATTTAATATACTTCTGGATAGGCACATGAATGGTAATAAAATGAAGGGTATGGAAGTTAGAGTCATAGAGATGTACAGCATGGAAAAAGACCCTTCAGTCCAACCCGTCCATGCTGACCAGATATCCCAACCCAATCTAGTCCCACCTGCCAGCACTCGGCCCGTATCCCTCCAAACCCCTCCAATTCATATACACATCCAAATACCTCTTAAATGTTGCCATTGTACCAGCCTCCACCACTTCTTCTGACAGCTCATTCCATACAGGTACCACCCTCTGTGTGAAAATGTTGCCCCTTAGGTCTCTTTCATATCTTTCCCCTCTCACCCTAAACCTATGCCCTCTAGTTCTGGACTCCCCTACCCTATGGAAAATACTTTGTTATTTACCCTATCTATGCCCCTCATAGTTTGGTAAACCTCTTTAAGGTCACCCCTCAGCCTCTGACACTCTCCCTGTAGCTCAAATCCTCTAACCCTGGCAACATTCTTGCAAATCTTTTCTGAACCCTTTCAAGTTTCCCAACACCTTTCTGATAGTAAGGAGACCAAAATTGCACGCAATATTCCAACAATGGCCTAGCTAATGTGCTGTACAGTCGCAACATCACCTCCCAACTCCTGTACACGGTACTCTGACCAATAAAGGAAAGCATACAAAAGGCCGCCTTCACTATCCTATCTCCCTGCGATTCCACTTTCAAAGTGTTATGAACCTGTACCCCAAGGTCTCTTTGTTCAGCAACACTCCCTAGGACCTTACGATTAAGTGTTTGAGTCCTGTTAAGAAGTACTTTCCTAAAATGGAACACCTCGCACTTATTTGAATTAAACTTTATCTGCCACTCTTTTTTAATCTTACGGTCGGATAAAGGATTGGCATGTCACCATGGCTGAAGGGTCTTGTTCTGTACTGTTCTGTGTTCTAACTGTCGTATCTTAAACTGGGTAATAAGCTCAGATCAGTGTAAAAGGATATGGCATTCAGGAGAAGCTAATCAACTGGACAGGAAGTTGGGCTTGATGGTAGGAGACAGAGGGCGATGGGAGACATGTTTATTTTCTGACTGGAGACATGTGACCAGCGGTGGAGTGGGTCCCCTGTTGTTTGTTATTTGGATAAATGGTTTGGATGGGAATATTGGTTTCCCGTTAAATAAGTTTTTTGGGTGACACTGGAATTGGTGGTAAAGTGGACAGTGATGAAGTTATCTGTGATACAACAGGATGAACAGTACTGCTGGGATAGTGGGCTGAAGAATAACAGATGGAGTTTAATTAGATAAATGTGAAGTGATCCATTTTGGTGAAACAAACCAGGGCGGGATTGTACAGTTAATGTTCTGGCCCTGGGCAGTTTTGTCAATCAGTGACCCAGGAATGCAGGTACACAGTTCTTTGATAGTGGTATCACAGGCTGGTGAAACAGGCGTTTGGGCTGGTTTCCTTTATTGGGCAGAGCATTAAGTGTTGGAGTTGGGATGTCATGTTGTATCTGTACAAGATATTGGTCAGGTCACCATAAAAGTTAATCAGTGGGAAGAACTCATCTGGTTCACTTACCTCCTTTAGGGAAGGACATCTGACATTCTAACATGGTCTGGCTAACATGTGACTCCAGACCCACTGCAATATGTCTGACTCTGAGCTGTCCTCTGGGTAATTAGCAGTGCCACCCACATCCCATGAATGGATAAATAAAAATACATACGTCTGTCCCTACCTCTGCAAACACATCCAGCTGCAGCAAATCGGTGTGGCTTTGTAACAGTGTTCATGCTCTGGCCACTCTCTGTAACACTCTTACCACCTCCAGCACCTTCACCTCTTTCTGTTCCTTTTGTGACATTAAATCCTGACAATGATTCCCCTTCCCATTGCCTATCCCCTGCTAGCAGACCCTTTGCAATGCCTTTAACACCTACTCCTTCAACACACTCTCATTTTAAGTACTTTGTGATGATCTGCTCATCCTCATAATCGAATATGATACATTTTGTCCTGAGTGAGGGGCCGGTGGGAATTTCGTGCTGTCTGCTTCAATGGAATGTTCTTTCGTTGAGTGATTTACACTGTTCCTTCAATGGTTTCCACTGTTCATTTACAGGCACACATTTCAGTCTGCTTAGCCTGTTTACCTTGGTCATTTCTCCTCTCAAACCCATGTAATTGGTTATTTTTGTTTCTAGTTGTCGCATGTCCTTTCTGTGATTCACTTTAAAACTTTATATTTCTTTAAACTGCACTTTATCACAATTTCACAGAGGATCTCTCCAGGTGATATTACTTATTCACTAAGTTTCATCACACAACGATCGCACTGAGATAGTTATATCCCTAGCCAGTTGCACAATTTGTTATTCAAAGCAACACTGAAAAAAGTTCTCTGAACTCCTCTTCCAATATTCCTGTGGTCAGTGTGACTGTCTCAGATTATGGGAATATTGAAGTTTCCCAAAATTATCATAATGTGTTTGGAATTTTTTAACAATGTTTAATACAGTGATGAGCAATGAAATGCTGTTCAGTGGCTAAAACTGTTCTGCTGCTTGTGTCCTTGGCAAGTAGTAGCCAGAATTTACATTCAGACTGACTCTACTTCATGATCTGAGACCGAATGCTTTCTCTGTAATGCCTATGTTATCCATTATTGTTAGTGTTACCCATTTTGCCTGAGTTTCCGCAAGGTTGTGATCCATTGAAAACTTATGTCCACCTTTTGTTTGCCCTGTAAACACGTCTCTCTGGTGTCTAAGTCTCTTTTATCTCTGTGTCACAAATGAATCTACCTTATTGAAGAGACATTATCCATTCCAAAATAAACATAATTTACTCTTTCCCACAATTTCCTCTCACAAATCGATTCCCTGATGTACAGGTTTAGTTAAACTCTGTCCCATCCTGTTCCTTTCTGCTTGTCTTCAGTCACATTCCCACACTGTTCCTATACTTCACCTTTTCTCTGTGGATTTGGAAAGCTCCTTTTACCTGAATCCAGTCCCAGCATCCTCTCTGTCAGTTTGAAGCCCTGTCCATAAACCTACCGACATTATTGGCCAAGATACTGGTCCCTGCACAGTTCCAGTGGGACCATCCGAATGGATTATTTTAAATCAGGTATGGGATATGGGTGTCTCTGGCTGACCAGCCTTTCTTGCTCAGACCTAGCTGCCCTTGAGCTGATTAACTTGCTCGGCCAGTTCAGAGGGTCATTGAGAGGCAAACATTTTTCTCTGTGTGTGTCGTGCAGACCACATGAGGATGGGCAGATGTCCTTCTCTAAAAGACACGTGTTTGGGCTTTTTTTTGTACATCAGCAATGTTTTCATACGTAATTATGGATTGTTAATTACCATTTGTTTTAGTTATTGATTTAAAATTTCTCCATTTCTGATGGTGGGATTTAAACCAGCCTCCACAGAACATTCACTGAGGTTTGGCATACATGCTCTAGCAATAATACCAGGTCAGCACTTCACCTGTGCACAGATTGCTCAACCCTGAGCACTGATACATCATGAAGCTAAACTCGTTCTTCCTACACACTTGTTTGATCCTAAAATCATCCTGAATTCTGGTGATATCACTCAGTCTCTCTCTAAGTGGTATCCCTCACTGTCTGGATCTAATTGCTGCCTCTGTCAGTGTCTCTCACTCTTGCAGCAACTCCAAATCCTGAGCCAATAGAATTGTCCACTCCAGAGAGATACAGCAGCACAGGCCAGGGATGGAGACTGGGATTTTCCAGATATCTGTGGGACACAGTATGATTCTCCCTGTGTAACCCTCACTGCTGCTGTCTAATTTCCTAATCTATCTATCTTTCAGTCTCCTATAGGTACTCAGGAAGTTACTGACTCAGTGGAAGTCCCAGCTGCTGGGTGTTTCGTCCATCACCACATTGAAGATGTTTGGTCAGCCAGAGAGACAAAGTGCAGGGAGATCTGGAGCCTTCAATAAATCCTGCAGTGAGGTAAGATCACTCACAGTGCACAGAGCAAGGAGCAATGAGAGGGGTCCAAACATCGGCTAACAAGACATGACATAGATACCGTGCTGGAGGGGGAGCACAGTACAGACACATCCCAGGCTCAATCACCGCCCCAACTTTAACTTACTTTGTACTGAGTCAGCATCGGAAGTGTCACAGTTATCGATCCAGGTCTGTGCTGTCTTAGTGAGTATCAGTACAACAAAGGGGAAAGCAGGCCTCCCACGAGAGGGTGGGACTGCTGCCTGGGATCTTTCTGTTCTGCGCTCCCTCTCCAACACTGTATCTATGTCATGTCTCCTTGACCAGTGTCTTCAACAGTGTGTAACCCCTACGTCAGTTCCAGTCCCTGTAACCTCCTCCCTTCCCTTTCGTCCCTCTACATATTTGAAATGTACTGCATTCCAGCCTACCATCCCTGTCTCTGTAACTTGCTTCAGTATCTACAACATGCCTTATCTCGGAAGTCTCCTCCTTCAATAACTGGAGACAGAGGCATGCAGCACCATTCGGTCGAGATCCCCTTTGATAACCGTATTCACTGTCCACTACACCATTAATTTGATCATCCATAAAATTACAAACAATGGCTCCTTTATTCTCATCCAAATCGTTTATGTAGATGATATACATCAGTGGGCCCATCCCTGATCCTTATGGCACACCGCTGGTCACAGGCCTCCAGTCTGAACAACAACCCTCTCCCACCTCCCTCTGTCTCCTAATGTGAAGCCAATTTTGTATCCAGTTGGCGATCTCTCCCTGATCCCATGTGATCTAACCTTACTAACCAGTGTATCATGCTAAACCCTGTCAAAGGCCCTGCTGACATTGGTGTAGACAATATCTGGTCACAACTTCAACGAAAGCAGTCAAGTTAGTGAGCCCTGACTTTGTCTGCACAATGCCCTGCTGACGATCTTTGATCAATCTTTGCTTTTCCAAATGAATGTGACTCCTATCTGGCAGAATCACTTTCACAACTTACCCACCACTGACGTTGGGCTAATTGGCCTTAAGTTCCCTGGCTTTCCATTGCAGCCTTTCATAAATAATGGAATAAAACTATATTCTTGCCATAGAGCCATACAGCATGGAAACTGACCCTTCAGTTTGTACCAAACATTACCTAAAACTAAACACATCCCAGCTGCCTGTTGCTGGCCCATATCCCTCTTACCCCTCCCTATTCCTGTACTTAATCAAATGTGTTTTAAACATTGTATTTGTACCCACAGTCCCCCCCCCCCCACTTCCTCAGGAAGTTTATTCCACTCTCAAACCACCCTCTGTGTAACAATTAGCCCCCATGTTTTTTTTTAACATGTCCCTCTTCTCACCCTAAAAATGTGGCCCTTCCACTTGAGACTCCCCCATCCTGAGGAAAAGGTAACTGCCATTAACTCTATCTATATCCCTCATCTTTTTCATAAACTTCCATCAGGCCATCTCTCATCCTCCTGGCTCCAGTGAAAAAAGACTTGCTGGATGGGCTTTTCTTCAAAGCTCAAGCCTTCCATACCCAGCCACATCCTGGTAAATCTCTTCTGAACGCCCTGCAGCTTAATAATATCCTCACAATAACTGGGCGACCAGAACTGGACAGAGTATTGCAGAACAGGCCTCACCAATATCTGTGCAATCTCAACATGATGTCCCAAATCCTCCACTCAATGGACTGAGCAACAGTCAGGCATGCCAAGCACTGTCTTATCCATCCTGTGATGTAAGCTTCAAGATTTATGTACCTGAACCCGGAGGGCCCTCTGCTCTAAAACACTAACCGAGGCCCGAACATTAATTGTATAAGCTCTACTCTTGTTTGTTTTACCAAGTGCACTACCTCGCATTTATTCAGATTGAATTCCATCTACGGTTTCTCAGCCATTTCAGCCATATTATCAAGATCCATTTTAGCAAACCTCCTTCACAGTCCACGATTCCAACCTCCAGTCTTCCAGCACCTCACACTTGGCTGTCAATTGTACAAATACCTTTGCTCAGTGCTCCACAATTTCTTGCCTAGCATCCCACAATGTCCTATGATACACTTAATGAAGTCGTGGGGCTGTCCATACCTTTGTGTTTTAAAACCTCCAGCACCACCTCTTCTATAATGTGCACTCTTTTCAAGTCATAGAGATGGATACCATGGAAGCAGAGCCTTCGGTCCAACTTATCTATGCTGACCAGAAGATCTAAATGCATCCATCCCATTTACCAGCATTTGGCCCAAGTACCTCAAAACACTTGTTATTGATATACCCAACCAGATACCTTTTAAATGTTGTAATTGTATTAGTCTATGTTACTTTCTCTCTCAGCTCATTCCATACACGCATCACCATGTGCATGAAAAAGCTGTCCCTTCAGTCCCTTTGAAATCTTTCCCCTCTAATCTTAAACCTATGCCCTCTAGTTTTGGACTCCCAACCCCTGGGAAAAGACCTTCAATGTTTACCCAATCCATACCCCTCCTGTTTATATAAACCTCTGTAAGGTCACCCCTCAGTCTCCGATTCTCCAGTGACAGTAACCCCAGCTTATTCAGCAACAACCCGGGCAATATCTTGTTAATCTTTTCTGAGCACTTTCAAATTTCACAACGTCATTCCTATAGCAGGGTGACTGGAATTGCCGAGAACTCAATTGTGGTCTAACATATTGCTCTTGTTCCCTGAGTTCCCCAGTCTTTCTCCACAGTAAGTTCTGGAGTGAAAACATTGTTTAGGGTCTTAGGAAATATCCAGCACTTCTGCACATCAATTGCCTCATTCATCTTTAAGGGCCCTTATTTTGTCTCGAGTTACTCTATTACGCTTAATATATTTATACAACCACTTTTGGATTCTCCTTATGCTTCTCTGCAGAGGCTATTTCATGTACCCTTTCTGCATTCCTGATTTCCACCCAAAGTGTATTTCTCCAGCCCCTGTGATCCTCGTGGATTCCCTTCATCCAGCTGACATGTTCCCCTTTTCCTTGACCGGACTCTTAACAGACAGCCAGTGTTTCAAAATGCTGTCAGCATTGACCTGCACACAAACAGGAACATGCTGGCACTGAACGCTCAATTTATCTCACTTTTAATATATTCTCATTGCCAGATTTCACTTTCCCTGTAAATGGACTCTCCAATCACCTTTTCAAAGTTCCTTGGCTGATACGATCAATATTAGTCTGGCCCCATTTTACAATTTGAACTTGTGGACCAGGCCTGTCCTTTTCCATAGCCATTTTCAAACTCATGCAACTGCCTCAGTCCCTTTCCCTACCTTGTTTCCCAAGTGGAGGTCAGGTTTTGCCCATTTCTCTTTTCAGTCCATTTACATATTGATTGGGAGTTTTCTGGAACGCAATTACCAAATTCCTCCCTTGCAAATGCTGAACACTGGCAGGCCCAGTCTCAGTTTGGAAAGTTTAAAAACCCCTGCCATAACAACCCTATTATTGTGATCGATATTTGAGATCTCCTGACATATTTGTTTCTCAGTCTGCCACGGATTATTCGGGGTCAATAGGACAATTGTGTCAGAGTGATGACCCATTCTTAATTCTCAGTTCCACTAACATAGCTTCACTGGGCGATCCCACAGGAATATCCTCTCTAAGTACTGCTGTGATGATTCATGCAATCAAAACCCACCACCACGCGTCCTCTCTTGCCTCCCCTTCCTGTAGCATCTCTACCTTGAAACAATGAGCTGCCAGTCCTGCCCCTCCCTCAGCTGTGTTTCTGTAATAACTATAATATCCCAGTCCCATGTCCCAATCCATGTCCTGAGTTCATCTTCCTGAGCTGTCAGGCCCCTTGCAATGAAATAAATGCAGTTTAATCATCGGTTTTCCACTATTCCCTGCTATGTTCTTGCCTGCCTTGTCTGTTGAAATTGCTGTCTTTAACTTGTGCACCAACCTCAATCTTCTTTCTGACCTTATGACTGTTTCCGGTCCAACACCCTGCCAGATTGGATTATATCCTCTCAAGCAGCTCTCACAATTCGCCCCACCAGGATATGGGTCCCCCTCCTGCTCCCAGTTCAGGTGCCTTCCCCACCCAGTCCACCTGTTCTGACACCTTTAGGGATATTTGGTCAGGTCCCTGCGTTCCTCAGTAGTCGGCAAGAACCAACCATTCATTATGTCTGCCCTTTGCTTATCATACCTCCCACAGGGTATGACCTCACATTGATCAGAAGTAAACTCTGCTCAGATTATCATCTGATCGTCATCAGACTGTAACGAGAGACCATCCCCTTCACTGTGAACATCTTCATCTTTCATGTCGACTGCAAACCTATGAATGATAACTTTTGCTTTCACATCGAAGTTATTATTCAATAGATTAACCAGTGCTGGTTCCTGCACAGATCCCTGTGGTACACCCGCTGGTGAAAGAATTTCAAACACGAAGAGGTTTATCCACGAATTTTGTATCCAATTTACCAACTTGCCTTGAATCCCAGTGGCTCTTCCCTTTCGGACCAGCCTTCCATGTGGGACCTTGTCAAAGGCCTTATTCAGGTCCATGTAAACCACATCATCTGCACTGCCCTCATCAATATTTTGAGAGATCATTTAAAAAAAAACGCAACTGAATTCCTCAGACAGTATCTTCCTCTGCCAAATCCGCGATGACTCAGCCAAGTTGATCCCTGCCTTTTCAAGTGTTTATTCACCCTCAGAATTGTTCCCAGAAATGTCCCTCCCCCTGTTGTCAGACTATCTGCTCTGTAATTACCTGGCCTATTTTTGCTGCCTTTCTTGAACAAAGGAACCACCTTAGCGATCCTCCAGTCATTCAGCACTTCACCTGTGGCCAGCAAAGTATTAAATATATACACCTGTGCCCCAGCAATCTCCTCCCTTACCTCCCATAGCAGCCTGGGATATATTTCTTTGGGCTTTGGGGATTTCCCCACCTTTATGCCTGTGAAGACATTTAATACTTGCTCCTTATTGATCTTAACATGTTGTAGAACCTCACCATCCCAACTGAAATCCCCGGCTACAATGTCTTTCTCCTGTGTGAATACGATGGGAAGTATTCATTGGAGACCTCACCTACTTCCTCTGGCTCCATGCACAGATTATCCCTTTGGTTTCTAACAGGCACAACTATTTAACTAGTAATCTTCTTCCTCGAACTGTATTGATAAAATACCTTGTGGCCTTTTCTTAACGGTATCTCCCAAGGGTATTTCAAGCCCATTCTTTGCTCCTCATTTTTAAGGACCCCTTGCACTCTCTATACTTTTGAAGTGCTTCGCCTGTTTTCATCGCACTGTACTTACTTTATCCAGGTCACGATATCGCGTGACCAGTATTCACTGCAGTTACTGCCGTTGTCTTTCACTCTTCTCTTCTGGGAGCACACTGGCCCAGAATTCTCCCTGTATCACTTTAACCTTGTTCCTTAATCCGAATATGAACCCAACTGTAAATAGTTCCTCCCAGTTTGCCAGATCCTGTCCCGTGATAATGATAATGCCCAGTGACAGTAATATTCTAATGATTAGGGGGCTTCTCCAAATTTTGGCACCTTCACTTCTGCACTATCCTTATTTCTTTCCAAAATGACTTTGACACTTAGTGTTGTGTCCACTATCCCAAAAACCCTACAAAAATCCTTATCCTTCTGTCTATCATCCTGTCCAGCATCTACAACCTACTCTGTCGGTAACACCCAGCCCTTACTGATCTACCCTCCAGCCTCTCCAGCACATGATATCACTGCAAACTTCTCCGGTCCCCACAGCACTTCTCCATCCTTTCATACAGCACCTCATTACCTCGAACTATTCAGAGAGTACGGAGGCATGGGATACAGGGAAACCTATCTGTCTGGATACAGAATTCCTGGCCTCTAGAAGACAGAGGACGATGATAGATACAAAACCTTCAGCCTGGAGTTCAGTGACCAGTCGTGTTCTGCAGGGATCAGTTCCCGGAACCATGCTCTTTGTGATTTTTATAAATGACTTGGATGTGGGAGTGGAAGATTGGGTTAGTAAGTTTGCCAATGACACAAAGATTGTTGGAGTGGTGGGTAGTGTGGAGATCTGTTGCTGGTTGCAACAGGGCATTGACATGATGGGGAGCTGGGCTGAGAGGTGGCAGAAAGAATTCAACCTGGAAAAGTGTGAAGTGATTCGTTTTGGAAGGTCGTAACTTGAATTTGGAATATTGGGTTAAAAGTAAGATTCTTGGCAGTGTGGAGTAACAGTTGGATGTTTGGCTCCATGTCCATAGATCCCTCAAAGTTGCTACCCAAGCTGATAGGGTTGTTAAGAAGGAATACGTTGTCTTGGCTTTCATTAGCTGAGGGATTGAGTTTCAGAGCCGTGAGGCTATGCTGCAGCTCTATGGAGCTCTGCTTAGACCACTCTTTGATATTATATTCAGTTTTGATTCTCTCATTACAGGAAGGATGTGAAAGCTTAAGAGATGGTAAAGAGAAGATTTATAAGGATGCTGCCTGGACTGAAGAATATGTCTTATGAAGAAAGTTTGAGGGAGGTAAGGCTTTCCTCATTGGAGTGAAGAAGGATGAGGGACGTCTTGGTCGAAGAGAACAAGATAATAAGAGGTGCAGACATAGTGAACAGTGATTTTTTCCCCCATGGCAGAAATGTCTATCAGAAGGGAGTATAATATTAAGGTGACTGGAAGAAGGTTAAGGGGAGATTTCAGAGTTTGGTTCTCCACAGAGTGGTGGGTGTGTCGAATGTACTGCAGTGGTGGTAGTAGTTAGGTGCGTTAAGGGCATTTAATAAGAGTCTTGGAAAGGCACATGGATGATAGTGCAAAATGAAATGTATGTAGGTTTGATCTTAGAGGAGGATAAAAGGTCGGCAGAACATTGAGGGCCCAAGGGCCTTATACTGTACTGTTTTATGTTCTACGTTCCGTATGGAAAACTGGGTAATATGTTCTGATCAAAGTAAAAGGATACGGCATCCAGGAGGAGCTAGTCAACTGTATATACAATTTACCACATGGTAGGAGACAGAGGGTCATTGGAGACATTTTGTTTTTCTGACTGGGGGTGTTTGTCATTTGGATAATTGATTTGGCTGAGAATATTACTTTCCTGGTAAATACGTTTGTAGGTGGCACTAAGATTAGTGATATACTGGACAGTGAAGAAGGTTAACTATGATAAAACAGGATGAACAGTACTGCTGGGATAGTGGGCTGAAGAATAGCAGATGGAGTTTAATTAAATAATGTGAAGTGTTCTATTTTGGTAAACCAAGCCATGGCGGGACTTGTACAGTTAATGTTCGGGCCCTGGGTAGTGTTGTCAGTCAGCGAGCCAGAGATGCAGGTACACAGCTCTTTGAAAGTGGTGTCTCAGGGAGACAGGTTGGTGAAGCAGGTGTTTGGGATGGTTACCTTCATTGGTCACAGCATTGAGAGTAGGAGTTGGGATGTCATGTTGTGGTGGACACTGGTGAGGTCACCATAAAAGCATTGTTGATCAGTAGGAGAAATACATCTGGTTCACTTACATCCTTTAGGGAAGGACATCTGACATTCTAACCTGGTCTGGCTGTCATGTTACTCCAGACCCACAGCAATATGGCTGATTCGGAGCTGCCCTCTGGGTAATTAGCATTGGGGCAAAGAATGCTGGTTCTGGTAGTGACACCCACATCCCATGAATGAATAAGTTAAATACATATGTCCCTCCATTCCTCTGTGAACCCCTCCAGCTGCAACAATCCGTACTGGCTTTGTAACACCATTCAGGCCCTGACCACTCTCTGTAACACTCTCACCACCTCCAGCACCTTCACCTCTCCCTGTTCCTGACGTGTCATCAAACCCTGACAATGATTTCCCTTCTCACTGCCCCCCTCCTGCAAGCAAACAGTTCACAATCCCTCTAACACTTACTGCCTAAACACTCTCTCACTTTAGAATTGTTAGTACTTTTTGGTGATCTTCTATGCCTGATAATCTAATAAGATCCATTTGTCCTGAGTGAGGGACAGCAGGAAATTTCTTGCTGAGATTTTGACTGTTTCAATGGAATGTCCTTTTGTTGAGTGTTTTACATCATTCTTCAAGTGTTTTCAACTGTTTGCTTACAGACACACATTCTAGTCTGTTCATCCTGTTCACCCTTGGTCAGTTTTCCTCTCAAACCCATGTAAATGGGCTATTTTGTTTCACATTGTGTCTTGTCCATTCTGTGATTCATGTTAAAGCTTTAGAATTAATTAAATTTCACTTTATCCCAGTTTCCCAGAGGATCTCCCTGTGTGCCATTACTCATTCACTCAGCTTCATCAGACAAAAGTCGCTCTGAGATAGCTGCGTCCCTCGCCAGTTGCACAATGTGATATTCAAAGAAACACTGATGGGAAAAAAAAGTTCTCCTCTTCGAATATCACTCTTGTCAGTGTGATTGTGCTAGATTATGCGAATATTGAAGTTTCCCAAAATTATCTCAATGCCTTTGTTAAAAATTCCAATGAGTTCCTGTTTAATGCAATGATGAGCAAGGAAATCCTGTTCGGTGGCTAAAACTGTTCTGCTGCTTGTGACCTTGGCAAGTAGTAGCCAGAATTTACATTCAGACAGATTCTACTTCATGATCTGTGGCCAAATACTTTCTCTGTAATGCCTTTGTTACCCATGTCTGTCAGCGTTACCCAACCGTCCTTTCCCATTCTGCCTTAGACCCCACAAGATTGTGAACCATTGAATATTTATGTTCCACCTTTTGTTCGTCCTGTAACCATGTCTCTCTAGTGTCTAAATCCCATTTATCTCTGTGTCACAAATCCATCTACCTTATTGAAAATACTTTGTCCATTCCAAAATAAAACATAATTTACTCTTTCCAATAATCTCCTGTCACAAACCTGATGTACAGTTTTAGTTAAAGTTTTTCCATCCTGTTCCTGTCTGCTTGACTTCAGTCACATTCCCATGCTGTTCTGATGCTTCACTTTTTATCTTTGGATTTGGAAAGCTCCTTTCACTTGAACCCTGTCCCTGCATCCTCTCTATCAATTTAAAGCTCTGTCCATAAACCTGCCAACATAATTACCAATACTCCGTTCTCATCATGGTTCCACTGGATCCCAGTGCAATGGGATTGTTTTTATTTACTTGTGGGATATGGGTGTCTCTGGCTGCCCAGCCTGAGCTGCCTTTGAGTTGAGTAACTTGCTCGGCCATTTCAGAGGTAAATTGAGAGACAAACACTTTACTGTGGGTATGTCGTGCAGACCACGTGAGGATAGGCAGATGTTCTTCTCTTAAGGACCAGTGTCTTTTTGATGAACAAAGATTATTTTGGACATCAGCAATGGTTTCATACTTATTCATGAATTTGTAATTGCAAGTTGTTTTTAATTATTGATTTAAACTTCCCCCATTTCTGTTGGTGGGATTCAAACCTGTCTCCCCTGACCATTAGCTGAGGTTTGGGATACATGCTCTAGCAATAATACCACTCGGCCATCACTTCACCTGCTCACAGGTTGCTCATTCCTGATCGTTTATGCCAGTGCATACTGAAGCAAAACCCGTTCTTCCTACACAATTATTTGATTCTGACATCTTCAAGCAGTCTGGTGATATCACTCAGTCTCTCTCCACGTGGTATCCCTCACTGTGGGGGTCTAACTGCTGCCGCTGTCAGTGTCTCTCACTCTTGCAGCTACTCCAGATCCTCAGCCAACAGAATTCTCCACTCCAGAGAGATGAGGCAGAACAGGCCAAGGATGCAGACTGGGATTTTCCAGATCTCTGTGTGACTTAGTGCCATTCTGTATGTGTAACCCTCAGTTCATCCGTCTAACATCCCATTCTGTCTATTTCTCTGTCTCCAGTAGGTTCATGACTAAATAGACTTCCCATCTGCTGGGTGTCTCGTCCATCACCACATTGAATATAGTTGGTCAGCCAGAAAGACAAAGGGAAGGGAGATCTGGAGTCTTCAATAAATCCTGCATGAGGTAAGATCACTCACAGCGCACAGAGCAGAGAGCAAGAGTGGGCTCCAAACATCAGCTCACAAGACATGACATAGATACAGTGCTGGAGGGGGAGCACAGTACACACACCCCTCAGGCTCAATCCCCACCCCTACTGTAAGTTCTGTTGTACTAAGACTCATTACTCTGCAACACTGTATCTGTGGCATGTCTTGTGCACCAGTGTCTTCAATAATTTGTAACTCCTATAACAGTTCCTGTCTCTGTAACCTCCTCACTTCCCGATAGCCCCTCCACATATTTGAAATGTACTGCATTCCAGACTACAATCACTATCACTGTGACTTGCTACAGTGTCTATCACATGCCTTATCTCCTCCTCCAATAACTGGAGACAGAGCCATGCAGCATAAAAGGGTTCCTTGGATCCAACTAGTCCATGCTGACCAGAGTCCCTGAACAAGTCATGTTTCCCTGCACTTGACCCATATCCCTTCAAACCTTCTCCTCTCCATGTACCTGCCCAAATGTCTTTTACATGTTGTTATTGTACTTTTCTCTACCACTTCCCCTGGGAACCCATTCCATGCCTGCACCATCCTCTGTGTGAAAAATGTTCTCCTCCAATCCCATCTAAGTCTTTCCTCTCCCATCTCATATTTATGCCCTCTAGAACACAGATCATGACAGTGCAGTACTGGCCTTTCAGCTCTCGATGTTGCACTGACCTGTGGAACTAATCTGAAGCCCAAGTAACTAACACTAGTCCATTCCTGTCCATATGCCTATCCAATGACCATTTAAATGCCCTTAAATTTGACGAGTCTACCACTGTTGCCGGCAATGCATTCCATGGCCCGACTACTCTGAGTAAAGAACCTACCTCTGGCATCTGTCCCATATCTATTTATTCGTATTAGTATCTACCTCAATTTACTGTCTCCCCTCGCATTAGGCATCGCGATCCAAGACAAAAGGCTCTCACTGTCCAACTCATCTAACTCTGTTTATGTTATATGTCTCAATTAATAGGCCTCAAATGTCTTCTCACGACCAGAAACAGATTCAAGTCTCTCAGCATTACTCATAAGTCCTTCACTCCAGACTCGGTAAAATCTTAGTAAGTCTCCTCTGAACCCTATCCAAATCTTCAACATCCTTCCTGTAATGCGTTGGTCTGAACCATAGTCAAAACTATGACTATGAACCATAGTCAAAATTTGAGCGGGAGCAGCGTCGAAGTAAAAGCGAACCCGGGAGACTACAGCAAAGGTAAGACAGTTCGTTTTAAAATTGCTTACCTGTAGCGGGCAGCGGTGTGTTTTTTTTTTCTCTCTCTCTCCACAGAAAGAGCGGGAGCTGCAGAGGAAGTGACGGCGAGCAGAGGGGCAGCCGGGAAGGAAAAGTGAGTATATAAGTCTGGAAGGATCTAAAGAAAGGGAATTTATGGAATGCTTACAGGATGGCTTTTTGGAACAGCTTGTCATGGAGCCCACAAGAGAGCAGGCTATTCTGGACCTCGTGCTTTGTAATGAACCAGACTCTATAAAAGATCTTAAAGTAAGGGAACCGTTAGGAAGTAGCGACCATAATATGGTAGAGGTCAGTCTGGAGTTTGAAAGGGAGAAGGCAAAATCTGATGTAATGGTGTTACAGTTGAATAAAGGTAATTATGAAGGCATGAGAGAGGAACTGACTAAAATAGACTGGAAGCAGAGGCTAACCGGGAAGACACTAGAGCAAAAATGGCAGGAGTTTGTAGGTATAATTGAGGACACTACAGAGGTTCATTCCCAAGAAAAGAAAGATTAACCGGGGAGGGATTAGACAACCTTGGCTGACAAAGGAAGTCAGGAAATGTATTAAAGAAAAAGAGAGATCCTATGAAGTGGCTAATAACAGTGGGAAATCAGAAGATTGGGAAGGATACAAAAGCCAACAGAGGATAACAAAGAGTGTAATAAGAAATGAGAGGATCAAATATGAAGGTAGGCTAGCCAGTAATATTAGAAATAATAGTAAAAGTTTCTTTCAGTACATAAGAAACAAACGACAGGCAAAAGTAGACATTGGGACACTTCAAACTGATGCAGGGAGCCTAGTGATGGGAGATAAGGAAATAGCAGGAGAACTTAACAAGTACTTTGCGTCAGTTTTCACAGTGGAAGACCTGAGTAATATCCCAAAAATTAAAGGGTGTCACGGGGCTGAGTTGAGTATGTTGCCATTACGAAAGAGATAGTGCTAGTAAAGTTAAAAAGTTTTAAAATTGATAAATCTCCTGGCCCCAATGGGATACACCCTAGAGTTCTGAGAGAGGTTGCTGAGGAAATAGCAGAGGCATTGGTTAAGATCTTTCAAGAGTCACTGGAGTCAGGAAAGGTCCCGGATGATTGGAAGATGGCTGTAGTAACCCCCTTGTTCAAGAAAGGATCAAGGCAAAAGATGGAAAACTATAGGCCAATTAACTTAACCTCGGTTGTTGGTAAAATTCTAGAATCCATCATTAAGGATGAGGTTTCTAAATTCTTGGAAGAGCAGAGTCTGATTAGAACAAGTCAACATGGATTTAGTAAAGGGAGGTCATGCCTGACAAACCTGTTGGAATTTTTTGAAGAGGTAACAAGTACGTTAGACCAGGGAAACCCAGTGGATGTGGTCTATCTGGACTTTCAAAAGGCCTTTGATAAGGTGCCACACGAGAGGCTGCTGAGCAAGGTGAGGGCCCATGGTGTTCGAGGTGAGCTGCTGGGATGGATTGAGGATTGGCTATCTAACAGAAGGCAGAGAGTTGGGATAAAAGGTTCTTTTTCAGAATGGCAGGCGGTGACGAGCGGTGTCCCGCAGGGTTCGGTTCTGGGGCCACAGCTGTTCGCATTATATATTAATGATTTGGATGAGGGAACCGGGGGCATTCTAGCGAAGTTTGCCGATGATACGAAGTTAGGTGGACAGGCACGTAGTACTGAGGAACTGGGGAGGCTACAGAAGGATCTAGACAGGTTGGGAGAGTGGTCCAGGAAATGGCTGATGGAATTTAACGTGAGCAAGTGCGAGGTCTTGCACTTTGGCAAAAAGAATAAAAGCATGGTCTACTTTCTAAATGGTGAGAAAATTAATAAAGCCAAAGCATAAAGGGATCTGGGAGTGCTAGTCGAGGTTTCTCTAAAGGTAAACATGCAGGTTGAGTCTGTGATTAAGAAAGCGAATGCAATGTTGTCTCTTATCTCAAGAGGGTTGGAATATAAAAGCAGAGATGTACTACTAAGAATTTATAAAGCTCTGGTTAGGCCCCATTTGGAGTACTGTGTCCAGTTCTGGTCCCCACACCTCAGGAAGGACATACTGGCACTGGAACGTGTCCAGTGGAGATTCACACGGATGATCCCTGGAATGACAGGTCTAGCATATGAGGAACGGCTGAGGATACTGGGATTGTATTCATTGGAGTTTAGAAGATTAAGGGGAGATCTAATAGAGACGTACAAAATAATACATGGCTTTGAAAAGGTGGATGCTAGAAAATTGTTTCTGTTAGGCGAGGAGACTAGGACCCGTGGACACAGCCTTAGAATTTGAGGGGGTCATTTCAGAACAGAAATGCGGAGACATTTCTTCAGCCAGAGAGTGGTGGGCCTGTGGAATTCATTGCCACGGAGTGCAGTGGAAGCCGGGACGCTAAATGTCTTCAAGGCCGAGATTGATAGGTTCTTGTTGTCTAGAGGAATTAAGGGCTACGGGGAGAATGCTGGTAAGTGGAGCTGAAATGCGCATCAGCCATGATTGAATGGCGGAGTGGACTCGATGGGCCGAATGGCCTTACTTCCACTCCTATGTCTTATGGTCTAACTCCAAATGCGGCTGCACCAGAGTTTTGAACAGCTGCAGCTTTATCTCATGGTTCTGACAGTCAATCCCTGTACCAATAAAAGCTCACACGCTGAATGCCTTCTTAATAACTCTTTCAACCTGGGTGGCGACTTTCAATGAATCCATGTCCATAGACACACTGATCTCTCTGTTGATCTGCATTACCAATATCTGCTTTACCCACATCCACCTGTTAGGTCACCTTCTCAAATACGTCAATAAGGTTTGTGAGGCATGACCTACCCTTCACAAAACCGTGCTGACTATCCCTCATCAACGTATTCACCTCCAGATGATTATAAATCCTAGCCTCTTTTACAAGCCTTTCCAACACTTTACCCAGAATCGGAGTAAGGCTCACAGGTCTATCATTACCCAGGGTTGTCTCTACTTCCCTTCTTGGTCAAGGGGTCAACATTTGCTATCCTCCGGCCATCTGGCCCTATTCTTGTACACAATGATGGCATAAAGATCAAAGCCAAAGGCTCGGCAATCTCCTTCCTGGCTTACCAGAGAATCCAAGGATCAATCCTATCTAGTGCAAGGGACTTATCAATTTTTACACTTTCCAGAATTGCTAACACCTTCTCCTTCTGCAGTTCAATCCCATCTAGTTATGGACCCCACTACCCTGGAGTAAAGACGTTGGCTAATCAACTTTCCTGTACCCATCATGGTTTTCTAAACTTTGATAAGGTCACCCCTCAGCCACCTACACCCAATAGAAATGAGAAAGACAATGATATAAATATCCCTGCTCATGTCCCTGCCACTACGCTGTCACAATGTTCTGGGATACACTTGTTTAGGACCTAGGGTTTTCTCTCCCTTTGTGTTCTAAGACCTCCAGTGCCACCTCTTCTGTAATAGGGACTCTTTACAAGCCATCACTGTTTCTTTCCTTTGTTTCCTAGTTTTTGTTCACAGTACGTTCTGACATGAAATGCTCATTTTGGCTCTTGCCCATCTCCTGTGGTTCCACACATTGATGGCCTCACTGATCTTTGAGGGGCCCTAGTGTCTCTCCAGTTGCTTTTTTGTACTTTTGTGCTGTAGAAAACCCGTTGCATTCTCCTTTACCTTATCTGCCAAAACTATCTCATCCCCCCCACCCCCATGTTACTTTCCAGCTTATCCATCCTCTCTGTTTCTGTCACACCCTCCAGTATCAGTAACATCTTCATCAATCCTTGCAGCATTTACAGTTTCAGAAAATGCTTCCTAAATCAGGATGATCAGAATTCTATGCAGTACTCCAAAGCTGTGCTGACTATCCCTAATCAATCCTTGTCTTTGGAATGCATATAACTCCTGTCCTGCGGACTTGCTTCCAACAATGTATGCACCACTAACATCAAGCCAATTGGTGTTGATGTCCCTTGGATTTCCCTCGGAGCCTTTCCTAAGCACTGGCACAACATTAGCCCCCCTCCTGGCTCCTTGGAGACACTGATAACTTCCGGCTATCAGTGATAGAAAAATCTCTTTTTGGGACTCCGCAATTTCTTCCTGAGCTTCTCACAATATCCTGAAATATACTGCATTAGTTCCCAAGGACTTGTCTCCCTTATATGCATTTTAATACCTCTAGTACCTCCTGTTATCTGGAGTCTTTTGAAGACATCACATTTTTCCCCCTGACTTCACCAGTCTTCCTCCACAGTAAGTTCAAACGTGACATTTTCGTTTAGTATTTCACCCATCTCCTGTGGCTGGCTCCATTCATCTTCAAGGAGCCGTATTCTCCCCCTAGTTAATCTTGTGTTGTTAATATAATTGTAGAATCTCTTTGGAATTTCCTCAGCCTCATTTGCCAAAGCTTTCTCAGGTCCCCTTTGGGCCCTCGTGATTTCCCTCTTAAATGTATTACTCCACCCGCAATGTTCTTCAATGAATTCCCTTAATCCAGCTGTCTATATGTGACATGTGCCCCCTTTTGTTGACCAAAGCCTCAATACCCCCCCCCCCCCCCCGTATCCAATGTTTCCTACTTGTGTCAGCATTGTCATTCACACTAACAGGAATATGCTGGCCCTGACCTTTCATTTTATCTCTCTTTTGAAAGTTTCCCACCTGCCTGACGTCCCTTTACCTGCAAATATCCTCCACAATCAATTGTTAAAAGCTCTTGAAGCAAGGCCAGTTTTGATCTTTAACTTGTGGACCAGGCTTATCCTTTTCCATCGCTATTTTCAAACTAATAGAATCGTGAGAACTTTGCGAAAGTGTTGCCCCACTAATGACTCAGTCCCTTTCCTTTCCTTGTTTCCCAAGGGGAGGTCAGGTTTTACCCCTTTCTGCAGTCTGACCATTTACATTCTGACTGAGACAGTTTTCTTAAATATGACTAACAAATTCTTCGCTCCCAAGCTCTGAACACTCTAGCAGTCCGAGTCTTGGTTTGGAAAGTTAAACTCCCCGACCATTACAATCCGATCATTCTTACAGATCTCTGAGATCTCCCGACATATTTGCTGCTCAAATTCCCACTGACTGTTGGGGGCCTGTAGTACAGTCATATCAAACTGATAACCCATTCTCATTTCTCAGTTGCACCATTATGGCTTCACTGGGCGTTCTCTGGAATATCCTCTCGAAGTCCTGCTGTAATGTTTTCATTGATCAAAAACTCCACTCCCCCTTCTCTCTCACCACCTGTTCTCTCCATCCTGTAGAATCTGTACCCTGGAACATTGAGCTCCCAGTCCTGCCCCTCCCTCAGCTGTGATTCTGTCATACCATGGTACCCCGGTCCCATGTTCCCGTCCATGCACTGAGTTCATCTGCCTTAACTGTTAGGCTTTTTACTTTGGAATAAATGCACTTTAATTAATCAGTTTTCCCTCTATTTAAATTCCTGTCTTGAAATTCTGTCCCAGCCTTAACCTTCAGACTGTAGCCTGAGACCATCTCCCTCACTGTGGACAACACCCTCACCTTCATGTCAGCTGCAAACTTACTAATGATACCTTCTGCTTTCACATCCAACTCATAAATGCATATAATACTGTACAAAATAATGAGAGGAATGCATAGAGTAAATAGCCAGAGACTTTTTTCCCCAGGGCAGGATTGACTGGTACGAGAAGTCATAGTTTGAAGATATTAGGAGGAAGGTATAATGGAGACATCAGAGGTAGGTTCTTTACGCAGAGAGTTGTGAATGCATGGAATGCGTTGCCAGCAGTGCTGGTGGAAACGAAGTCATTGGGGACATTTAAGCGACTGCTGGACATGCACATGGATAGCAGTGAGTTGAGGGGTCCGTAGGTTAAGTTACTATATTTTACATTAGGATTAAATCTCAGCACAACTTCGTGGGCCTATGGGCCTGTTCTGTGCCGTACTTTTCGATGTTCTATTTTCTATAATAAACAGCAATGGTTGCTGCACAGATCCCTGTGGTACACCCGCTGGTGAAAGTATTTCAAACACAAAACTTACCCTCCACCGTTGTGGATCCAGGTTGCCAAATTGCCTTGGATCCCATTGGTCTGTTAGGCCTGCGTTCCATGAGGGACTTTGTCAAGCTCCTTAATGAACTCCATGTAACCTACATCTTCTGCACTGCCCTCATCTAATCCTCAATCGTAATTTCAAACAAAAATCTCAGCTGAATTTGGGACAGGATCTTTCTCTATCAAATTCGTGATGAGTATCCATAATCGATCTCTGCCTTTCCAAATGTTGATTCATTCTGTCAATCAGTATTGTTTCCAATGATTTCCCTGCCCCTGCCGTCAGACTATCTGCTCTGTAATTACCTGGCCTATCCCTGCTGCCCTTCTTGAATAAAGGAACCACATTTTCGATTCTCCAGTCATTCAGCACTTCACCTGTGGCCAACAAAGTATTAAACATATCCATCAGGGCCCCAGCAATCTCCTTCCTTACCTCCCATAGCAGGCTGGAATACATTTCATTGGGCACTGGGGATTCCTCCAACTTTATGCATGTGAAAAAATGGAACACTTCCGCCTTATTGATCTTAACATGTTCGAGAAACTTGCCATCCCAACTGAAGTCCCCGGGTACAATGCCTTTCTCCTGTGTTAATACAGATGGGAAGTATTCATTGAAGACCTCACCTACTTCCTCTGGCTCCATGCACAGATTGGTCTTTTAGTTTCTAACTCTTCCCTCAGTAATTTTCCTATTCTTACTATACTGCTAAAATACATTCATTTTTCTGGAGCTCAACTTGCACTCCCTATACTTTTGAATGGCTTCACCTGTGTTTATTGCACTGTATTTTCTTTATCAAACTCACGATATCACTTGATTAGTATTTGCTGGACTTGCTGCCTTTACTATTCCTTCGTCAGGAACACACTGGCCCTGAACACTCACTGCATTGCTTTAACGTACTCCCACTTTCCAAATATAGACCCAACTGCAGACAGTCCTCCCAATCTCTGTTTGTCAGATCCTCTCTATTGATAGTGATACTGATAGGAGGTTCAGTTGTGAGGGGGACAGACAGGAGGTTGTGTGGCTGCAGAAGAGACCCCAGGATGGTGTGCTGCCTCCCTGGTATGAGGGTCAAGGATGTCTCTGAGCAGTTACAGAACATTCTGAAGTGGCAGGATAAATATTCAGAGGTTAATGTTCACATCGGTCCACATGACACAGTTAGCCAAAGGGATAGTCTCCTGTGAAATACGTACAGGGAGTGCGGAAAGAAGTTAAAAAGCAATACCTCAAGGGTTGTGATCTCCAGAATACTCCCAGTGCCACATGCCAATAAGGGTAGAAATAGAAAGATTGGCTAGATGGATACGTGGCTGAGGAGCTGGTGGAGGGGGCAGGGTTTTCAGTTCTTGGATCATTGGGATCTCTTCTGGGGTAGAGGTGACCTGAAAAAGGGGAGCAGGTTAGACTTGAACCAGAGGTTCACCAGTATCCATGGGGGGAGATTTGTTTGTCTTACCCCAGAGGGTTTAAACTAGTTTGGCAGGGTTTTGGATTCTAAGTAAGAGACGGCCCATTGATCAGTCAAGGGAAAAATGCATCAGCCATCGAGAGCATGTTTTCTATCCAGGATATCTAGGGGCACAGTAAAGGGGGGGAAAAGACTTCTGGTTTAAAGGACATTTATTTTGAGACATGAGACCTGACAGGTAAGGCAGACGAGATCAGAGCATGGATTGGCTCTGGGGACTAGGATATTATAACCATAACAGAAACATCGCTGGGAGAAGGCCAGGACTGGCAACTCAGTGTTCCAGGACAAGGAAGCTTCGGGCGTGATAGAAGGGCAAGTAAGTGAGGAGGGGGAGTTGTCCCTTTTGGTAAGGGAGGACATAACAACAGTGCTGAGAGAGGATACTCTTTCGGGGTGATCAAATGAGGTCATATGGTTAGAATTTAGAATCAAAAAGGGGATAGTCAGTCTGCTGGCATTGTGTTCTGGACCCACAAATAGCCAGCGGGTACTAGAGGAGAAAATGTGTAGAGAGATTGCAGGTACCTATAGAAATAATAGAATAGTATTGGTTGGAGATTTTACCTTCCCCTGGATTGCTTGGACCACCCGGAGTGTAAAAAGTCCTGTATGGGGTGGAATTTGTCAAATGTGTCCAAGAAAGTTTCCTCGATCAAAATGGAGAGGGTCCCACTCTACTCAGGCAGCTGAAAACGAGCCCTCCCCTCAGAAAAAGAGTTCAGTCATTTACTGAAGTGTCAGTCGGAGAGCACTTTGGGTCCAATGACCACAACTGTCCTCGTTTTAACATAGTTATGGAAAAAGATCAGGCAGGTCCACAGGTTAAGGTCTTAATCTGGAGCGGGGCCAATTTTGGGGCTATTTGGCAGATTGACCAGAGGTCGATTGGGTGAATTAAAAATCACACAACACCAGGTTATAGTCCAACAGGTTTATTTCAAAGGACCAGCTTTCGAAATCCAGGTGATCATTCTTAAAAATGAAAACTTCAACTAAATATGTTTGATATTACATTCCATGACACTGCAATTCTGTTGCTATAAATTCTTGGCATGTTTATTGTGCTCCACAACCACCTGCTGAAGGAGCAGCGCGATGAAACCCAGTGCCTCCAAATAAACCCGCTGGACTCTAAGCTGGGGTTGGGTGGTTTTTAACGTTGTCCATCCCAGCCCAACACCAGCTCCTCCACATCATGCTCCTGTCAACTGGGTGAGTCTGTTTGAAGGAAATGGAATGACTGGCAAATGGGAGGATTTTAAAAGTGTGATCTCTGTTAGAGTGACGGGAAAAGCTGGCAGGTTTAGGGATCCCTGGCTGATGGAGGATATTGAGGCTCTGTTCAGGAAAAAGAACGCGGCACACGTTGTCTTCGATGTTTCCGTATCTACGTAACCTCTTCCAGTCCTGAAGACACGATCACTCGGTGGAGACACAACAACCCTCTCAGGTCCCTGCAGCACTCCCAATCTGTCGAACCCACTGAAAGCCTGTGACTCTCCCGAACCAGTTCGGACAAGACTCACTCTCTGTGTAACATCATCCCATTGCTAACACCCACCTTTTCAATGTAAGCCCCTCCTGTATCTCCATCCATTTTCTCATCTCTATAACCTTCTCCAGCATTTACGCCCCTACCTGTGTAAATGTCACCCTCCCCTACATCCCTTCCCACTTTGATCATTCTGGAGGAGGTTACTAATGCTCCCTAATCTGTGAAACTGTCTCCAACCAAAATTACTGCCCTTCTGGAAAATCTGTCAGACTCCACACTCTTCATATCTAAATAATCTGCAAAGTTAAACGTCCTATATCTGTAAACATCTTCAGTCACGACTACCCTCCATATCTCTGTTTGGTCCTCCAGTTTATACAATCCACTTTATCTCTGTAATCTCCTCCATTCACCGAAAATCCTCCCTGTCTGTGTAAACCGCTCCATCCTACTAACATCCTTCTCTCTGTAAACTGCTCCATCCCTCCCAACCTCTCCATCTTCATGAACACATGTAGATAGTACAGCTCTCCACATTTCTGTAACATCCTGGGGCTCTATGTGCTCCCCGTGAAACCACCTCCACTCCCCACGACCCTCCCAGTCTGGGTCGTCTTCTCCAGATCAGATTATTGCTGTCTCTGTTACCTCCGACAATCCTAGTAAACCCTTCGTAATGTGTCTATTCATTCAGATCCCATTCTCTCCAGCCTCCTGAAACCTCTTCCTGCCATCGGAACTATCCCTATTTAAAACAAGGTACAGTACAGCACAGTACAAGCCCTTCAGCCCTCAGTGTTGTGCCAATCTTTTCTCCTACTCTAAGATCAATTTAACCTGCAGACCATTGAAAGAACAAAGAAAATCACAGCACAGGAACAGGCTCTTCAGCCCACTAAGCCTCCGCTGATCCAGATTCTATGTCTAAACCCTTCACCTATTTTGTGAGGATCTGCTCCCTGCCCATTCAGGCATCTGTGTGGATACATCTTAACTGATGTTATCATTCCTGTCTGTTCCTCCTCCGCTGGCAAAGTGTTCCAGGAACCCATCACTCTCTGCGTATGGGGGCCTGCCACGCATATCTGCCCTAAATCTTTCCCTTCTTACTGTGAACTCGTGACCCCTAGTAATTGAGTTTCGCAATCTGGGGAAAAAAGCTTCTTGCTATTCACCTTGTCTATAAATCCCATGATTTTGCAGACCTCAATCAGGTCCCCAATCAAACTTTGTATTTCTAATGAAAATAATCGAAAACTATTCAATCTCTCCATATTGCTAGCGCCCTCTATGCTGGTGCAACATCCTGGTGAACATCCTCTGCACCCTCTGCAAAGCATGCACATCCTTTTGGTAATGTGGAGACCAGAACTGTACGTAATATTCTAAACCAAACTCCTAAGCAACTGTAACATGACCTGCCAACTCTTGTACTCAATACCCCGTCCAATGAAGGAAAGTATGCCGTATGCCACCTTGACCACCTTACTGACCTGCGTTACCACCTTCAAGGAATAATAGACCTGAATACCCAGACATCTCTGTACATCAATTTTCCCCAGGACATTTCCATTTACTGTGGGTTCACTTTTGAATTGGATCTTCCGACATGCATCACCTTGCATTTGCCAAGATTGAACTCCATCTGCCGTTTCTCTGCCCGCCTCTCCAATCCATTTATATTCTGTAGTCTTCTCTGACAGTCCCGTTCACTGTCTGCTACTCCACTAATCTTAGTGTCATCTGCAAACTAATCAAGGAACCGATACCTTCTTCCAAATCATTGAAATGTATCACAAGCAACAGTGGTCCCAGCACGGATTCCTGTGGAACGCCACTGGTCACAGGTCTCCATTTTGAGAAATTAATTTTGCTGTCATTCATGTTCCTATCCAAAATGTATTTAAATGTCCTAATGTAACTGACTCTACCACCAATACTGGCAATACATTCCACTCATCCACCACACTCTGTCTAAAGTACCTCCCTCTGACATCACCCCTCAACCTTCCTCCAATTACCTTACTATTTTGCCTCCAAGATATAGCCATTTTCGCAATTGGAAAAAAAACTTAGGCCACCCACTCTATGTATGCCTCTCATCATCTCATAGACCTCTATCAAGTCACTTCTCATCCTTTTTTATTCCAAACAGTAAAGCCCTGGCTCCTCAACCTTTCTTCATAAGTCCTCCCCTCCAGTCCAGGCTGAATCTTGATAAATCTCCTCTGCACCATCTCCAAAGCTTCCACGTTTTTTCTGAAATGAAGCAACCAAAACTAAGCACAATATTCCAATTGTGGTCTAACCACAGGCTGTATCAAGCTGCAGCATAACCTCACAGCTCTTAAACTCAATCCCCTACTAAGGAAAGCTGACACATCATTGGCTTTCTTAACAACCCTAACAACTTGGTTGGCAACTTTGAAGAATCTCTGGACGTTGACCCCAAGAATTTTCTGTTACTCCTCACTGTCAAGAATCCTGGCTTTAACCTTGTAACATTTCTCTGCAGAATCCTTCAATCTTAAACTCTCCAGATTTTGGTATTTTCCTCCAGTCCCCACTACACTCTTAAACTGTGAAACCTCTTCCAGTCCCTACAATCCTCCTTAGCTCTGTATCCTCTGTAAGCATGTGGTGGTAGACGTGTGGTTTAGGCGATGGGTTAGAAATCCATTGGGGCTTGCCCACACAGGTTTGAATCCTGGCCAACAGGGCGGTGGGGTTGATTGGTGCAGGTGTTAGGAGATGTTCTCTAAAGTGCTCTGCGAGGAGATGAGGAAACTGATGCCTTCTCACATCTTGCTTCACAGAACATCTCCACGACACCTGAAAATCAACTCACCGCCCTGTGGCCAAACATTTGAACTCCCCCTCCCACTCTGCCGAGAACTTCGCCACTCCCTCACCACCTGAGGAAGGAAGAGAGAAGAACGTCTTATCTTCTGCCTTGGGACCCTTCAACCCCATGACATCAATGTGGACGTCACCAGTTTCCTCATTTCCCCTCCCCCCTTACCCGAGTTCCAACCATCCAGCTCAGCGCTGCCCTCATGACCTGTCCCACCTGTCAATCTTCCTTCCCACCTATCCACTCCACCGTCCTCTCTGACCTAACAATCTTATCCCCATCAACAACCACCTATTGCACTCTCAGTGACCTTTCCCCCAACTCCCCTTCCCATTTATCTCTCCACCCCCGAGGCTCCCAGCCTCATTCCTGAGGAAGGGCTCCAGCCCAAAACATCGACTATCCTGCTACTCAGATGGTGCCTGACTTGTGCTTTTCCAGCAATACACACTCAACTCTGATCTCCAACATTTGTAGACCTCACTGTCTCCTCTTTATCAGATGAGCCAATGGAGTGAAGCGTGTCAGCTGGAGAGAAAGGCACAACAGAAGAACGTTTATTTATAAGGCTCCCGAGCAGCATTTCATTGTTCATCACTGCAATAAACAGGAATTTGTTGGAATTTGTAACAAAGACTCGAGGGAAAGCAGTCGAGTGTCAGAGGCTGAGGGGCTGGCCTTATCGAGGTTTATAATATCATGTGGAGCATGGTTAGAATAAACAGACAAGGTCTTATCCCTGGGGTAGGGGAGTCCAGAACAGAAGGCATAAGTTCAAGTGAGAGGTGAAAGATTTAAAAGGGACCGAAGGGGCAAATATTTCATGCAGAGGGAGTTGTATGTACAGAATCAACTGCCAGAGGAAGTGGTGGAGGCTAGTATAGTTGCAACATTTAAAAGGCATCTGGATGGCGATATGAATAGGAAGGGTTTAGTGGGATATGGGCTAAATGCCGGTAAATGGGACAAGAATGGTTATGACATCTGGTCGGCGTGGATGAATTGGACTGAGGGGCTTATTTCTCAGCTGTATATCTCTATGACTGTATGACCCTAATTGTTTTCCACTGTTCACTTACAACCATGTATTTTAGTCGGTTTCCCCTGTTTACCTTGGTCAGTTCTCCACTCGCACTCATGTAATTGGCTTTGTTTCTGATGCTCGTGTGTGTTTTATGGTCACTTGAAAACTTGATAATCTCTTTGAATTCCACCATATTGCAATCTCCTGGAGGATCTCTGTGTTACATCACTCCTTCAGTCAGCTTCATCACTCAACGGTTGATCTGAGATAGTGACATCCCTAGCCATTTGCACAATATGTTACTCAAAGAAACACTGACAAAAACATTCAAACAGGAGCTTGCAGAATATCATTCTTGCCAGTGCGACTGTCCCAGATCATGCAAATATTGAAGTCTCTCAAAATTATCACACCACCTTTGTTACAAATTCCAACAAATTCCTGTTTATTGCAGTGATGAACAACGAAATGCTGCTAGGGAGCCTTAAAAATAAAAGTTCTTCTGTTGTGCTTTTCTCTCATAGGACATAGAATTCACATTCAGGCTGATTAAGCCACATCATCTCTGTACTGCCTTTGTACCACATCACTGTCAGGGTTATGCTCCTGCGCTCCTATTCGGCCTGAGATCCATTAAGGTTGTTTACCATTAAATATTTATGTTCCACCTTTTGTTCACACTGTAATTATGACTGTCTGGTGACTAAATCTCAGCTATCTCTATGTCACTAATCTATTACCTTATTGCAGATACTTTGGCAATTCCAGAAAAGAACATTATAATTTACTCTTTCCCACAATGTCCTGTCACAAACCTATTCACTGATGTACAGTTTTAGTTCAACTCTGTCCCTTCCCGTTCCTTTCTGCTTGTCTTCAGCCCCATTCCCCATGCTGTTCCGATGCTTCACCTTTCGTCTCTGAATTTGGAAAGCTCCTTTCACCTGAACCCTATCCCCGAATCCTCTCTGTAAATAAACCTACTGATATGACTGGCCAGGATACTGCTATCAGCAGGGTTAGTTTTAAAGCATTCATGGGATGTTGCTGTCTTTGGCTGGCCAGCACGACATGCCCACCCCGAGCTGCCCTTGAGCTGAGTGGCTTGTTAGATCATGTCAGAGGGCAGTTGAGTGTCAGTCCCATTGTTGTGGGTCTGAATTCATATGTAGGCCAGACCAGCTGCCTACAACAGATTTCCTTCCATAAAGGCTATTGAGTATTCACATGGGTATGCCTGACACCGGCATTAAATTCTGGATGAACAGTCTAGTGAGAGTAACACCAGACCATTGCCTGGCTCACTGATAGCTCCCTCATCCCTGAGTACTGATCCCAGTTCACCATGAATCAAACACTCTTCTTCCTGACTGTGGTTTGATCCTGATGCCTTCCTGCACTCTGGTGATATCACTCAGTATCTATCCATTTGGTACCTGTCACTGTCAGGGTCTAATTGCTGTCTCTGATTCCACCTTTTGCAGCTACTCCAGATCCTGAGCCAACAGAATTCTCCACTTCAGAGAGTCGAGGCAGCACAGGCCAGGGATGGAGACTGGGATATTTCAGATCTCTGGGACTCAGTGTCATTCTCCATGTGTAACCCTCAATGCATCAGTCTAATTTCCCATTCTGTCTATTTCTCTGTCTTCTGTCTGTACTCAGGATATTCCTGACTCAGCAGAATTCCCAACCCCTATCTCGTCAATCACCTCATTGAGGATGGTTAGTCAGCCAGAGAGAGATGGAGTGTGAGATCTGGAACCTTCAGTAAATACTGCAATGAGGTACGGTCACTCACAGTGAACAGAGCAGAGCGTATTTAAGGGATTGATGTTTGATACAGAAGACACAATACAGATACAGTGTTGAAGGGTGAACACAGAGCATGAAGATCCCAGGCTCAATCCCCACCCTCTTGTTTACTTTCATTTCTGCTGTACTGAGCCTTGCTCTGACAATATAGGAAGTTCACAGTTATCAATCCAGGCCTGTGCTGTCTTAGTGAGGATCAGTACAACAGAGAGGAAAGCAGGCCTCCCTTAGGAAGGTGGTATTGAAACCTGGGATCTTTCTGTTCTAGGTTCCCCTCTCACACTGTCTCTTGTCGTGTGAAAGCGTCATACAGCAAGGAAACACACCTTTTGGTCCAACTCATCTGCACTAGTGTCTTGAATGCTTGTAATTCCCAGGAAATGTCTTATTTCTGTAACCTCCACCCCTCCCATAATCCTGCTATATATTTGAAACCTACTCCAATGCTGACGACTCTCTCAATTTGTAAATTGCTCCAGTCTCAATAACATGCCCAATCTCAATAACCTCATCCTGGACTCAGTACAATAATCCCTATTCCTGTAGTCTTGCAAAACAACTACAGTCCACCCTGTCTCTGTAAAGTCCTCCAGCCCGGACCAAAATACCGACCTGTGTATCTTTCTCAAGCCCCAAGAGACCATGATATCACTGTAACCTTCTGCAGGCTCGATCATATTCCTGCCTCCTGGCCTATAGCACCACACGACCTCAGTAACAATCTCCTATCCCTAAAGACCTCCTTATCTATATAAACAGCTACAGAACCTTTTCCAGCTGAAACAACACCATATACCTCTATTTGCTCCTCCACATCCTACAACCCTCCCACCATCTCAAACTCTCTGTTTGTGTAACTCTGCAATTTGGGGCATCATGATGGCTCCGTGATGAACACTGATGCCTGACAGTGGCAGGGACCGAGATTTAATTGCAGGCTTGGGTGACTGTCTGTGTGGAACTTGGATATTCTCCCCATGCCTCCGTGGATTTCCTTCAGGTGCTCTGGTTTCCTCCCACAGTCCAAAGATATTCAGATTACGTGAATTGGCCATTCTAATTTGTCCATCGTGTTAGGTCGGTGTGGACTTGTTGGGCCGAAGTGCCTGTTTCAGTACTGTAGGGGATTTAGTCTAATCTAAACTCTACCTCTGCGTTCCATATTAAAGTCCCTAAAAATATATCTCTATCCACAAATAACCCCAAACCCTCCAAACCGCCCAGTCTCTGTAAACTCCAACAGCTCCAACATTCATCCTTTTCTATGTAAACTCTTCCAGTCCTAAAACCCTCTGATAATGTGGAGATCTTACCATCCTCCCTATCTGCGTCATCCTCTGCGTAAGGTTGCTGCACCACTCGCAACCTGTGGAACCCACTCCAATGCCTGTGACTCTCTCAATCCAGTTCCTACAAAACTCTCTATCTATGTAACCTCCTCCCGTCACTTCACCCGCCCTGTCAATGTAAGCTCCTGCTGTCTCTTTATCTTTCTAATCATGTCCATAATCTTCTCCAGCTCTTACACCTCTATCTGTGTAAACGTCACCCTCGCCCAGAACCCTCTCTACCGCAGGAACCTCCTCCAGTGTGTGTAATGCTTCCTAATATGTGTTATTGTCACCAAGCTCTATTGATGTTCCTGTCTCTGTAAGCTCTAACAGACTGTCCAGCTCTCACATCCATTTAATTTCCAGAACCTTAGTAGCCGACATTGACAAATGTCTTCATTAACTACAGCCTTTCACATCTCTGTTCGTTCCTCAATTCTATACAACTTTGTAATCTCAGTAACTAGTACCATTCCATAAAATACTCACTGTCTGCGTAAACTGCCCCATCCTACAGTGAGAAGCCTCACTGTCCTTTTGATCACCTGTGGTCCGTTCAGATCTCCCTGTATCTTCCCTGACTCCTTTGAATACAATGATATTCTTCATTCCATGCAATTCTCGTTCTCTATCTCCAGACATTCCAACTCCCCTGATTGATGGAAGGTTATTGATCCCTTGCAGCATGTTTAACACCTGTAGCAGCCTCCAACTCCTCAATGCACCCTGTCGCTGTAACCTCCTCAAATACTACAGCTCACTGTCTTTGTAACATCTTCCAGCATCTCCAACCCTCTTGATTTCTGTAACCTCCTCCATCGCAGCACTCCACATCTCTGTAACTGATGGGAATGCTGCAATCCTGCCTTCATAGACCCCACTAACTCTCTGAACTCCTGTGGCCTTACAATCCTCAGTATCTCTGACTTCTTCAATCGCAAAAATTCTCTCTGGCTCTGTGAACTTATCCAGCCACTTTGAACCTCCCTATCTCACTGATCCCTGCAGATCCAAGTACTGTCCTTGTTAGTGTAATCCCCAGCACTAACAATCCTCCCTATCCTATAAACTCCATAAGCTCCAACCACCATCCCTATCTGCGTACACTCCAGACCTACAACCGTCCCCATTTCTGTAAGTCCTGCATCTCCAATTGTCACCCTTTTCTGTGCAATCTCCAGTCCCTCAAATCTTCCCTTTCTCTAAAAACTCCTGCAGCTCCGACCACCACCACTATCTGTGTAATTTCCAGTGCCTACGCCCCTCCTTTTCTCCAAAACCTCCTGTCGCTCCAACTACCATCCATATCTGTGTAATCTCCAGTCCCGACCACCTTCCAGTCTCTGTATCTCCTGGAGCTCCACCTACCAGCCCTATCTGTGTAATCTCTAGTCCCTATATTCCTCCCTATCGCTGTAACTTCTTCTGGACTGATAATCTTCTACCTCTATGAGATATCTTTCATCCCGACAACCTATTTGATCTCTAACCACCAACAGTGATCTCAAACCATCCGAACTCTATAACATCCTCCAGTCTCCCTGCTTTTCTATGTAAGCTTCCCTAGTGCCTGCATTCCCCATTATCTCCGGTTACAGATTCTTGCTCAGGGGAACAACGTCTCAGTACCGAACCTGTAAGAACACAAGGATATTCGGTGTATGAATAATTTTGCCTCATTTTCTAAATTCTAATGAGTTCAAGTTCAACCTTCTCCACCTACTCAATCAATAACCTTCCATTTTGAGCAACAGTCTGTTGAACCTTCTCTGGGCTGCCTCCAATGCAAGAACATTCCCCCTCAAGATAGGGGACCGAACCTGTTCACAGTATTCTCAGTGTGAGCTGACTGGAACTCTCTATAATTGTTACAGGCTTTCCCTACTGTTATTCTCCATTCCCTTTGGAATCAATCCCAGCATTCCACTTGCCTTCTTTATGACCTGCTGACCTTGTATACCACCTTTCTGAGGTTTATACACAAGGCTCCCCAACTTACTCTGTGGTGCAGCTTTCTGCAGTCTGTCTGAAACCAAGAGGTGACTGCAAAAATTAGGAAAATGCCCGAGTGCATGGTAAACGATATGGCAGAAAGGACAAATGCACACTTAGAAACCTATGGAATAAGCACTGTCCACAAGACCATCGGATACAAGAATAGAATTAGGCCATTCAGTCTATCGAATCTGCCACACCATTCAATTGTGGCTGTATTTTGTGTGAGCCCCATTCTCTCAGCTACTCCCTGTAACCATTGATCTCTTCATTCATGAACAGCCTATCTATCTCTGAGTTAAATGCACTGAATTACTTACTTCCATAGTCCCATGAGGTAGTGAGTTCCACTGATCCATCACCCTCTGGCTGAATAAACTCCTTCACATCTCCATTCTAAAGGGTCGTACCTTCACACGGAAGATGTGCCCTTGGCCCCTAGTCTCTCTGCCTAGTGGAAACATCTTCCCCACATCATCTCCATTTAGGCCCCTCAGTATTGTGTAAGTTTGAATGAGTTCCAGCCACTGCCTCCTAAACCTCATCGAGTACAGATCCAGAGACTTCACCTGCTCCTCATATGACAAGCATTTCATTCTGGGCTTATTCTTGGAAAACTAGTTCTTGTACCCCTTCACATTTTTTTCCAGACTGTTAATGCATGACATGTACAGCGTGGTCCCAACACTGACCCCTGCGGAGTTCCCCTCATCACCAGATCCCATCGTGAAAACAACGCCTTTATACTCACTCCCTGTCTTCTGTCAATCAGCCAATCCTCTATCCATGCCAAGCATGTTGTTCTGAAACTGAAATTCCATTTCATAAACCCTGCCGGATTTGATTTCCTGTCTGGCTGTAAACAGCAGAGTAGATAAAAGGGAGGAACGGTTTGTCGGGAATTTTATAAATATTTCAACAAGGTCCCAATGAAGAGGAGGATAAGCAAAATTAACATGTGTGGGGTTGGAGGGAATGTACTGGCATGGTATGGGAATTCTTTAACTGAAAACTAAGCGGGAATAAATGGATTAGTGCTTGACCCCTAACTATTCACAACGGGATTCGATACATTTGATGGTGGACAAAATCGACTGATTCCATGTTTGTTGCTGACATCGAACTCGATAGGAATGTGGGTTGTGTGGAGGAAGCAAAGGGGACATGAACAGTCCATGAGTTTCCCTTGTTCAAATTCATTGATGGGATGTGGCCATCACTTGCTCGGCCATCATTACCTTCCCATTTGTACTTCCCTGGAGAAGGTGATGGTAACCTGCCTTCCTGACGCACTGCAGTCCTTTTAGGTGCAGGGACAGATACAGCGCTGGGAGGATGGAGTGTGGCTTGGCAGTCACTTTGGAAATGCTGGTGTTCCCGTGCACCTGGAACTAATGTACTTCCAGGGTATAGTGGTTCCGGGTTTGTGAAGGACTGTTGAAAGAGCCTTCCTGAGTGACCTCCGTGCTGCTTGAAGATCTTTTATTTATTTATTCACTCGTGGTCATGAGCATTGCTGGATGTATTGTTGATTTGGAGTTGTCCCTGAGAAGGTGGTGGTGAGCTGCCTTCCTGAGCCACTGCACCAGCCGATGGAAATGCTGTTATCTGTATCCCCTCCAGCAGGCCACAACACTCCTCATGTCTGTAAATGCATACAGACAATGCAGCTCTTCCTGTATATGTGACATCTTCCTCTACCGACAACACTTATTGTTCATCAGAATGTCTCACCACCTCCATTCCCATCTACACTCATGATCTCTCAATTTTTTTTATTCTTGTTTAAACTTCTGATCATCTATAACCTCTTCCTTTCTAAATTTGTAACCCCTCGGTATCTGCAACTCTCCATATAACTGTAATCAATGACAGCATAGGTTCCCTTCCTTAAATCACTGTGAATTACAGCAGCTGGTTGTGCTAAATTGGTACTTTTCATCCCCCTTATCCATCTTAGCTCTTCCAGCCGCTGCAATCCCACTAATTTGCAATGCTCCCATTCTCTGTACCTCCTTATGTCCTGAGGGTCCTTGAATATCACGAGTGCTTCAAACATCTGTAACCCCCCCAGTTACTGCGAGTCTTCTAACTCTGTAACATCCAACAGTCTCCAGTACCGTACAACACTTACTGGCTGTCAATTTGAATTTGTTGAAGTCAACACATCTCAGTAAGTAGCTCACAAAAAGCCCTTTAGAGTCTACAAGGCTCCGTAACCAACAAACCACCATCTCTCTATTTCTTTTGCCTCCCTCAGTGCCTACAATCCTCCCTGTATCTTCCAGTAACCTGCTTTAGACACTGCAGGTCTGCCTACCTCTCCAGATAACCTGTTCCATCCCCGACAGCTCGCTCAATCACTGTAACACCCTCTGTATACTCTCAACCTCCTCTTTTCCTCTGTCCTCCAAGGCACAGCGGCGATCCTATGTGGGAGCAGTGTGGAGTGGGATATTATACATCTCAGCTGAGGCTTGAGGCCTACCATTAGCTGGGAATGACAAAGGGAGAAAACCTGACCTTGAGCAGCACAAAGCTGGAGAATATAAATCAGCAGCGAGGATCGGGGCCGACTGGGACTTGGCGTTGGAGAAACAGCAGAGCAGGAGGCTCTAAACCAGCACCAAGTCACAAGGGAGTGACCACGTGAGGGAGCAACTTGAAGCAGGAACATGAGGCTCACACTCACCTGTGTGTTACAGAAGCACCAAAGAGGGAGGATATAAATCAGCACTTAGGATCAAGGCCTAATCATGCCTGGGAGTCACAGACATGGTGACCCTGTGAGGGAGCAGAGTGGAGTGGGAGCTGGAGGATTACATGTACCTGGGAGTCACAGAGACAGTGACCCTGTGAGGGAGCAGAGTGGAGTGGGAGCTGGAGGATTACATGTACCTGGGAGTCACAGAGACAGTGACCCTGTGAGGGAGCAGAGTGGATTGGGAGCTGGAGGATTACACATACCTGGGAATCACAGAGACGGTGACCCAGTGAGGGAGCAGAGTGGAGAGGGAGCTGGAGGATTACACGGGCCTGGGAATCACAGAGACGGTGACCCAGTGAGGGAGCAGAGTGGAGTGGGAGCTGGAGGATTACACGTACCTGGGAGTCAGATAGATAACTTTCTGCTACTTGGACCTGCCTGCACCGGGTTTGACAGAAGGGCTCGAGCCATCACAGAAAAGGTTATAAGTTTCATTGGCTTATAATGACGCCGTTATTAGCGACTGTCAGTTAACTGCTGTAAGTCAGCAAATGTATTTTGTCAACTTTTGAAATAAGAGTTGAACTCACAACTAAGAGGAAGAAGTGAAATTCTGAGCCAATATAATAAATTATCCTCAGTAAGCCATAGTGGAATTAGAGAGTTAACCATATTGTTATTTCCCTGATATTAACTTAATTAATTACTAAGAATGAAGTTACTCTAGACATGTTGCATTTTAAGACATGACAAGACATGTTTGTCAGATGGAAAATGTGTTCTGTTACATTGGGCTGTTATAGCCCCTGCTCGTGTCCTAGTTGGACACTGGGTGTTGGAGCTCAGACAGTGACGAGAGACTCAATGGGACATCTGTGATGCTGAGAATTAGGGGATAGCACATACACAGAGCAGATCACCCTGCAGACATGACACCTGAGAAGAAGAAAGGGAACAGGGGAATAGACAATCGAAGAGAAACATTCAAGGAATGGGATAATATCCTGATTTCTCCGTCCCAATTCAGTTTCCTGGTTTGGAAGCTGATGAAGGTGCTGGATGCTCAGGGAGGGCAGTCGGCGCCATGTCTGCTGCACCACAAGCAGCCTGACTGTACAGGAGGGGGGGTGCTGTGGGGGATAAGGAAGGTGGAGTACTAGGCACAGGGGAGTCAGGAAATTGAAGAAGGTGTCAGTATTCCTGTAATTCCAGGATAGTGGAGTGAAGAATGTCACGGTGTCTGCAGGACATTCGTCTGATGGACAGTGAGCAGCCATGTTGGTAGGAATGACCTGGGAGGGAAGGTTGAAGTGGTCTGGAAATCAGAATTTAGGGAGCTTGGTGGATGGTAAGCAAGCAGGACCTCAAATGTAGCAATCCCTTGGTTACTGCCAGTGCCGTGTCTAAGTGAGAACAGAACTCGGAGTTTTAGGTAGATGAGAGTGTGACTGGAACGATGGTGCAGCAGGAAGGGCTTCAGATTCCTGGGACATTGGGACTGATTCTGGGGAAGGCAGCAGCTGTACAAGCTGGATGAGCTAACGTGACAGAACCAGGACTAAATCTCTTACGGGGTGTTTGGGAGTGATTGAAAATAACTTGGCGTGTGCTTAGGATCCAAAAAGGAATAGTAGAGGAGACTACCAGGAATCTCAAAATAATGGGAGATATAGTTGGTACTAATTTACAACAACAAGTTTATCAGTGCAAGATGGAATGAGAAAGAAAGCCTCATGGACATGGACATAAATACTCGGGATGTGGGGCGTCCCAGGTGCAGATTGGTGTGTGGAAATCTGATGTACTGATCACCGATAGCTGGCTCAGGCAATGGCAGGCCTTTGTGTTAAATATTGCCAGGTATAAAGGATTCCAAAATAATAGTAGGGAAAGGAATAGATGAAGGTAGAAGTACTGGTTGAGATTAGCGTTAGTTAAGGGGTCCAAGGGAATGAGGATCCATCCAAGGACGGAATGAATTTGGCTGGAGCTACAGAACAAAAAGTGTACAATTACACTGAGGTACAGTCTATCAGCCAGCCACCATTGGAAAGGATGGAGAGAATAAATATGCAGGGGCATTTGCGAGCGATGATAATACTACAGATTAGTTATACTGAGAAACTTAATTTATCCAGATATTGACTGGGTTATTGGTGGTGCAGGGTCATGAGGGGCCAGTATCCCTGGATTATATGGAGGAGAGCTCACTTCAGGAGTATGTGTCCAGCCTAAGAGAGTATGCACTGTTGGACCTGGTCCTTGGGAAAGAGATGGGGCAAGTGGATGCAGTGTCAGTAGGGGAACGTTTTGGGGTGCAGCGATCATTTTATTGTAAAGTTCAGAATGATGGTAGAGAATGATATACAATAATTGAGAGTGAGAAACATTAGTTGACTGCGATCAGCCTTCAATACCTTCAATAGGGCAAGAATGGAGCTGGGAACCTTTCAACAAGGCCAGTGAAATGGTAGCTTTAAATAGCTAGATCAGATGGAGCTGGGATTGTGGAGATGTGGCTGTAGTGTGCCCACGACTGAGAACTGGATAATCAAAGGTTTTCCCCATTTCTACAGGAAGGATAAGCAGGCCAACACAGTGAAGTAGCATTGTGTAAAAGAATGGGATCAGTATTATTGTGATGCTAATCAATTCGCACACTGCTACCCCCTGCCCTCACCCCTCATCCCTGTGTATTGATCCTATCAGATGTTGGTAACCTTTGAAAATTTCAGTAAATAGCACAGTACAGAGGAGATTACTCTGTCCACTGTCTGCATTGGACAAGATGTAACATTGTTGTTTGAAGCCCCAGTTCTGTCTCCCCAGACAGTGTCGGACTTGAGCTGTAGATCCCGGCACCTTTTTAAAATGGTTTGAGAGTTTCTGCCTCTACTCCACTTCCATGTGTGACTCCCAGATCCCGATCATACTCTGGGTGAAATAACAACTTTCCTCACAAACTCGCAAATATTTCAACCAATTACATTAAATATACACCACTGGTAACTGAGCTCTCCAACAGGAACAAGGTATTCTCTCCCTTTGTACCCAGGCTCCTGACAATATGTGCACCCCAATCAAATCTCCTCTGAGCATCCTCCGTTCCAATCGTTCCCCATAACTGCACTTCCACTGTCACAGGGAGGAGAATCTCCTCTGGACCCTCTCCAGTCCAATTCCACCCTTCCATGTGATGGGATGACCAGAAATGTACACAGTCTCCAAGCTGTGACTGAGCTCATTAGTTATACAGTTCCAGGATAAGCTTCCTACTCTGAAGTTCCGTATTTTGTCTGATAGAGGAAATAATGCCAATTGTTGCATTAACGAGATGATTGATGTTTCCAGCTACCTTCATTTATCCGCCCACCACAGACTATTCTCTCATTTATTGTCCATTCCTCTCTTTTGTTGATGTCCCCAAATGCACTGCCTTGCACTTCTCTGGGTTGTTTGCTCCATTCACCTGGACCCCATAGTTGCTGTTTTTAAATAGGCTCCCATGGGATCTCTCGTCAAATCCATGTAAGTCACATGCAGTTACAAGTTACTGCCTCAAACCGACACAGTCAGATTAATTACACAGAATCTTCCTTGAACAAATCCCGGGACTTTCTCAGTGACCGTTCATCCACTGTCTCAGAATTCCAGCCGCGACCTATTGTCAGTCCCTTGCTCGACATTAAACAAAGCTGCAGTGTTAGCCATTCTCCAGGCTTCCGGCACCATCCCTGCATCCAGTGAGGATTGGATAATGTGGGTAACTATAAGGCAGGGCATTTTCCTCGGCTTTATTTAACAGTTTGGAACATTGTGTTACCCCTTTTTGAGGATTTGAATCTCCTTATGATTCTCCGCTCCAAGTTTGTTGCTCCCAATATTTCACACTGCATCCCTATTTTGGTTCAGACAGACAGGGGTCTAAACTATCTTTTGATTTGGTCAAGTCCGATTTTAGTCGGGTTTCCTGGAGGGTTTCTCTCCACAAGGTGAAGTGCATTTTCTCATGATGCCATCCACAATCTGCTTCATTAACTACCCTTCCTGACCGTGTGCTCTTCCGCTCATCTGACACTAAGGTGATGATTTTTCCTTTTGTCATAACAACCACCCACTGCCTGGATTTCCCAGAATGCACCAGCCTCCCTGTTCCAGTGGCCATCTTTAAAAAGTCATTGCACACTTGGATTATCACTCCGAAACTGCCCTGGACATGGCAGAGAGGGTAAAACTGGAGCTTCACTTTGTGGCCAAGCCTCAGAGTTTCTGGTGTATGACATGGTGCAGGAGAGGAACATTATCTTCCTCCAGGACTGGCAGGGGAGGCCATGACATTATACCCTGCCAGCTTGGTACGAGGGGGTTCCCTAGTCAGTGAGGTGTCAGCCTTCTTGGTGAATGCCCAGCAGTGTAGGAAGCAGGTCAGTGACCGTCTCCCCTCCACCATGGTAAGTGCCACCATCTGCACTTAATGACCTCGCCCTCATGCTCTCTCTGTTACTGCACCCACCTCCCACCAAGGCCTATGGTCTCCCACTCTCACTGAATGCAGCATCTTCTCTCAGTCTTTCTCTAACCGCTTCTCTGTCACTCTGCGTTGGTGTTTGTGTTGCCCACTCACTCACTCAGGATACCTTGCCACCTTCCCCCAGCTGTCCCAGCACTAACAGCTGTACCAACCTTTTCCATCTCCCTTTATAACATTTGTTAATTTTCACATTCCAGAAGGATCCATTCCGCAATCGGAGAGAAAGAGCCAAACGAGGCATGGCTCTCCCCAACATTCAGCTCCTCATCCCCCTCACAGGGGAAGGAGCCTGACTGACCACATACAAGCTCCCGGATTGGGATCTGAGTCCCCTTGTCTCACTACTGGGCACCGTGACAATGATATCAAGCTTCCTGGGTTTGTGTCTGTGCTAAACACCAAAACAATACAGCAGGAGGGTGAGCCTGGTCGCTCTGGCTGAGGGGTAACACTACTAAAGACAGGGTAAGGCAAAGCAATAATTCTGTCACCATTCAAATCAGCTCAAAGTGAATGTGTACAAACACAGAGTCAGTAGCCCAGACGGACGGTCCATGAACTGGGTGTGTGCCTAAGCTCAGTGTCCTTGCAGCATCATTGAGTGTGTACAAACACGGAGTGAGCAGCCCAGAGGGATAGTCCATGAGCTGGGTGTGTCCCTGAGCACAGTGGCCTTGCAGCGGCATTGCAATGAGAGTTGTCAGTGGACCCTGAGCTGCAGCATTGAAGTACAAATGTATACTGTCAGTGGGACGGAGATATTCTGGGATGGCGTGGTGAGGCTGACGTGTCAGATGTCAGCATTGGTGAGTGTGGATTACATGCAGCTTCTCTCAGTGCAGTGTCCACCGAGACGTTGATGTCCAAGATAGAAGGCCGTAGGAGCGCAGGGCGAGATGGAGTCACCAGTTACCAGCTCGGACTTTCACGTCAAATTCTCCATATTGAGTTTCCCTACTGTGGGAGGGAGGGTATGAAACTGCAAGTTGTTGAGGAGAGACTCACTGAATGTGGCTGTTGATCATCAGTAATCATTCAGTCAACATCTCGCCACTCCCTTGTTTTCGAGATCAGTCCAGCACAGGAACAGGCCCTTCATCCCAGCAAGACCACACTGACACATGATGCCGTTCTAAAGTTAAAAAGAACGCTTTTGCTCCGACACCCTCTATGTCATTCTGTTTCCTACTTACTCATACTTGTGCCAAGATCCCTCTGAAACCTTGCTATATTGGCTCCTTCTCCTCTATCAGTGCATTCCAGGCACTGACACATTCTGTCTGGAACACAAAAAATAAACCTTACCGATCATATCTCCTAAACTTTCTCCCTTTTACCAAAAACCTACGGTCTTGAGTAATTGATATTTCTACTCTGGGGAAAAAAAGCCTCTAACTGTCCTTCTATCTCTGCCTCTGATAATTTTGCAAATATTTATCAGGTAGCCCCATAGTCAATGATGCCCAGGTGCAAACAAACCATGTTTGTTCAATTTCACCTTCTGACTAATACCCTCCAAACGAGGCAACATCCTGGGAAACCTTTTCCATACCCTCTCCAACACTTTCACATCGTTCTGCTGGTGTGGCAACCAGTACTGTACACAATATTCTAAATGTGCCCGAACTAAGCTTCTCTACAGCTGCAATATGACCTGCTAATTTTCATACTGTATGCTCTGATGCCTGTCTGCAAGTTTGCCGTCAGTCTTCTTGATCACCCTCTCCACCCGTGTTACCACTTTCAGGGAACTGTGGAGCTGTACACCAAGATCCCTTCGGATGCTGATGCAATCAGTAGTTTTTCCATCCACTGTACACTTCCCTCCTGCATTAGACCTTCTAAAATACATCACGTCACAGTTGTCAAGATAAAGTTACATCTGTGTTTTCTCTGTCCAAGTCTGCAGCCCACCTATATCCTACTGTATTCTCTGGCAATGATCCTCACAATCTGCAACTCCGCTAATCTATTTACAGGTCTCCAATCACAAAACACTGTTCCACCATTACTCTTTATTCTATGACCAAGCAGTTCTCTATCCATCTTACTAACTGACCGCTGATCCCTTTTCATTTCACCTCCCTGCATAAGGAACCATATCAATGGCCTTGCTAAGGTCCAAATGGCAACATCCAGCCCCATGCCCTCATCAATCAACTTTGTCACTTCCTCAAAATGTTCAATCAAGTTTGTGACACATGATGTTCCCCACACAACTGCCTATCACGAATAAGTCCCTATTAGAGTACTGTTGGAGCTGCACTCATTCAGACATATGATTATTCCATCATATTCCTGAATTGAACCTTGGAGAGGAGACTAGATTCCCTACAGTGTGGAAACAGGCCCATCAGCCCGAATAGTCCACACCAACCCTCAGTGGAGTAATCCACCCAGACCCATTTCCCTCTGGCTAAAGCACCTAACACTACGGGAAATTAATTATGGCCAATTCACCTGATCTGAACATCGTTGGACTGTGGGAGGAAACCCACACAGACACAGGGTGAACGTGCAAACTCCACACAGACAGTCACCCCAGGACCTTGGTGCTGTGAGCTAGCAGTGCAATCCACTGAGCAACCGTGCTGCTCGGGATGGTTACAGTACAGTGGGAGTTATATCGGGCCGTGGTGGTTACTGTACAGTGGGAGGGATCTCGGGCCGTGATGGTTACTGTACAGTGGGAGGTATGTCGGGGTGTGATGGTTACTGGACAGTGGGAGGTATGTCGGGCTGTGATGGTTCCTGTACAGTGGGAGGTATGTCGGGCCGTGATGGTTATTGTACAGTGGGAGGTATGTCGGGGTGTGGTGGTTACTGTACAGTGGGAGGTATGGCAGGCCGTGACGGTTACTGTACAGAGGGAGGTATGTCGGGGTGTGGTGGTTACTGTACAGTGGGAGGTATGTCGGGGTGTGATGGTTACTGTACAGTGGGAGGTATGGCAGGCCGTGACGGTTACTGTACAGTGGGAGGTATGTCGGGGTGTGATGGTTATTGTACAGTGGAAGGTCTGTCAGACCGTGATGGTTACTGTCCGGTGGGAGGTATGGCAGGACGTGACGGTTACTGTACAGAGGGAGGTATGTCGGGCCGTGATGGTTACTGTACAATGGGAGGTATGTCGGGGTGTGATAGTTACTGTACAGTGGGGGGTATGTCGGGGTGTGATGGTAATTGTACAGTGGGAGGTATGTCGGTCTCTGATCGTTACTGTACAGTGGGAGGTATGTCAGGCCGTGACGGTTACTGTACAGAGGGAGGTATGTCGGGGTGTGATGGTTACTGTGCAGTGGGAGGTATGTGGGGGTTTGATTGTTACTGTACAGTGGGAGGTATGTCGGGGTGTGATGGTTACTGTACAGTGGGAGGTATGTCGGGCCGTGATGGTTACTGTACAGTGGGAGGTATGTCGGGGTGTGATGGTTACTGTACAGTGGGAGGTATGTCGGGGTGTGATGGTTACTGTACAGTGGGAGGTATGTCGGACCGTGATGGTTACTGTACAGTGGGAGGTATGTCGGGCCGTGATGGTTACTGTACAGTGGGAGGTATGTCGGGGTGTGATGGTTACTGTACAGGGGGAGGTATGTCGGGCCGTGATGGTTACTGTACAGTGGGAGGTATGTCGGGGTGTGATGGTTACTGTACAGTGGGAGGTATGTCGTGGTGTGATGGTTAATGTACAGTGGGAGGTATGGCGGGGTGTGACACTTACTGCACAGTGGGAGGTATGTCGGGGTGTGATGGTTACTGTACAGTGGGAGGTATGTCGGGCCGTGACAGTTACTGTACAGTGGGAGGTATGTCGGGCCGTGACGATTAATGTACAGTGGGAGGTATGTCGGGGTGTGATGGTTACTGTACAGTGGGAGGTATGTCGGGGTGTGATGGTTACTGTACAGTGGGAGGTATGTCGGGGTGTGACAGTTACTGTACAGTGGGAGGTATGTCGGGGTGTGATGGTTACTGTACAGTGGGAGGTATGTCAGGCCGTGACGGTTACTGTACAGTGGGAGGTATGTGGCGCCGTGATGGTTACTGTACAGTGGGAGGTATGTCGGGCCGTGACAGTTACTGTACAGTGGGAGGTATGTCGGGCTGTGATGGTTACTGTACAGTGGGAGGTATGTCGGTCCGTGATGGTTACTGTACAGTGGGAGGGATGTCGGGGTGTGACGGTTACTGTACAGTGGGGGGTATGTCGGGGTGTGATGGTTACTGTACAGTGGGAGGTATGTCGGGCTGTGATGGTTACTGTACAGTGGGAGGTATGTCGGGCCGTGATGGTTACTGTACAGTGGGAGGTATGTCGGGCCGTGATGGTTACTGTACAGTGGGAGGTATGTCGGGGTGTGATGGTTACTGTACAGTGGGAGGTATGTCGGGCCATGATGGCTACTGTACAGTGGGAGGTATGTCGGGGTGTGATGGTTACTGTACAGTGGGAGGTATGTCGGGCCATGATGGCTACTGTACAGTGGGAGGTATGTCGGGGTGTGAAGCAAACCTGAAGAAAGGCGTATGCCTGAAACGTCAATTCTCCTGCTCCTTGGATGCTGCCTGACCTGCTGCACTTTTCCAGCAAAACATTTTTCAGCTCTGGTTAGAGACATACCTGAACAACGGGGAGATGTGTGTTGTTGCAGATTGGTCATTGGACTAGAACATAGCACTGGTCCAGATGCAGTCCAACATTTGTAACAATGACCTGTCAACAACCCTGTCTTGCAAATATATCTCTTCTGTGTGCCACCTGAACTCTGTAATTCTGCTCCTTAGACCCGATCCTGAATGAAGTGTTTATAAAGGTGATGGGCTCCTGCAGCACATGGCATCTTACATTGAATCCCTCATAAACCATATCCAGTGTATGTTAGCCCCACAATGTCAGTATCCAAACAGAATTGTGCAGCTCCATTGATGGCCAGTATGATCCCAGCCCAACAACCTTGTGTGCGACTTGAGCTGGAAATGTCTGTGTAAATGTTTACAGCATTGTTCTAACCATGAACAGCCAAGTCTCTTTGCTGAAGTTTCGATAGCCTTTCATAATACCAACTTTTAGATTGTCCAATAAGCATTATATCGCCCCTTTATTTAGTTCACTTTTATAACAATAATATGATGAAAACAGTGCCCAATTCACAGGAAGGAGCATTGAAATGATGAGCCTCATTGCCACTACCAAGACTAGAAGATTATTAAGTACAAGGTCTTTGAAAATATGCAACTATTTTCCCTTGTATTAGTATTGTGAACGAATAGTCAACTCTCCTGTTCCTCAGATGCTGCCTGAACGGTTGTGTTTTTTTTTCAGAACCACACTTTTTGACTCTGATCTCCAGCATCTGCAGTCCTCACTTTCTCCCGGCTAATATTCACTCATAATCATTTTCACAGCAACAATATCACTGTGTATTTAAACATGTTACAGTCAGACATGAGTACATTTTGAATTGCTTCTTTCTATCTCAGAGCTCAGTAATGTGGGATGTGAATGGCAGTGTCTGTGTGATGTTGAATATGTAGGCCATGCATCTGAGGGATGGACAGATTGTTTCAAACATCATTTCCCTTCAGCTGTTCACAAAAAGCAAGGTACCGCTTGGACCCCACCAGCCTGAGCACACAAAACCCAAAGCACAGTGTCCAGCTATGGGCATGAATATTTTTCATTTTAATTTATTCATAGAATATGATTGGGATGGTATTTATTGCCCATCCCATATTGTCCTTGAGAAGGTGGGGGTGAGCTGCCACATTGACCCGCTGCCGTCCATGTGCTGTAGATGTGCATTCCGGAGGGACGTTGAAACAGTGACACTGACAGAACAGCAATATAGTGGGTGGCTTGAAATGGAACGTGAATTTGGTGATGATCCCATGTGTCTGCTTCCCTTGCCCTTCTTGATTGTCGTGGTTTCGGAGGTATGTTGTAAGGAGCCTTGGTAAATTTCTGCAGAGCACCGTGTAGATGGCAGACTTTGCTGCTACTGAGTGTCAGTGGGTGAGGGATGAAGCTGCATTCACACAGGCAAATGGGGGTATTTCATCACACACACATTCAATATGTGTCTTATAGATGGTGTGCAGGCTTTCAGAAACCATGAGGTAAGTTATTTCTGCAGGATTCCTAGCTCCTGACATATTCTTGCTGCCAATCAATTTAAATGTATCAAAGCGTGGCACTGGCAAAAGCACAACCGGTCAGACAGCATCTGAGGTACAGGAGAATCGACGTTTTAGTATAATCCCTTCACAGGAATGGTAATGAAATTATATGGTCAGTCCAGTTCTGGATAACGGGAATCTCTGGGATACTGCTAGGTGGGTGTTCAGTTATGGTGGTGGCATTGAACGTTGGAAGATATGGTTCAATTTTCTATTTTTAGAGGTAATCATTGCCTGGCACGTGTGTAATGCAAATGGTATTGTCACTGTTATGCACACACCTGCATATGTCCAGGTCCTGTTGCATTTGGACAAGGACTGCTTCAGGATCTGAGTAAATCACGAATGGTGTTGAACATTGTCCAATCATTGGCAAACATTCCCACTTGTGAATTTACAGTGTAGGAATGGTCATTTATGATTGGGCCATGGGCAAAGAGCACTCTTATGGCTCATCGATGCTGTCCCTCTCTCTAAGCTAGGAAACTTGTTTCTAGTTCTACCTGGTCCAGATTTGTCGAACAACATATCTAAGCAGAATAATGTTACAGGATCTTCCCCACGGAGCTGAGGGAGGACTTGGTTAGCTCAATCAGTTGTACAGCTAGATATTAATGCCTACAGCGTTGGTTCAATTCCTGCACTGACTCGGGTGACTAAAGTACTGTCCTCTCCCTTACTTGAGGCATGATGACTGTGCAGTTAAACTGCCACCAGTCATCTCTGTCTAACGAGAGAGCAGCCCTATCACCCTGTCGGGGTATGGTGCCCTAACTTTCCAATTTTGATCTTCAGGTTTACTCAGAAACCCCTCTCCGAGGAACTGCTGCAGGCCTGTCCTGGAGCTGAGATGTCTGCTCCCCACCAACCCCAGCCACCTTCCTTTCAGATATAACTTCAGCCAGTGCAGACGATTCCTATTTGCTCCAGTTTTGCTGTTAATCCTGGTTACGACATTTGGTCAAATGCAGTTATGATGCTGTTCAGTGCAGTCATTGTCGCCAACCCTCGAGATTTCAGCTGTGTGTTTTCATGTTGTACATCATGAAACCCAGGGTGCAATGAGCCCAAGGGATGAGTGCCCAAACTGAGCTTCAGTGATCAGGTTGGTGTTGAGGAAGTGCTGCTTGATCCCACTGTAGATGACATCTTCATCAATTTATTAATGACAGGGATTAGAGCAATGGGGCAATCATTGAATTGTCTGATGTTTTGTCTGTGTGTGTACAGGACATACCCGGACACACAAGGGTTTATCCTCTGGCCTGATGGTAAGGGTAAAGTGGAGCGTATGCCAGGCAAGGACAGTGAAAATTATGCAGAGTAAAAAAATCTGCTTCTGTAAGTTATGACTCACATCACTTCACATAGGCCAGTGCCGAGTTCTAGATCTTTTTGAAATCTGTTCCGTTTAGAATGGTGATAGTATTTCTCACATGTGCGCTCATGCGTATCACGCACACACACACTTCACAACATAAAAGTGGGGCTTTATCTCCGGAAATACTGTGTGCGGTAGTCACTGTTCCCAATATGGTCGTCATGCAATGTGTCTGCAGCTGGTAGATTGGTGAAGATGAGGTAAAGTATGTTTCTCCCTGTCAGTCGTTCCTTCCTGACCCAGTGCAGACCCAGTCAAGCAGCTATGACCGTTTGAACCCAACCACATCAATCAGCAATGCTGCGGCTGAGCCCTTCTGGGTGGTGGTTTTAAAGTGGCCCACTCAGTATGGATTCTCCAGACTTGCTTTCCGATCTCTGTAACATCGCCAAGACTGGATTCCTCTCTCTCTAAAATCTCCAGCCTTGCTTTCCTACCTCTGGAACATCTCCAGTCATGCTTTCCTATCTCTGTAAAATCTCCAGACTTGCATTCCCAGCTCTGTACGATCACCAGCCTTGCTTTCCAATCTCTGCAACATCTCCAGCCTTGCTTTCCTACATCTGTATCGTCTCCAGAATGCTTTCCTGTCTCTGTAACATCTCCAGCCTTGTTATCACATCTCTGGAACCGCTCCAGACTGGCTTTCCCAACTCTGTAACATCCCTAGCCTTGTGTTTGTATCTCTGTATGATCTCCGGCCTTGCTTTCATATCTCTGTAACATCTCCAGCATTGCTTTCCATTTTCTGTAACATCTCAATCATTGATTTTATATCTCTGCAACCTATGCAGTCATGCTTTCCTATCTCTGCAACATCTCCAGCCTTGCTTTCGTCTGTCTGTAACATCTCCAGCCTTGCTTTCCTATCTCTGTAACATCTCCAGCCTTGCTTTCCAATCACTGTAACATCTCCAGCCTTGCTCTCCTATCTCTACGCAACATCTCCAAACTTGCTTTTGTATCTCTGTAACATCTCTAGCCTTGCTTTCCTCTCTCTGTAACATCTCCAGCCTTGCTTTCCTATCTCTGTAAAATCTCCTGCCTTCCTTTCCTTTCTTTGTAACATTTCCAGCCTTGCTTTCCTCTCTCTGTAACTTCTCCAGTCATGCTTTCCTATCTCTGTAACATCTCCAGCCTTGCTTTCCTCTCTCTGTAACATCTTCAGCCTTGCTTTCCTATCTCTGCAAAATCTCCAGGATTGTTTTCCTATCTCTGTAACATCTCCAGTCTTGCTTTTGTATCACTGTAACATCTTCATCCTTGCTTTCCTATCTCTGTATCGTCTCCAGACTTGCTTTCCTCTCTCTGTAACATCTCCGGTCGTGCTTTCCTATCTCTGTAACATCTCTAGTCTTGCTTTTGTATCTCTGTAATATCTCTAGCCTTGTTCTTCTATCTCTGTAAAATCTCCTGCCATCCTTTCCTCTCTCTGTAACATCTCCAGCCTTGCTTGCCTATCTCTGTAACATCTCCAGTCTTGCTTTCCTTTTTCTGTAAAATCTCTCGCCTTGCCTGCCGATCACTGTAACATCTCTAGCCTTGCTTTCACATCTCTGTAACATCTCCAGATTTGCATTCCTCTCTATGTAACATCTCCAGCATTGCTGTCCTCTCTCTCCACAACGTCTCCAGCCTTGCTTTTGTATCTCTGTTACACCTCTAGCCTTGCTTTCCGATCTCTGTAAAATCTTCTGCCTTCCTTTCCTTTCTCAGTAACATCTCCAGCCTTGCTTACCGTTTTCTGTAACATCTCTAGCCTTGCATTCCTAACTCTGTAACATCTTGATCCTTGCTTTCCAATCACTGTAACATCTCCAGCCGTGCTTTCCTATCAAAGTAACATATGCAGCCTTGCTTTCCTATCTCTTTATCGTCTCCAGACTTGCTTTCCTCTCTCTGTAACATCTCCAGTCATGCTTTCCGATCTCTGCAACATTTCTAACCTGGCTTTCCTATCTCTGTAACATCTCCAGCCTTGCTTTCCTCTCTCTGTAACATCCCTAGCCTTGCATTCCTAACTGTAACATCTTCAGCCTTGCTTTCCGATCTCTGCAACATCTCCAGCATTGTTTTCCTATCTCTGTAACATCTCCATCCTTGCTTTCCTATCTCTGTATCGTCTCCAGACTTGCTTTCCTCTCTCTGTAACATCTCCGGTCATGCTTTCCTATCACTGTAACATCTCTCGCCTTGCTTTCCTATCACTGTAACATATCCAGCCTTTCTTTCCTATCTCTGTAACATCTCCGGCCTTGCTTTCCTATCACTGTAACATATCCAGCCTTTCTTTCCTATCTCTGTATCGTCTCCGGCCTTGCTTTCCTATCACTGTAACATATCCAGCCTTTCTTTCCTATCTCTGTAACATCTCCAGCCTTGCTTTCCTATCTCTGTAACATATCCAGCCTTTCTTTCCTATCTCTGTAACATCTCCAGCCTTGCTTTCCTATCTCTGTAACATCTCCAGCCTTGCTTTCCTATCTATGTAACATCTCCAGCCTTGCTTTCCTATCTATGTAACATCTCCAGCCTTGCATTTGTATCTCTGTATCTCTGTAACATCTCTAGTCTTGCTTTCATATCTCTGTACAATCTCGTTCCTTCGTTCTCTGCAACACCTCCAGCATTGCTTTCCTATCTCTGTAACATCTCCAGCCTTGCTTTCCTCTCTCTGTAACATCTCCAGCCTTGCTTTTGTATCTCTGTAATATCTCTAGCCTTGTTTTTCTGTCTCTGTAAAATCTCCTGCCATCCTTTCCTCTCTCTGTGACATCTCCAGCCTTGCTTTCCTATCTCTGTAATATCTCCAGCCTTGCTTTCCTATCAATGCAACATCTCCAGACTTGCTTTCCTCTCTCTCTGTAACCTCTCCAGCCTTGCTTTCCTATTTCTGTAAAATCTCTAGTCTTGCTTTCCTCTCTCTCCACAACATTTCCAATCATGCTTTCCTATCTCTGTAACATCTCCAGCCTTGCATTCCTTTCTCTGTAACATATCCAATCATGCTTTCCTATCTCTGTAACATCTCCAGCCTTGCATTCCTTTCTCTGTAACATATCCAATCATGCTTTCCTATCTCTGTAACATCTCCAGCCTTGCTTTCCTATCTCTGTAAAATCTCCAGACTTGCTTTCCCAGCTCTGTACGATCACCAGCCTTGCTTTCCAATCTCTGCAACATTTCCAGCCTTGCTTTCCTATATCTGTATCGTCTCCAGAATGCTTTCCTATCTCTGTAACATCTCCAGCCTTGTTATCACATCTCTGGAACCGCTCCAGACTTGCTTTCCCAACTCTGTAACATCTCTAGCCTTGTGTTTGTATCTCTGTATGATCTCCGGCCTTGCTTTCATATCTCTGTAACATCTCCAGCATTGCTCTCCATTTTCTGTAACATCTCAAGCACTGCTTTTCTATCTCTGTAACATCTCCAGTCATGCTTTCCTATCTCTGTAACGTCTCCAGCCTTGCTTTCCTCTGTCTGTAACATTCAAAGCCTTGCTTTCCTTTTTCTGTAAAGTCTCCAGCCTTGCTTTCCTATCACTGTAACATCTCCAGTCTTGCTTTCCTCTCTCTGTAACATCCCTACCCTTGCTTTCCTAACTCTGGAACATCTCCAGCCTTGATTTCCTATCTCTGTAACATCTCCAGCCCTGCTTTCCTTTTTCTGTAAAATCTCTAGCCTTGCTTTCCTCTCTCTCTGCAACAGCTCTAGCCTTGCATTTGTATCTCTGTAACATCTCTTGTCTTGCTTTCGTATCTCTGTAAAATCTCCTGCCTTCCTTTCCTTTCTCTGGAACATCTCCAGCCTTGCTTTCCTCTCTCTGTAATATCTCTAGTCTTGCTTTCCTCTCTCTCTGTAACATCTTCAGCCCTGCTTTCCTTTTTCTGTAAAATCTCTATCCTTGCTTTCCTCTCTCTCCGCAACATCTCTAGCCTTGCATTTGTATCTCTGTAAAATCTCCTGCCTTCCTTTCCTTTCTCTGTAACATCTCCAGCCTTGCTTTCCTCTCTCTGTGACATCTCTAGCCTTGCTTTACTATCTCTGCAACATCTCCAGCATTGTTTTCCTCTCTCTGTAACATCTCCATCCTTGCTTTCCTATCTCTGTATCGTCTCCGGTCTTGCTTTCCTATCACTGTAACATCTCCAGCCTTGATTTCCTATCTCTGTAACATCTCCAGCCTTTCTTTCCTATCTCTGTAACATCTCTAGCGTTGCTTTCCTATCACTGTAACATCTCCAGCCTTGCTTTCCTATCTCTGCAACATCTCCAGCATTGTTTTCCTGTCTGGGTGACATCTCCAGCCTTGCTTTCCTTTTTCTGTAAAATCTCTCGCCTTGCCTTCCTATCACTGTAACGTCTCCAGTCTTGCTTTCCTATCACTGTAACATCTCCAGCGTTGCCTTCCTATTTCTGAATCATCTCCAGATTTTCCTCTCTCTCCGTAATATCTCCAGCCTTGCTTTCACATCTCTGTAACATCTCCAGATTTGCATTCCTCTCTTTGTAACATCTGATTTGCATTCCTCTCTATGTAATATCTCCAGCCTTGCTTTTGTATCTCTGTAACACCTCTAGCCTTGCTTTCCGATCTCTGTAAAATCTGTTGCCTTCCTTTCCTCTCTCTGTAACATCTCCAGCCTTGCTTTCCTATCTCTGTAAACTCTCCAGCCTTGCTTTCCTCTCTCTGTAACATCTCCAGCCTTGCTTTTCTATCTCTGTAAACTCTCCAGCATTGCTTTCCTTTTTCTGAAAAATCTCTAGTCTTGATTTCCTCTCTCTGTAACATCTCCAGCATTGCTTTCCTCTCTCTGTAATATCTCTCGCCTTGCTTTTCTATCTTTGTAAAATCTCCTGCCTTACCTTCCTTACTCTGTAAAATGTCCGGCCCTGTTTCCTTTCTCAGTAACATCTCCAGCCTTGCTTTCCTTTTTCTGTAATGTCTTTCGCCTTGCTTTCCTATCTCTGTAACATCTCTAGCCTTGCTTTCCTATCACTGTGTCGTATCCAGAGTTGTTTTCCTCTCTCTGTGACATCTCCAGCCTTGCATTCCTTTCTCTGTAACATATCCGATCATGCTTTCCTATCTCTGCACCATCTCCAGACTTGCTTTCCTCTCTCTGTAACATCTCCAGCCTTTGCTTTTGTTTCTCTGTAACGTCTCCAGCCTTGCTTTCCTGTCTCTGTAAAATCTCCAGACTTGCTTTCCCTAATGCAACATCTCCAACCTTGCTTTCTTATCTCTGTAACATCTCCAGCCTTGTTTTCACATCTATGTAACCGCTCCAGACTTGCTTTCCCAATTCTGTAACATCTCTAGCCTTGTGTTTGTATCTCTGTATCATCTCCGGCCTTGCTTTCATATCTCTGTAACATCTCAAGCATTGCTTTCCTCTGTCTGTAATATCGCTAGCCTTGCTTTCCTATCTCTGTAAAATCTCCTGCCTTCCCTTCCTTACACTGTAAAATCTCCAGCCTTGCTTTCCTATCTCTCCACAACATCTCCGGCCTTGCTTTCCTATCTCTGTAAAATCTCCTGCCTTCTCTTCCTTACTCTGTAACATCTCCAGCCTTGCTTTCCTATCTCTGTAAAATCTCCTGCCTTCTCTTCCTTACTCTGTAACATCTCCAGCCTTGCTTTCCTATCTCTCCCCAATATCTCCAACCTTGCTTTTGTATCTCTGTAACATCTCCAGCCTTGTTTTCCTATCACTGTAACATCTCCAGCCTTGCTTTCCTCTCTCTGTAACATCTCCAGCCTTGTTTTCCTATCACTGTAACATCTCCAGCCTTGCTTTCCTCTCTCTGTAACATCTCCAGCGTTGCCTTCCTATCTCTGTATCATCTGCAGATTTTCCTCTCTCTCCGTAACATCTCCAGCCTTGCTTTCACATCTCTGTAACATCTCCAGATTTGCATTCCTCTCTTTGTAACATCTCCAGCCTTGCTGTCCTCTCTCTCCACAACGTCTCCAGCCTTGCTTTCCTATCTCTGTAAAATCTCCTGCCTTCACTTCCTTACTCTGTAACATCTCCAGCCTTGCTTTCCTATCTCTCCCCAATATCTCCAACCTTGCTTTTGTATCTCTGTAACATCTCCAGCCTTGCTTTCCTATCTCTGTAACATCTCCAGATTTGCTTTCCCAGCTCTGTACGATCACCAGCCTTACTTTCCAATCTCTGCAGCATCTCAAGCCTTGCTTTCCTATATCTGTATCGTCTCCAGAATGCTTTCCTACCCCTGTAACATCTCCAGCCTTGTTTTCACATCTCTGTAACCGCTCCAGACTTGCTTTCCAAACTCTGTAACATCTCTAGCCTTGTGTTTGTATCTCTGTATCGTCTCCGGCCTTGCTTTCATATCTCTGTAACATCTCCAGCATTGCTCTCCATTTTCTGTAACATCTCAAGCATTGCTTTCCTATCTCTGTAACGTCTCCAGCCCTGCTTTCCTTTTTCTGTAAAATCTCAAGCCTTGCTTTCCTATCACTGTAACTTCTCCAGCCTTGCTTTCCTATCTCTGTAAAATCTCCTGCCTTCATATCCTTTCTCTGTAACATCTCCAGCCTTGATTTCCTCTCTCTGTAGCATCTCTAGCCTTGCTTTCCTATCTCTTTAAATGTCATGCCTTCCTTTCTTTTCTCTGTAACATCTCCAGCCTTGCTTGCCTCTCTCTGTAATATCTCTAGCCTTGCTTTCCTATCTCGGTCAAATCTCCTGCCTTCCCTTCCTTACTCTGTATCATCTCTGGCCTTGCTTTCCTTTTTCTGTAACATATCTCGCCTTGCTTTCCGATCACTGAAACATCTGCAACCTTGCATTCCTGTCTGTGCAACAACTCCAGACTTGCTTTCCTCTCTCTCTGTAACATCTCCAGCCTTGCGTTCCTATCTCAGTAACATCTCCAGCATTGCTTTCCTGTCTCTGTAAAATCTTCAGACTTGCTTTCCCAGCTCTGTAACATCTCTAACCTTGTGTTTGTATCTCTGTATCATCTCTGGCCTTGTTTTCATATCTCTGTAACATCTCAAGCATTGCTTTCCATTTTCTGTAAAATCTCAAGCATTGCTTTCCTATCTCTGTAACATCTCCAGCCTTGCTTTCCTTTTTTGTAAAATTTCTAGCCTTTCTTTCCTATCACTGTAACATCTCCAGCCTTTCTTTCCTATCACTGTAACATCTCCAGCCTTGCTTTCCTATCTCTGAAAAATGTCCTGCCATCCTTTCCTATCTCTTTAACATCTCTAGCCTTGCTTTCCTATCACTGTAACATCTCCATCCTTGCTTTCCTCTCTCTCCGCAACATCTCCAACCTTGCTTTTGTATCTCTGTAAAATCTCCTGCCTTTCCTTCCTATCTCTGTAACGTCTCCAGCCTTGCTTTCCTATCTCTCCGCAACATCTCTAGCCTTGCATTCCTTTCTCTGTAACATATCCAATCATGATTTCTTATCTCTGTATCATCTCTGGCCTTGCTTTCCTTTTTCTGTAACATATCTAGCCTTGCTTTCCTATGACTGTACCATCTCCAGCCTTGCTTTCCTGTCTTTACAAAATCTCCAGACTTGCTTTCCTCTCTCTCTGTAAAATCTCCAGCCTTGCTTTCCTATCTCTGTAACATTTCCAGCCTTGCTTTCCTGTCTTTGTAACATCTCCAGCCTTGCGTTCCTTTCTCTGTAACATCTCAAGCATTGCTTTCCTATCTCTGTAACATTTCCAGCCTTGCTTTCCTGTCTTTGTAACATCTCAAGCATTGCTTTCCTTTCTCTGTAACATCTCCAGCCTTGCTTTCCTATCTCTGTAACATCTCCAGCCTTGCTTTCCTGTCTTCGTAACATCTCCAGCCTTGCTTTCCTATCTCTGCAACATCTCCTGCCTTGCTTTCCTATCTCTGTAACATCTCAAGCATTGCTTTCCTTTCTCTGTAACATCTCCAGCCTTGCTTTCCTATCTCTGCAACATCTCCAGCCTTGCTTTCCTATCTCTGTATCATTTCCGGCCTTGCTTTCCTATCTCTATATTGTCGCCAGATTTGCTTTCCTGTCTCTATAACATCTCCAGCCTGGCTTTCCTATCTCTGTAACATCTCTAGCTTTGCTTTTCTCTGTAACATCTCCAGCCTTGCTTTCCTATCTCTGTATCATCTCCAGCCTTGCTTTCCTCTCTGTGTAACATCTCCAGCCTTGCGTTCCTACCTCTGTGACATCTCCAGACTTGCATTCACATCTCTTTAGCATCTTCAACCTTTTCTATGTAGTTCTCAGTAACTCAGATGATTCGGAGTACATCCAGCTCCATCTCCCGAACCTTTCTCCCAGCACCTGGAGCTGGGTGCACTTCCCAAACACGTGTATTCATCACGAAGTTGAAGCCTCCCTGAACTGCCACATCCTGCAGGAGGAACATGCGACTGCCCTAACTGCCATCTCGACTGCTGTAAGACTAGAGTTCAAAGGAGTTTACCTGAGCTTATCTGCACCTTTTGTTGAGCTGCTGCTCACTGAAACCAATCAAATCAAAGCACGACTACCTACTCTGCTACTGGCAGCATATCTATGGACAAATCCACATTTAGTTTTGGCGAGGGAAGGAGGGAGACACTGCAGGGAAAAAGTGTTAGGGTCTGAAGCACTCCTTGACACCAGGCACATAATGACCTCTTCGTCAGTGCAGGTCACCGCTTGACCTTGGAAGGTGTCTTACTGAGGTCTTCCTTCTAGTAGTGGTGACTGCGCTGATGCAAGTATTCCACCGACATCCAAACCGCGTTTTTGCATTCCTCTGGTCTTTTCTGACTATTAGTACTGCATTTCTGAATACCTTGAATCTACTGATTGCATTCCAAACTGCGTCTCACTCCCTAGGGAAAGAGGTTGAAATTTCACTGAATACAGGCTATTGGGAAAAAAAGTTTACCTTTGGACATATGAGCGACAGTATGCCGATCCGCTCACTGTCTGTTTTTTCCTTTCAATTTGCATATATTTATTCTGACAACCCTCCATTCCACTTTCCTACATTTTCCCCATAACACTTGTTTAAAAATCTGTCCATCTCAGCCTTGAAGATATTTAGTGATCGAGCCTCATCAGCCTTCACAATTTTCTACAGTTGTTTTCCTCCCACTGATGTGAGACTTGGTGGTCTTTAAACCCATTACCTTTTTTTTTCTCACACTGTGTGGAATTTGAAACTACATTAAATTCAATCACACCAACTCTGTGGCCAGATCCCAAATAAAAAAAAACACAATGATTTTAGGAGTCTGCAAACTCTTCCCTCATCTTCCACATCAGCCTAGGGTACAGTTCATCCGGATCTAGGGATTTGCCACTTTTTATCCTGCATAAACGTCCAATTCTTCCTCAGCTTGTGTGTCACTTTGCTTAAAGCACTCTATTAGGGCCTGAGTGAATCCAGGAACTGCTTCTCCAAAGTGAAGCACGTGTTTAACATATTCTCTGGCTCTGTCCTCAGGCTGCATCCTCGGGTCCTAATACTCCCTATTGTTTCGCTTGTCCTTAATAAACCAATAAAATGTCTTTGGATTATTGAAGCTATTGCCCGCTAATGCTTTTTTAACCCCATTTTAATTCTTCCACTAACTTTCATGAGATTAGCCCTACATGTTCACTGCTCTTCTGGCACGTATTTTTGTATCTGAAACGTATTGTTATACGAAGTTCTCTGGAATAAATGTCAAGACATATTTTCCCTCTTAAAAATATTCACTGCCCTCATGAATGTTTGGAATTGAAATGCCTGAATACAATGATCCTATTACTGGATTTACACAACTCAATGAATTGGTTACATGTCTGCTCCTGTACACATGGGTTAGGGGCAGCAGTATATCTCCGTAACAGCCTTGAGGGATGAATTGAGGAAAAACACATGGCTGAGGGGCAGCAGTTGGCCATTTGGCTGCACCATTCAGAATGCTCATGACTGATCTGAGTTTGTCTGTCCAACCGTCTCCTGTCTGTTCCCAATAAACATTTACTCTCCTGTCCATCAAAGATCAGTCAAGCTCATAAGACCATAAGATCATAAGAGCAGAAGATATAGGAGTGGAATTAAGGACATTCGGCCCATCGAGTCCACTCCGCCATTCAATCATGGCTGATGGGCATTTCAACTCCACTCTTGTCATCTTCAAACTTACAAATCATGCCTGTACATTCTCATCTACATCATAGATATATGTAATATGTAGTGGTCACAGCACTAAACCGTGAGGCATTCCACTAGTCACAGGCCTCCAGGCTGACAAACATCCTTCTACTATTACCCCCCTGCTTCCTACCTTCAAGACAATTTTGTATCTAATTTGGCAGCTCCTCCTCAATTTCATGTGATCTAACCTTCCAGAACAGCGTACCATGTGTAACCTTTTTGAAGGCCTTACTGGAATCCATATAGACTACGTATACAACCCGGACCTCCTCAACGTTGCTGCTCACATCATCAAAGAATTCAAACAAATTTGTGAGCCATGATCTCCCATGCACAAAGCTGTGCTGAATTTGATGATGGGCTTTTGCCTGAAACATTGATTTTCCTGTTCCTCGGATGCTGCTTGACCTGCTGTGATTTTGTAGCACTACTCTAATCTTACTCCTAATCACACCCTGTCTTATCTCTCAGAACCTTTTCTAGTAAGTTACCTACTACAGATTTTAAGTTTCCTGGTCTATAGTTCCCAGGTTTTTCTTCGTAGCCCTTCTTGAGTAAGGACACAGCATTCGCTACCCTCCAGTCCTCCGGGACCACACCTGTTGGCGAAGTATGATGCAAAAATATCAGCCAGGGACCCCGCAATTCCTTCCCTCTCCTCCTGCAGTGTTCCTGAATATATCTGGTCAGGACCAAGAGATTTAAAGAAATACAATGTCTGAAAAATACGTCTATTTATTTCAGCTACAAAGGGAAAGTGACAAAATGATTTTTTACATAACAAAATCGAAAATGTATTAATCATAGGAAGTGGCTTCAGAAGAATTTCAGTCATTTTGGGAACTTGAGAATTTTCAGAAATTCACAATCCAGAAACAACGGCAACGAAACTGATAAGGAAATCAGAAAGAGAACATGAATGCTAACAAACAGGAACAAAAACACTGCATAAATCTACAATCTGTATTTCAAAGGAAACAAAATAAAAGCAAGGTCAAATATGGAAATTTGTAATCGGGAGAGGAGTGTTTATTGTGAAGAACAGGGAAATGGCCAAGAAAATAATCAGTTACTATGCATCTGTCTTCATGGATTACGATCCACAAAATCACCCAGTAATACCAAGTGATCATGTAGGGCTTGTGCAACGAGAGTCATAAAGTCAATTTATATCAGTAACAAGGTAGTATTTGAAAAAGTGACTGGATTGAGCATGGCTAAGTCTGACAATCCTGATGTACTTCATATTAAAATTTCAGACATAAATCAGTAATAGAAGTATTAATTGCACTGTCGATGACTGACTGTTTTATTTTCCTGTGCATTCTGAAGAGGCCGGAAGCCATTGCAGATCAATACAAGTTAGTGAACGTGGTCCAAGCACAATAGATTAATGGAAGGGAGCTAAGCATCTATAAAAGGGAAGAGGACATAGTTGGGAGACCTGCCAATCAATTAACTTGACAACTGCAGGGAAACTGTTGGAATCTATTATACAGCGTGTGATATTGGATAAATAGAAATTAACAGCAAGAATGGAGAGGGTCCGTATGTATTTCTGACAGACATCTAACTAGACGCGCTTTTAATTGTTAGACCCCATCTACTACCCCCTGAGAAAAAGAACAGGAAGTGACTTCACCACAGGAAATAACATCACCACAGGAAATGACATCAACATCCCAAAGAAACCCAAACATACGAATAGAAAGCATGAATTTTCAACATTGCTTCGCATGAGGTCCTCTGAAGATGTTACCTAGTAAGGTAATGAAATGTCTGGAAATGAACCTTCCAGCTCAGCGAGAAAACCTGCATCCATTGGTGAAAATGTGTTGCTGGAAAAGCTCACGCCTGAAGCGTCGATTCTCCTGCTCCTTGGATGCTGCCTGACCTGCTGCGCTTTTCCAGCAACACATTTTCAACTCTGATCTCCAGCATCTGCAGTCCTCACTTTCTCCTGCATCCATTGTGTACAGTTTTAGTGACACAATCGGAGAAAGAATATACTGACCACAAAAAAAAGTGCAGTGGACATTCTGCAGATGAGTCCCACAGATGGCGAGGTTGCCTGATGAGGAAACTCAGTCCATGTTCTCCAGAGTTTCGAAGCGAGATGTGTCACAGTGAAATTTAGAAAATTCACAAAACATATGACAGTTTGGAAATTAACAGGACGCTTCCCTGGCTGTCTTATCCACATTCAGGGCAAATAATGGCAAGATAAGGGATTGGCCACGTAATACGGTAATAATGAGGAAATTCATCACTCGGTGAGAACTGCCTAAAACAGGGGCATACAAACCTGCTGGTAGGGTAGGATGAGGGAGGATCTCCAGATATTCTGCAAGTGTGTCAAGCAGAAAAGAATAACAAGGGAACAGGTGACTTGTCATTAGTGACTTGCCAAGTTGCATCCAAATTAACTTAGTGTTAGGAGACAAAGGATAGTTGTTGAAGGCTGAAGACCGGTGTGTCTGGAGAACGGTGTCCAATGGTGTATCATAGGGATCAGTGCTGTATCCCTAATTATTTGTGATTCGGAGGTGCTGGTGTTATACTGGGGTGGGCAATCCTAAAAATCACATAACACCAGGTTATCGTCCAGCTGGTGTATTCAGAGGCACGTGCTTTCAAAGTGCACAACACCTGATGAAGAAGTAGCATTTCCAAACTAGTGCCTCTGAATAAACCTGTTGGACTATAACCAGGTGTTGTGTGAACTATAACCTTATTATTTGTGGTACTCATAAATGATGCAGTTGTAAATACAGACGGGGGTGGCGGGAATGTGACAACTATGTTTTTGTTTGATACAAAGAGTGGCCGGGTGGTTCGCAGTGAGGAGGAAGGTCTTATGTTACAGGAAGATACTGATGGAATGGTCAGATGGACAGATCAATGGCAGATGGAATGTAACCCTGATAAATATGAGGTGATGCACGTTGGAAGAAGGAACCAGACAGGAGAGGACACAATGATTGGCAGCACACTCGGGAGCTCAGAGGGTGCTTCTCCACACATCCCTGAATGTGACTAAACGGGTTAATACACAATTTGAGAAAACATCGGGGATGTAAACATAATCTTTATTCATCAAGGCATAGATTATAAGAGCTATGCAGAACTTTGGTTTGGCCAAGTTGGAATACTGTGTGTAGTCCTTGGAACTACATTACAGGAAGGATCTGATTGTCTTGGAGGGGTCTCAGAGGAGATTCACCAGGATGTTCCCTGGGATGGACCATATCAGCTATGGAGATAGGCTGAATAAGCTCGGGTTGTTTACTTTGGAGCAGAGAAGGCTGAGCGGGATGTGATTTAGGAGGATAAGATTCCGAGGGACATGGACAGGGTGGATAGACAGCAGCTGTTCCTTTTAGTCAAAGGGCCAAGAACAATGGAGCGCATTTTAAAGTGAAGGATTTGAGATTTGGAGGGAATTGAGCTTTGTTTGTCACCCAGAGGGTGTTGGGGTCAGGAATGCCCTTCCTGAGAGAGGAGTTCTCATGGTACTTCACAACCTTTGGAAAATATATGGCTGTGAACTTGAAATGCCATAAGATTCATGGCTACAAGCCTTGTGTTGGAAAGTGGGACTAATGTAGACCGTGCTGTATTTCTGATGGTACAAAGTCTGTGCTTCTGTGTCTATATGGCTGTGGAAGGTCAATCATTGTGTAGCTTAAGATAGGAATTGATGGGTTTTTGAAGAGTATATTAACAAGTGTTTTAAGATTGAACTTGTAATATCTTCTGAAAATATGTCAATGGCAAAATTAAGTGGAAAAAGGTGCAGCTTTCTTACAGTCTGAATCCAGAGAATTGAGGGCAGGGAAAAAGCAGAACTACGGAACAAATATTTTAGTTATGTCTTCACAGAAGAAAACAAAACAGAAAAGATAACTTCCCAACAATACTAATGAACATTAGTCTGCTGAGAAAAAGGGAATATAACAAAATTAGCAACCAAACAATTTTAGGGGAAGTATTGGGACTAAGAGGATTGAGCACAGACAAAGTCAACAGAGATTTATCAAATGGGAATCATATTTGAGAAAGTGACGTTTAGCATAATTATAGAGAAGCAATCAATGAAATATGATTGCATTTTCAGAAAGGTTTTTGGACCAACATATGAATGGGAAACGTTTCGAGGCATTTGGGCCAAGTGCAAGCAGATGGGATTAGTTTAATTTAGAAAACCTGGTCAGCATGGACAAGTTGGACCAAAGGGTCTGTTTGAGCACGATATTACTGGATGGATGTAGAAATTGAGGAAAATATACGAAAAGATATGATGTAATAAATTGGTAAGAAATATAAAAACAAGCATCATGAGCTTTTCTGTCAACATAAAAAACCTTGAAGATTTGTGTGTGAGCTGAGGGGGAAGTGAAGTGAGGAAAGTACATTGAGGCCATTAGGAGGGTGTGACTGGAGAACTGGCCATAAAGATCATAAAGATCCATTAATCCTGATTCTCAGATTTTTATGTGTTAAGCAACCATTATCCCATGCAAATATATTATTCATCACACTACAAGCCTCTGTCTTGTGTCAGAATGTTTATTTTGTGATACCTTGTGAAAACTTTCTGGAAAGCCTCATGTTGCCAGTGCCCTTATGGGCGGCACGGTGGCACAGTGGCACAGTGGTTAGCACTGCTGCCTCACAGCGCCAGAGACCCGGGTTCAATTCCCACCTCAGGCGACTGACTGTGTGGAGTTTGCACGTTCTCCCCGTGTCTGCGTGGGTTTCCTCCGGGTGCTCCGGTTTCCTCCCACACTCCAAAGATGTGCAGGTCAGGTGAATTGGCCATGCTACATTGCCCGTAGGCGTAGGCGTAGGCGTAGGCGTAGGCGTAGGCGACGCTTCGGCGGGGCGCTGTGGACTTGTTGGGCCGAAGGGCCTGTTTCCACACTGTAAGTAATCTAATCAAACAGGCAGATAATTTACACTAGTAATTTAAATCACTCCCCATGAGGAAAGTAGTGTAAGAATGTCAATAGTATAAACAAAGTGGTAACAGGAGGGAAGTTATTGAACTGTCTCTAACAAAAGGAACAAGGTATTTACCTAACAGATAAGAATAAGGGTAGGCGGGTCAGCAGTAATTCATAGTTAATTTTAAAAGAAGTGGTCACAGAGTGACTAGCGGCATTGTGTGAAATATTCCATAACTCTTTGGATTACAGGAGTGTTCCAGTGAAACTGGAGAATCTCCAATGTGGTGCCTGTCTTCAAGAAAGGAATGAGACAGAACGCAGGAACAATTTAGCCTAACCATTATTGGTGGGAATCTGCTAGAGCCTGTTATTAAGGAAGGCATTGCAGGGCAGTTAGAAAAGCTTAATGCAGAGCTGGCATGGTTTTGTGAACGGGAAACTATTTTTGCTCTGTAAAACCATAAAAATTCTGTTTTGGAGATGCCTGAGAATGTCAACATTAGAGTCATGCTCGAAAATCACAGCATGTCAGGCAGCATCCGAGGAGCAGGAAAGTCAATATTTCGGGCAGGAGCCGTTCATCAGGAATTCCTGAGAAAGTGACAAGCAGATTTGATAAAGGGCACTGGTCAACCTGAGGCTTTCCAGAAAGTTTTCACAAGGTATCACAAAATAAACGTTCTGACACAAGACAGAGGCTTGTAGTGTGATGAATAATATATTTGCATGGGATAATGGTTGCTTAACACATAAAAATCGGAGAGTCAGGATTAATGGATTTTTATGATAAAGACGTATCTACTGGATTACCACAAATAGCAGGCCGATGGCATCAGTTATGTATAATCTATACTGATAGCCTGACGGCCGGAGCTGAGTGCAATATACATCCGAGCTTGTGGATGACACTAAGAACCAAAATGCAGGCTGCTATTTGATGAAGAGGACTCCCAAAAAAGGAGTAGTACAAAGGGATTGGAGTGTTCCTGAGTATGAAACGTAACGTCAGCATGCTGATGCAGCAAGTAACTAGGTTGGTTCATGAGGCGGCTTCCTGAGATGGAAGGGTTGAATTATTGAATACATTTAAAATGGTGAGGAGATTATTCATTGTGGTTGAAATGAATGAGAGTGATATTACTGAAATGTACAAGATACAGAGGGGGCTTGACAAGGTAGATGCTGAGAAGGTGTTTCCCCTGAGTCTCGAACTCGAGGCGGTAGATACTGAATAAGGGACATCGATTTCAATCTGAGGTGAAAAATGATGAACTCTCTCAGAAGGTAGTGAATGTCTGGAATTCCCTAACCCAGAGAGTTGTGGAGGGATACAAGGAATTGGGTAGGAAAGTGGAGTTGAGCCTGGAAGTAGATCAGCCATGTTCTCATTGAATGAGAGTTCAGTCTTGAGGGGCCGATTAGCCGTCTCATGTTCCTACTTCTTAGTCTTTTATGTCATGCTTTTGGAAAGTAATTGGTTATTTTCCTGGAAGTCGTGTTGTACAATGTTGTATTCGGGAGAGGAGAAAATTTGCCTGAGTTAATCCTGGATGGGATATGGGATCTGCATTCAAAGCAATTCCAGAGCAGAAGTTACAGAGTGGGGAAGCATGGAAAAAGGGATTGCGGCTGGGGGCCACTTACTGACCAAGCCTGGAATTTCTAAGTGCATTTCCGAAACTACACCTAACCATCTGCGTAGCTTCCATCTTCCTGTTTGTAGCAGGTCCGAAGGGCTGAATGGAACATCAGAACATAGGGCTGAGGGACACGAGTGGGCTAAACGGCCCTTTGACACTACCCCACCAGTAAATAAGGTCATGGCTCATCTCCTTGTGGTCCCAGCTGCACTTTTCTCTCCATGCACCTTTATCCCTGATTCACCTGTCTATGGAAAAGCAGACAAAGCCAGCGTCGATATAATATAATGATTCAGCCTCCTAAACTTCTGGGGAAGGGAATTCCCACTTGAGTGAAATCCTACTTTGTGAATTTTTCCTCACTCCGGTTCTGACTGAGGATGGAGGGTGTCACTGTTTCCTTTTCTAGTCCCACTACTCCACTGCTCACAACAAATGTTAAATGTAACCGGGTCGGTGATATGACCGATGATAAAGGTCTCAGACGGGGTCAGGTTCAGTGACAGGAACAAGTCAGGCAGATTTCTTTCGTCAGCCGCAGGTAACAAATAGGGCTAATGGAGCAGCATGTTAGATTTGTGGTTAGCACTGCTGCCTCATATCAGCAAGGAGCTGAACTCAATTCCAACCTCGTCTGACCCTCTATGTGGAGTTTGAACATTCTTCCCGTGTCTCTGTGGGTTTCTTCCCAGTTCTCCAGTTTTCTCCCACAGTTCGAAGACGTGCAGCTTAGTTTGATTGACCATGCTAAATTACCGATTAGTCTGTTTATTTTTGTTTTCTCAGGGTGCAGTGAGTCTTTGGAACACTCTTCCCTGCAGACCATTCGAGGCAGAGATATTGAGTATTTTTGAGGCAATGTTCACGAATCACAGATGAGTCAAGGATTATCGAAGAGTGGGCAGCAATGTGCCTTGTGGGGAATATGTAGTCAGTGGTACTGAATGACACGGCTCCAGAGTATCCAGGAATTAAACGAAATGATAACATCGATAAAGGTTGAATGGGGAAACAAGATGGCAGCGATCTGAAAGGTCAGCTTTGCTGATCTCTGTATCACAATAATGCTCTACCCCACCCCACCACAGTCATTTACTTACAATTGAACACTAAAAGAGCTACAGAATCCTCACTAATCCCGTTTTGTCAAGTGGAAATGACAAAACATTGGAAAGGATCGAGTAAGTACCAACACGCAGCACACTCGTCAGAAGCTTTCAGTATGTCTGTGGCCGCACCTGTAACACCCTCTGCTCATTCAATGGACCGAGTTACTCACCAGGACTGGTCACCGAGTTCACCAAGTTACGGGAAATGACTGAAACCATGATTGAAGAAAAATTCAGCATGAAGATAGCACCACTCTCAGCAGTGCTCCAAAAACATGAACAGCAACTTGAAAGGCTTGGAAACAGAACAGATGAGGTCAAGAGCCAAACTGTAGGTGTAGAGACTGTGATCGAGTCCTGTAAGCAGCGGATCCTCACCCTTGAAAAACAGGTCCGTACCTTAACTAAACAAGGTGACGACCTCGAGAGCAGGGGCAGGATGAAGAGTGTTCATATCATCCGTCTGCTGGACCGGACATAAGGTGATCAGCCGGTGAGCTTTTCTGCGAGAACTGGCTGCAGAGATTCCTTCACTTCGAAGCTGACGAGGGACGGGTGAAGAGTGAGACAGTTCATTGGGTTACGGTGCTCAGGTCATACTCAGACCAACGCCCTCACCCTGTCCTTGTGCTATTACATTGTTGCAGGGACAAACAAAGATTTGGGGAAGCTTCCAGAACACAGGGAAGAGACCCGAAGAGGGATCCAGGATTATGTTCTTCCAGGTCTTTTCAGCGGCAGTGATTCAGAAAAGAAAATCTTTTGATGATATCAAGAGAAGATTAAGGGAACTTGAGATTCAGTATTCCTTAATGGACTCAGCGGTGCTCCGTATGCACTAGTGGATCTTTCAATAGATCCACTCTCTCCAGAGGATGAGAAAACTTTGTGGACACTTTAAGTGTGGTGTGTGCGTTAATGGAAAGCGATATCCTTGTTTATCTTTTTTAAAACAAAGTTTGTTGACCGTTTCTGGTATTAAGCAGTGTTAAATTAGAGTCGGGGATGAGTCGAGTACACACTTTTAACTTCTTCATTAGTAATACTACTGGTTTTTCTCTTGCTTAGTTTGTGTGTCGGGTTCGGCTCAAGCTGAGGAAGTTATGAAGGTGATCGTGATGACTGAATGCCGACCAAAGGACAGTTCAGTCCCGATGTTTGTGATTAATTGCCCTGGATGCAGTATTGATAATGGGGCAGAAGATAGAGATTTGTGACGTGCAAATGCCCCCAGTCGGCGGCGGGTAAATACCCCTCCTGAGAGCCATTGGCACTTTGTATCTTTTTTTTGTTTTCGTATGTATTTAGTTTTGGAACGTTTTGAGAGCTTGTTAGTTGTAGTAGCTTTTTTGTGTATTTCTTTTAGGTTCTATGATTCTTTTTTCATTGGTGCTCAGTGATTTGTAATTTGAGTTCTTCCTCTCTGGATTTCAAATATTCTTTCAGTGTGTAATGGCTAATGTCATGCTTAAATGGCGTATCTGGAACATTAAGGGGAGCCACTCGCCAGTTAAGAAAAAGGAGAGGGTGGATATTGTCGTATTGCAGAAATGCACTTTGATAACAAGGAACATTCAACATTACAGCAGGGTGGATTTGATCGGGTTTATTTCTTGTCTTTTAACACTAGGAATAGGAGAGAAGCCATACTGGTGAGGACGACTCTTTCATTTAAATTAGTAGATTGTATTAGACACCCACGGGAGGATCATAATCCTCGAAGATATATGGGGAAGAAAGCAATAGTTTGAATGTTTATTGCTCCCTGGCTCACTGCCGTAAATTTCTGATAGATGCATTTTCCAAATTAAGTAAGCTTTCTTCGTAGTACATTATCGTAGGAGGAGATTTCAATTGTCTTTTGCACCCACAGTGGACAGTATGCCCAAAGGCCCCCAGTACCATCTTTCCAATCTAAGCAATTAGTGGATTTTTGTGTGGAACTGGGGCTGGTGGATGTTTGGAGGCAGATCCACATCATAAATAGGGATTTTACTTTCTTCTTTAACCCGCAGAAATGCAACACTAGGGTTGATCTCTTCCTCAACTTGCAGCAATCTTCGATTCAGTGGTTTTCTGTACAATTGGGAATATTACCATTTCTGACCATGCAGCAGCATACTTACTGGTTAAGATTAAGGGCAATATAGCAGGTTGGAGACACTGGAGAATCCCTTTATTCTTAAGGATAGTAAGTACATTGAGTATTTCTGTAATGAATTCAGATCTTTCTTAGCCATTAATTCAGATTCAACCAGTAACCCATCCATTCTATGGAAAATTGCTAAGATTTATGCCAAAGGAATAATTATTCCTGAGGATGCGGCAGAAGCTTGAGCAGGAAAGCTTGATCCAGGCACGTTTGAAGGCAGCTGGGAGGGCATACTGTGATAGACCCTCGGTGGCTAGGGTGCAGAGGATCACAATGCATCGGTCTGCAGTGAATTCTATGCTCACACAGACAGCCAAGGAAAAACTTAATTTTGCAAAACAAAGGCTGTTTGCGCATGGTAATAAACCGGGCAAGTAGTTAGCCTATCTTGCGATGAAAAAGAGAACCCCAAAGCCATTACCTCAACTAGGGAAGGTACTGGGACCCTTTCGTGCGATTCCATAAAGATTAAAGCAGCATTTCGGAGATTTTACTCCGAATTATATCAGACTAAACATTATGGGGATAGATGGATTAAGATGGAATCTTTCTTCAAGAACTTGGACCTTCCAGGGGTAACCCCCAAATAAGCGTCTTGCCTTAATGCACCATTGTCAGTGGTGGAGGGTGTAAAGCAGCTTCCAGGCAGAAAGGCACCCGGTCCTGACAGATGTCCACGTAAGTTTTATGAGGAATTTATAAACCTGTTGTCAGAGCCGATGCTTACTATGTTCATCACTCACACAGTTACGACTGTGTCCCACCATCCTAAGAGAGGCTCATATCTCTCATATTCTGAAGAAAAGGAAAACACCGAAAGATTGTGCTCCCTATAGGCCCATCTCACATCTAAATGTTGATTTCAAAATTCAGTCTGAGTCCCTTACATTGAGGATGGAAACTATTTATCCTTCTATTGTCAAAGTATAACAAACCGGCTTATAAAAGGCTGCAGATATTCCAACAATGTTAGGAGATTACTCAATATGATCGAAGGGTGTCAACAGCAAATTATGCAGCTATTAATGATCTCTTTAGATGCAGAGAAGACATTTGCTTGGGTTGAGTAGCTGTATCTCTTCTATACGTTAGAATGGTTTGGTCTCAGCAAAGTTTTTATCAAGTGGGTGAGGGTCCTTGAAAATGACCCCCGGTGTGCGATCCTGTAAAATTAATATTTCTAGAGGCAGTCGACAAGGTTGTTAATGCCAATGTTGTTTACGATGGTGATGGAGCCACAGGCGAAGGCCATCTGCAGGGACCCCAACATATGTGCCCCAGAAGTGGGATAGAAGTCACGTAAGATTACATTGTTTACAGATGATGGTTTTAATTTTTTGTTTAATCCCACAGTTTTGATACCTCACCTCATGCAATGCATCAGTTCGCCTCTGGGCGAACTCAGGGAAATACCTGATGCCGTGGGAGAATCCTGATTTCCTTTTCAATAGTCCCAGGGGGTAATGGGGATGTTCCCTATTTTGGTGTATTCATCAATCCTATCTTTGGACTTATATTTAAGTGGGATTTGTCCATTTGTTTGACAAAATTAAACAAGATCTTTGAAGATGGGAGACACTTCCAATATCCTGGCTAGGTCAGATAGCTCTTATTAACATGAATTCCCTCCCTTCTTTGCTGTACCCCATGTGAATGCTTTCTTTGAGGCTTCCCAGACAGATATTTAGGAGACTAAATGGATGGTGTAGCTCTGATTTGTCACCATAAGTGACCCCTTATCAAGTTAACCAAATTACAACGACCCCACAATTTGTGGGGAGTAGATCTCCCGGATATTAAAAGCTATCAATTAAGCTCTTCTTTACACGATGTTAGTGAGGCCTCAGTGTCAATATGGTTAGATATTGAAGCTTCTCAGGCAAAGTGCTCCCTTATTAGTCTGCTACTCATAGACAAAATGAGGACAGTTATGAATTATTACCATTTCCCAATAAATATCAATAATTTTAAAGTAGGGAGGGCAATGTGTCCGATCGAGGGCAACATAGCCAAACCTCATTTCTTACCCCAAAGCGTGGTGTACCATGTTTCCGACGGGGAATACTGGATTCCATGCTTAAACTATGGACAACTCGTGCGTGTATCTTGCTTTGATGGTTTATCTGAGGGAGAAACAAGGATGTCCTTTGATCAAATAAGTGTTAACTATAGACTACCGAGTAGAGATCTCTTCTGTTTTCTTTTTATCAGATAAGAGATGTTATTCAGAAAAGAACCACGCTTTTAACAGACCCGTACAGATCCGATAAAGAGAAGAGTGTGTTTATTGCTAAGAACACTCTCTCTGTCAGTACCCTTTATCATTTGTTAGAGAGTGACCTCTCAGACGAGACATTGTGACTTTCTGAGGTCTACAAAGAGAGTTGGGGATTCAGATCTCTTTGAACATAGGGGAGGATATTTGTGTAAATGCAAGAAGGATTTCAATCTGCAAGAAGACTCTTGCCATGTAGTTGAAGATTCTTCATAGAGTCTATCTGGCCCCAGACACTCTCTCAAAATTCAAGATGGGAGTCTGTCTTAAATACAAAATATTTATGGACACTCTTACTCATTGCTTGTTGACCTCCCACCGGCGCTATAGGAGCGGTGTGCTCGCTGGGATGGAGAGGATCTTGCTGACCGAATTGGAGATGGATCAGGTATCCCTTTTCCTGGGCCTGCCCAGTCTACCTTACTCAGATGTGCATAAGAAAAAATACTTCAATACCCTCACTCTCTGAGTTCAGAAAAAAAAGGTCTGTTGCATTCGGTGTCTGAAAACCCCCTGGGTCTATTGGTTTGTCATAACCTCGTCATGGAGCATAGCCCTTTGGACTTTTTTAAAGGTATGTTGCACCATAAAATAGAGGATTTTTATAAGACATGGCAGCCCTTTTTGAATTACCAAGGTACAGGCTGATCTGCCATTCTAATAAGGACTTTTATATAGCTATGACGAACTTGACTAATGGATCTAATGTCCAGAGAGGAGGAATGAACGTGTATTAGTTAATGCTCTTGAAGGTTGAGAGCTATAGTTTGTTACACTGAGTCCTACTGTTCGTTTTTCAATTTTTTTTATTTTTCTTCGGTCCGTTGATTTACCTTTTCTTTATGTACATTCAAGTGGGTGTAATTGTATTCCATTTGCATTGCTTTTTGAGTTGGGTACTTATTGGTTCATCGAAGCATTAAAAAGATTTTCTCTGAATAAAAATATTTTTGAAAAAATTAAAATATTAACATGGATAGAATAGAGTCCCAAAGGACCACTTTCTCGTTAGTGAGACCACAAATTATGGTTTATCTTAAGGGTCATCACACTTCGGGTGACAGGATGATGTTGAGAGGGTGTACCCTTCATGACAACCTCTGTTTGTGTGGGGAATTGAAAATGCGCTGTTGGTCCATAATACCACCAATTTTAGTGTCACCTTCAATTTTACTAATCATGCCTTATACATTCTGAAGAATATCATTGAAATAGATAATAAGCAACAATGGACCCAGCACTGACCCTTGAGGCATTTCATGTGTTACAGGCCTCTAGTCGGAGAGTATCATTCCCGATAACCCGCTGTTTACTACCATCAAGCCAATTGTGCATCCAATTTGTCAGATCCCTCTGGATTCCATGCGAATCTAACCTTCCAGACCAACCTATCAAGAGTAATCTTGTCAAAGGCCTTATTGAAAACCATACAGACTATGTCTACTGCGCTACCCTCATCAACATTCCTGGTCGCTTCATCAAAGAACTCAAACAAATTTGTTAGGCATGATCTCCCACTCACAAAGTCATGCAATCGTTCCAGTCTAAAAACAACTATTAATAATAATAATTAAAATAAATAACAACAAACAATAATAAATAATAGTAAGATGACATTTTCAATGGACAATAAATTATCCATGGTTTGTGGCATTGGAACGTGCATCATTGGTGAAGGGCAGAATAGATTTTGTTGGGAGAGTGAGGACTGCAGATGCTGGAGTTCAGAGCTGAAAATGTGTTGCTGGAAAAGCGAAGCAGGTCAGGCATCATTAAAGAAGCAGGAGAATCGACGTTTCGGGCATGAGCCCTCCTTCAGGAAGGGCTTCAGATTGATTCCTGAAGAAGGGCTCGTGCCAAAACGTCGATTCTCCTGCTCCTTGGATGCTGCCTGACCTGCTGGGCTTTTCCAGCAACACAGAACAGATATTGTACCTGTGTCATTGAACTGCGTTGAGAAAAAGCAAGGGTGGCATGGTGGCTCAGTGGTTAGCACTGCTTCCTCATAGTGTCACGAATCCGGCTTTGATTTCAGCCTCGGGTGACTCTCATGTGGAGTTTGCACATTCTCACGGTGTTTGTGTGGGTTTGCTCTGGGAGCTTCATTTTCCTTACACAATCCAAAGATGTACAGGTCAGGTGAATTGGCCACCGCCTTATGTGCATTAGTTAGGGGTAAATATAGATTAGAGGCATGGGACTGGGTGGGTTTCTATTCAGAGGGTCGGTGTGGCCTTGTTGGGCCAAATGGCCTGTTTCTATACTGTAGGAAATTGAAAAAAAAAATTCTAATCAAACCCTGTCTTTCCAAACGTGTGTATATATTATCCCTCAGAATCTTCTCAAGTAAGCTATCTACTACAGATGTTAGGCTTCCCGGTCTATAGTTCCCATATTTTTTCTTTGCTTCCCTTCTTGAAAAATGGCACAACGTTTGCTACACTTCAATATTCTGGAACCTAACCTGCGGCTAACGATGATGCAAAAATATCACGCATGTCCCCGTAGTTTCTTCTGTAGCCTCTTGCAGTATTCTTGGATGCATCTGTTTAGGACCAGGAGATTTATCCACCTTCATACATTCTAATGCATCCAACACGTCCTCTCCTGTGATATTGACTAACCCCAAGATATCATCACTACCTTTGTTAATCTCCCAAGTCTTCATGTATTTCTCCACGGTAAAGAGAGAGGAGAACTATTCATTGAGAATCTCACACATCTCCTATGGTTCCAGACATGCATGTCAACTTGGGACCTTGAGGGGTCATATTCTCATGTAGTTATTCTTTTAACTTTAATATACTTAAAGAACCTCTTTGGCTTCACCCTAATCTTCTCAGACAAGGCTATCGCGTGCGCTCTTTTCGCCCTTCTGATTTCCTTTATCGGTAAACTCCTGTATTCTTTGTACACCACCAGGGATTCCCTTGATCCCAGCTGCATGGACCTCATCCACACCTCCTTTTTGCCTGTCAAAGCCTCAATATCTCCTGACATCCAGGGTTCCCTCTTCCTACCAACCTTGCCTTTTATCCTCACAGGACATACAGACCTTGAACTCCAGCCATTTGCCGGAGGTTCCTTCTCCTGCAAACAAACTCCTCCAACTAACCCCTACAAGCTCCTATTTAATTCCATCAAAATTCGCCTTGCCCCGAATTTAGAACTTGAACATGCGGGCCAGTTTTGTCCTTCTCCATAAGTATTTTAAATCTATGGTCACTGGTCCTAGCGTGCTCCCCCACTGTCACCTCAGTCACCTGTCTTGCCCTATTTCTTAGAGTAGGTCAAGTTTTACCTCTTCCCGAATTGCTCCCTCTACATACTGCTTGAGGAAACGTTTCTGAACACACCATCTCAATTACATTCTCAGTCAATGTTAGGAAAATTGAAATCTCCGACTATGGCAATCCTATTGGCCCTGCAAGTCTCCCCAATCTCTCTACATATTTTAATTATTGTAATTCCCCGTTTACTATTTGGGGGCCTATAGTACAACCCAAATAATATCATCATTCCCTTTTTATTTCTTAGCTTCCCCCACAAATCGTCACTGGATGATCCATCCATCAGTTATTTTATCTCTGATTACTGCTGTGGTACTCGCCTTAATCAAAAATGAAACCCCCGCACCTCCTTCCACCATCTCTGTCTCGCATAAAGCACCTGTACCTTGGTACATTAAGCTGCCAGTCCTGTCCCTCCCTTAGCCATGTTTCTGTAATGGCTACAATATCCCAGTCCCACGCACCTATCCACGCACTGAGTTCATCGGCCTTACCTGTCAGCCATCTTACATTGAAACAGATGCAATTTAATCCAACAGGCATTCCTTGCTGCCTGTCGTGTTCCTGCCTAACCTGTCTCTGCACTTTACTGTTTGTGATTACGGTATCTCCTTCCAGCCTCGCACTTGCCTCCCTGCTGTTGAGGATCCTACGCCGTCCCCCACGCCAAAAATCTAGTTGAAACCCTCCCTTGTAGCACTAGCAAACCTGTCATCCAGGAGATTAGTCCCCTTCCAATTCAGGTAAAACCTGTCTTTCCTGAACACGTCACCTCTGCCTCACAAAAGATCCGAGTGATCTAAAACTCTGAATCCCTACCTCCTGTACCAATTATTTAGCCACGTATTCATCTGCCATGTCAGCCTGTTCTTACCCTCACTAGCACGGAACACTGGAAGGAAACCGGATATTACCACTGTCGTGGTCCTGTCTTTTACCCTTTTTCCTCGCTCTCTATCATCACTCTGCATGACCTCATCACTACTTCTACCTGTGTCATTTGTACCAATGTGCACAATGACTTCTGGCTGCTCCCCCACCCCGGTGAGAACGTTCTGCAGCCGCTCTGAGACATCCTGGACCCTGGCACGTAGGAGGCTATACATCATCTTGGATTCCCATTTGCAGCCATAGAATCTCTTGTCTGATCCCCTCACATATCGAGTCTGAATAATTACTTCTGAAGTTATTTGTCTCGCATAACCTTCTGACAATGGGATTTCTTCATGAAACAGTTGGATTTGGCTGAATTACTTTGCTTCCGGCAGTGGGGAGATTCCAATGAATCATCATCAGGAATCCTCCATGAGTGGAAAAGACGACTAGGCTTTTTCTCACTCCCACACATTGCTGTGTTGAACGGCAGCGAAACAGAAAGGGAGCAATAGGCTGTTCCTTCACAGATAGACTACATTTTCTATCTGTGAGTTAAATCATTCACGTTATCAGGCCCCAGACTGGACCATGTGAGCTCTCCTTGAATATTGTCCGAATTATATGACTCCATCACATTCTCGTCTCCAGGCCAGTGCATTAATGCTGTTGTCATACACAGAATCAAATCATTAACAATAAATGGTCCTACTTGTTTTGAAGATGTGTTAATATGTGCCTGAATAATGTAAACATTAGCGTTTGATGACTTCGCAATATCTGTGTTAAGATGAATATGTTTTATTCTTAAACAAATAGAGAAATTGCTGGAAAAGCTCAGCCTGTCTGGCATCAGATATGAAGAGAAATCAGAGTTCAATGTTTCCGTCCAATGACTTTTCCTTTGAACCTTACTTATTCTTAAATTATTTCCCCAATTTTATTCTCCCACATAAGAAGAACTATCCATCCGGTATTCACCAACTACACTCTTCTCAAGATGTTATACGGTCAATAAAACATTCTCAGGTCGAACTGTTACTTCTTCGTAACGTAATGCCTTCATAACAAGAATGAGTAAAGAGAAAGATTTTGAAACGTTTCGAAAGTAATTTTGTTTTTATCAGTTAAGGCAATTATAACGACACATAATACATCAGATGTGATCTCAGCAATGCCCTGTACTGATGCAAAAAAATCATCGCTATGATCAAACACAACACCCCTTACACGGAACAGAATAATTCCATTTATTATCAAATCACCAGCTGCCTCTTCAGAGTAATTTGATGTGATTCATGTACAAAGACACACAGATCCCTCTGTACCACTCAGTTCTGCATTCTCCTTGCATTTAAATATTTTTCTGCTGTTTTGTCTATTGCCCAAAACAGAAAATTCCCATCACAGAAATGTTGTACTTTGTTTTCTGCTGAAGGTTTGCTCAAAACTGTCCTCTGTCTGGATCCCATTGCAGACGCGCAGCCCTCCCCTATCTGAATGCCCATTGCAGACGTGCAGCCCTCCTCTGTCTGTATCTCATTGCAGACGCACAGCCCTTCCTTGTCTGTATCTCATTGCAGATGCTCTTCTCTCCCCCTGCCTGTATCCCATTGCAGATGCTCTGCCCTCCCTCTGTCTGTATCCCATTGCAGATGCTCTTCCCTCCCTCTGTCTGTATCTCATTGCAGATGCTCTGCCCTTCCCCTGTCTGTAACTCATTGCAGAAGCTCTTCCCTCCCCCTGTATGTATCCCATTGCAGATGCTCTGTCCTCCCCCTGTCTGTATCCCATTGCAGATGCGCTGCCCTCCCCCTGTCTGTATCCCATTGCAGAAGCTCTGCCCCTCTCCTGTTAGTATCCCATTGCTTACGCTCTGCCCTCCCCTGTCTGTATCATATTGTAGACGGTCTGCCCTCCCCATCTGTATTCCACAGTAGACGCTTTGCCTTCCCCCGTCTGTATCCCACTGCGGACACGCAGCCCTCCCCTGTCCGTATCCCATTGCAGAAGCTCTGCCCCTCCCCAGTTAGTGTCCCATTGCAGACGCTCTGCCCTCCCCCTGTCTGTATCATATTGTAGGCGGTCTGCCCTCCCCCGTCTGTATTCCACTGTAGGCGCTATGCCTTCCCCGTCTGTATCCCATTGCAGATGCGAAGCCCTCCCTTGTCTGTATCCCATTACAGATGCGAAGCCCTCCCCCCATCTGTGTCCCATTGCAGACGCTCTGTCTTCATTTGACATCTTATTGATTGACTATCCTGATGTATGAGCAAACTGAGCTCTATCCCCTTCATCCAATTCATTGGTATGGATTGTGATTTGTTGATGACCTCACACAGATCCCTGAAGAATTCCACTAGTTACAGCTTGCTAAAAATAAAGTGAGTAATGATCTCTTGTCTGTATTTCCTGATACTGCCCAAGGCGCCCCTGCTCCTGCGTAACAGCCTGGGATGGTTATATGGCGTCCTCCTGTGCTGTGTAATTTACTGAAATGATTTGAATACTTCATTCTATTCCTGTCTAACCCCATGGAGGTTCATTATGGCCTGATCTTGCTGTATTATCACGATGCTGACTGGCTGAATGGGATCTTTCTCTCCCTCTGTAACAACCTTGTGGGTGAATTGACAGAACAACGGATGAAGTAGGAACAGCAGTTGCTCATTCGTCCCCTCCAAATTGCTGCTCAGTTTAGAAACATTATGGCTGGTCTGATTGTAACTGAATACCCCTTTCCTGTCAGTTCCCAATAAACATTGACCATCCTGTCCATCAAAGGTCAGTCAAGGTCAACCTTGAACATCCTCAGTGACACAGACTTCACTGTTCTCGGGGGATGAGAACACCACAGATCGCATAATCCAAAGGAGAAAGGACCAACGTTATCTCAAATGGAAATAGGAGACACCTTTTATATTAAAGCGTGTTGACCTCACAGCAAGTCACCTCCTCTTTTCAGAAACAAGGGCACAGAAAATAGGAACAAACATATACCATTCAGCCCCTCAAACGTATCCCACAGTCCCATTGGCTGTTCAGTCAAGTATTTATCAAACGTAGCTTCTACTGCACCCTTGGGAAATAATCCTGACACCTTAAGGCCACAGAGCATAAGAAATTGGAATTAGGCCATTTGGCCCATCACGTCCACTTTGCTATTTGATCCTGTCGGGTGTGTGTTTCTCACACAACTTTCCCACCTTATCACTGTAACTCTCGATCGTTGTTTTAATCTAACATTTGTCTTAAAGACATGGTTACGTCAGTGTGTCGGTATGTGTGTGTGATTGCGTGTGTGTTTCTGTGTATATCTGTTTAATGGCAGGAGACAGGGTGGTGGTGGATGGTTGTTTTTTGAAATGGAAGCCTGTGAGCAGCGATGATCCAGAGGCAAAATTGTTGGGTCCACTTTTGTTTGTCATTTATATAAATGATTTAGATGAGAGTAATAGAAGATATATTTCGCGAATTTGCGGATAACATCAAGTTTGGGTGTACGGTGGACAGTGTTTGTATAATGGTGAACAACTGAAGATTACAAAGAGACCTTCATTAATTAAATCAATGATTCATAGAGATGTACAACAGGGAAACAGACCCTTCAACTTGTTCATGCCATCCGATTATTCTAAATTAATCCACTCCCATTTGCCAGCATTTGCCCCATGTCTCACTAATCATAAAGCCATCCAGTTGCCTCTGAAATGCTGGAATTGTTCCAGCCTCCACCAGTTTCTCTGGCAGCTTATTCCATACAAGCACCATCCTCTGCAGGAAAAAAAAGTTGTTCTTCATTGTCTTTCAAATATTTCTCTTCCCACCTTAAACCTATGCCTTCTAGTTTTAGACTCTCCTACCTTGGGGGGAAGGAACCTTGACCACTCACCGTATCCATGCCCTTCATAATTTTATAAACCTCTAGAAAGTGTAAATGTGACTCCAATCAAGACGGTTGGCTGCGCTTTCAGTCATCCTGGGTCTATAGTCTCAAATTCAGTAGTCGTACCTCTTCCTTCTCCATCAAGGCACATAGAACATAGAACATAGAACATAGAACAATACAGCACAGAACAGGCCCTTCGGCCCACGATGTTGTGCCGAACTTCTATCCTAGATTAAGCACCCATCCATGTACCTATCCAAATGCTGCTTAAAGGTCGCCAATGAATCTGACTCTACCACTCCCACGGGCAGCGCATTCCATGCCCCCACCACTCTCTGGGTGAAAAACCCACCCCTGACATCTCCCCTATACCTTCCACCCTTCATCTTAAATTTTGGTCCCCTTGTAACACTCTGTTGTACCCGGGGAAAAAGTTTCTGACTGTCTACTCTATCTATTCCTCTGATCATCTTATAAACCTCTATCAAGTCACCCCTCATCCTTCGCCGTTCCAACGAGAAAAGGCCGAGAACTCTCAACCTATCCTCGTACGACCTACTCTCCATTCCAGGCAACATCCTGGTAAATCTTCTCTGCACCCTCTCCAAAGCTTCCACATCTTTCCTAAAGTGAGGCGACCAGAACTGCACACAGTACTCCAAATGTGGCCTAACCAAAGTCCTGTACAGCTGCAACATCACCTCACGACTATTGAATTCAATCCCTCTGCTAATGAACGATAATACTCCATAGGCCTTCTTACAAACTCTATCCACCTGAGTGGCAACCTTCAAAGATCTATGTACATAGACCCCAAGATCCCTCTGTTCCTCCACCTGACCAAGAACCCTACCATTAACCCTGGCACGATTCCAAAAAAGTTTAATCAACTTGTTCAGACATGTGAAACAGCTCTGTGGGATTCGGAACGAGAATTTTCGGTGCAGTGATAGGGACACTACCATCATTCAGCATTAGCCCCGAAAGCTGCAACATGATGCTCCGGTGTGTTTGTTCTTCAGCCTGTTGTAACATGCTGTGACACACCTCCACAGGACATGACTCCACTCCACCTTCTCCAGAGATAGGGGCACTATCAGCCAGTCATGGACTGGAATCGAATCCAGAGCTCCGGATCAGAAATTTGGGCACCCATCCATTAAACAAGGCCTAAATCATGCCCAGATTTCGGGTCATATTTGAAGTGTATGGATTTATTAAATTCTGGTTAACATTACAAAATTATACAGGGGACATTTCTAATTGAAAAAAAAGTACAAGTTATTAGCCTCAACGAAAGGATGTTGAGTGCATTCGCTAAGCCATTGAGATAGCCAATGAACATCTTCAATTGCTTGGCTATGATTTCCGGTTTAAATAGCTATTACCAGCAGTCTGCTATATTAGGGAAAGAAATCCTGCAGACACACTCTACACTATGAAGGCTCTCGAGTAGATATCAATACTGAACATCAGAGACGAGAAAGGAGCACAATTCTGGGCCCAAAACACCGGTCACTATTTCAAATCCCGTGGCTTCCGTCTTCCTAAAATCATTCATTGAGACAAGGCAACTGTTTCCTTTCCAGCTTTTGCTTTCCGACTCCTCCCTCTGCCTGCGCAAGGCAAACCAAGTTCTGGGTCTTTGGGAAACTCAAGGCTGGTGTTTGTTGGCCTTCTGGACACGGGATTGTCATTTAATCCGAAGGGGGAGTGTGAGGGGGCAGTAATATCATTCACTGGGCTGGGGTGTGGCAGATGGAGTTTAACATGGATGCATGTGAGGCATTGTATTTTGATAAAATAAACAAGAGGAGGGCTTATACAATTAATGGTGGGCTTTGGTAGTTATATAGTAAAGAGGGACCCAGGGACGCAGGTATAATTCTTTGAAGTTTGTGGCGCAGGGTGTTTAAGGTTACTTCATTGCTCATACTTTTGAGGTTAGAAGTTGGGAAGTCATGCTGAGATTGTGCAGGATATTGATACAGCCTCTTCTGAAGTCCTGTGTGCAGTTCTGTTATAGGAAGGAGATTATTAATCCGGAGATGGTTGAGAAGAGATTACCAGGATGTTACCAGTAACACCTCATCTTCTGCCTCGGAAGAAACAAACACACGGCATGAGCATTGGATTCACTGATTTACAAATCTCCCCTGGCCAACCCAGATCCCAGATCCAACCCCCGGACTCACATCTGCCCTCTTGAGAAGACTTAATGTCCATCTTCCTTCCCACCATCTCCTCCACACTCCCCACCGATCTATCACTATCACCTCCTACCTTCACTCACCTATCACTGATCTTTCCCCCAGCCTCACCCAATCACCCATTTTCTCTTAGCCCCTTCTCCCTCCCCAGTCCTGATAAAAGGTCCTGCCTGCAACGTTACTCTCTTGCTCCTTGGATGTTGCCTGGCTTACTGTGCCTTGTCCACCTCCATGCTTTACCTGCACTGAATTATCCATTATCTGCAGTCCCCATTATCTCTTAGATACAATTCCCTTTTAACATGGCCATGTCGCAGTCTGTTATAACCGCATGTAGTCTTCGGGATATTTTCTTATCAGATCATGGACGATAAAAGTTCTCTCAATGTCTTCCTGATATTGCAGTGCCTGATCAGTAGATACAGAATGTATGTTTCAATTTATAAACGGAGAAGCACGCTTATATTCTGATAAACCCCTGGCATTGCTCCCATATCCAAGGGAGATTGAATTCTTACACATGACTGATCTACCAGACCGAACATAACGTATGCTGTCCCTCAGTCACCCCCACATATCCCACCCAGAATATGTAAATTTTAATCAAAATTTTGAATTTTAATAAAAAGTATTGAATTGAAATGGGTTAACGGGAGGTATTTGTTCAGCGACTGTGATTGATGTCAGTCTCCATGCATCCTAAATACGTCGCTGGAGGGCTTTCCTCTTCTATTAATTATGGACTCGGTTCAATGTGTTAACTTATAGTATCAGCGGGAGCATCACTGACAGCACTAACAGGCATCAGCAGGTTTAGAGAGAGGGGGAGGAGAGATCAGAATCTGAGAACATTAGACTGGAATGTTCCAACAATGGGCAGGAGTTTATCCGAGGTTCTTTACTGTCTGTCTCGGCGTTGGATCTCATTAGTTTTGCAGATCTATGATGTATTGATGGTTGTTCAAGCTGGTTCCTATCCCATCCTCGCTAAGTTGATGTTCCTGGTAATTTATGCTATCTGTTCATTAAGCCAGGTTGGACTGAATTGCAGCACGTATTATTTAAAATTTTGAAAGGTGGATGTCAACATTTTCAAATCCAATGAACTATTTCTTTCCTCACAATTTGTATCGAGAAAATTACTCATGACAAGTTACTCACCAAATTGTGAGGAGAACCACACTGTTCTCAAACTCCATAATCCTTCTAGCCCTGCACAGATTCTACATTTCTATATCCTCCCACTCACTCATCCTGTCCAATACCACCATCATGATATCCCCGACTCCTCCTCTGCCTCAGTGCATCTTCTGAATAAACCATCAATTGTGTCTTTGTTAAATCTGGATACAATTTATCAAGTCCCTTGTAACCACACGTCAATTACAGAATAATTGCTCTTGACTTTGTTGAACTTGTTTACTGCACAGATTCTGTCAGATGGGCAGATGCTGCATGCTGCTTAAATCATTGACACATAATCGAGAGGCACAGAATAATAATCCGTTGATATCTCATGAACGAAATTGATGTTATTGGACTGAAACTATCATCATTTGTGAGAAAAGGCCCATCTGCTTGCTCCATGTCCTTCAGAGAAGCCAATGCGTTATCCTTCCCCAGTCATGTCTGTGCAAACCCACAGCAATGTGTTTTACTCTTGACTGTCCTGTGGAACAGCTGAACCAGTCACTCAGTTCAAGCTCAGCATAACATTCTGGCCTGACCATGACTGCACACATCCCGTGAGTGAAGAACAAAAGTAAAGTTCGCTCCCTTCCTCTGCCTGTTTTCCTTATTTCTACACTTCATTTCCATTCAAGTAGGTGACCATTCCCTATTTCAAGTGCAATCTTTCTGACTAAGTCCCTCCCCAAGAGTGATGTTCATCTCCACAGGCACCTCTGGTACTGGCTTTACTGATGCTGACATGCAGATGTAAGGAACGTTTAAATTCCACAACAGTGGCAGTGCATAGAGAAGGAATGGGTTTTTATGTCATAATAAAGATATGAAGACCAATAAGTGAGGGAAAGGAATTATTGTGATCATCACTAAGAGTGTAGTTGAGGTAGTACTTGGGGTATTATGGACAGATTTTTCTCCTTTAGAAGGAATTATCTCACTACAATAGAGGCTGTGTAAAGGAATTTCATGAGACTAATCCCTGGGCTGATGATAAAAGAGGAGTGAGTGAAGGTTAATCTGTAACACTGCCGGAGAATAAGAGGTCATTGCATTGAAACTTGATGGTGATGGACAATCACTCGTTATGTTCTATACAGTCACCGAGAAGGTGATAAATTCCATGAATTGCATTTTTAATTTTAATCGGGATGCATGATTCTTGATATTTAAGTGCCTCTGTGGATAAAATCTTCTGTCAAATCCTGCCTTGATATCAGGGTCAATCCCTCTTACCTAAGCAGGTCAGTTAAACACTTTTGTTAATGTTAATATGTGATGGTGTCTGTGTGGAGAGTATTTTCTTCTCATAGAGGGCAGTGTCAGGAATTCTCACGTCTAGAAAGTTAGGGGGGGCCATATTACTCCAAGAGGAGGTAGATGGATTTTTGACCTGTCAGAGAGCTGAGGGGTGTGAAGAATTGCGCATTAAAGAAGAGTTAATGCCAACAGTCGGTCAGCCATGATGGCATACAATGGTGTGAGCATCCAAATTACTACTCCTGTTTTTATGTTCTCATATTCTGTCTTTGGAAAGGTAATGGTTTTAATTTTCCTGGAAGTGTTGTTATTGAATGTTGAGGACAGTGAGAGAAAAGCATTTTGTGAGCCATCTCTGGGAGAGGTATGGGCCCGATATTCACATGAATCTGGGTCTACAACATGACCAACATACGAAACACCACTTGCAGAGAGGAGACACTCTTTAAAGAGGTGGGAGACCACTTTCATACACAGCTTGAATTTCCCATCACATTTTCCAACCCACAGCAAACCACACAGTGTTGAGGGACTGAATGATATCCTGTAATACTGCAGACCAGGTATTTGGAGCAAGTGGTCTCCATCTGCTCCTATACAAGTGGTTTGAAGGACTGAATGGAAGATAGGAACAGAGACCTGAGGAGCAGGAGGGGGTCATTAGACACTTTGTCATTGCTCGACCAGACAATAAGATCATGGCTGATCTGATTATGGTCTGCGCAGCACTTTTCAGTCTGTCCACAATTTTCCTCCATTCACATGTCTGTCAAGTGTTGTAAAACACAACTTTGAATAAATGCAGGCACCCAGGCACAATACTAGGAAACTGCACAAAGTCAAAGTACACAGGCAGCACAATTCTGGAAGGAAACAGACATTTATCTATCAGTCTTGTTCCCATTCAATTAATTCTGCTGCAGTTTATCATTTTAGATTTGTTCATGGAACGTGGGTGTTGTTGATAGGCCAACATTTATGGACCATGTCTAATTACGCTGAAAGTGGTAGTGTTTAGCTGCCACCTTGAGCTGAAACATCTGGGGAAAAGAATTCCCATTTGAACAACCCGTGCGAATTTCTCATTTCTGCTCCGACAAATGTTGGAGGGTCGCTGTGTCCTTTTGCAGCCCCACTTCTCCACTGGTTACAACAGGTTTGAAGTGTAACCTAGCCCAGTGTCTCGAAAAATGTGAGACACAGAGTCACACACGTACTGACACATACACAATCGCATTGTCTGAAGATGAAAAATAATAGGAAAAGGTTTCCAGAGTTTCATAGTAGGTGAACTCATTTCAAATGGAAAAGAAATGATGCGTCCCAACTGATAGTCTGTCTCCGACGTCATTCTACTCAAACAAGCTGCTGGTATGAGACTTCTACCTGGAATAGTTGAACTTCCTTTCCTTCAAGCAGTGGAGCGATTCCCATTAATCCTCAACAGGAATGCTCCAAGTTTGGTGAAGAGGACTCAGGGATTTTTTACTCTCACATTTTGCTGTCAGAAGGGACAAAGTGAGAGAGAGGTGGCAATAGACTGTCCATTACGACCATAAGATCATCGGATATAGGAACAGAAATTAGACCATTCAGCCCATCGAGTCTGATCCACTCTTCAATTATGGCTGACAAGTTTCTCAAAACCATTCTCCTGTCTTCTCCCTGTAACCCTTGATCCCTTTGATACTCAAGAAGCTAACTACCTCTATCTTAATTATACACAATGACCTGACCTCCACTGCCTTCTGTGAAAATGAATTCCATAGATTCTCCACTCTCTGGCTGAAGACGTTTCTCCTTACCTCCATTCTTAAAGGATTTTCCTTTACTCTAAGGCTATATCCTTGGGGCCAAGAGTTTCCTACCAATGGAAGTCTTCTCACCATCCGCACTGTCCAGGCCATTTAGTATTCTGTATGTTTCAATTAGATCCCCCCCACATCCCTCTGAACCCCATCAAGAACAGACCCAGAGTCCTCAAACGTTCTCATATGTTAAGCTTTTCATTCCTGAGACCATTCCCATGTACCTCCTGTGAACCCATTCCAAGGTCAGCACATCCTTCCAGAGTTGTGGGGATAAAAACAGCGCACAATACTCCAAATATGGTCTGACAATAGCCTTATAGACCCTCAGAAGTACATCCCTGCTTTTATATTCAAATCCTTTCCAAATAAATTCCATCACTGCATTTGCCTTCCTAATTACTGACTCAATCTGCAATTTTACATTGAGAAAATCCTGGAGTAGAACTCCCAAGTCCCTTTGCCCTTCAGATATCTGAATTTTCTCGGTAGTCCATGTTTTTATTCTTCCTAACAAAGTGCATATTCCCACAATTTCCCACTTTGTACTCCATCTGCCATTTCTTTGCTCATATTCCTAACCTATCCAAATTCTTCCTGAGCCTCCTTGCCTCTTCAATGTTACCTGTCCCTATCCCAATTTTTGTTTTATCTTCAAACGTAGATCGAATGCCTACAGATCCTTCATCTGGATCGTTAATGTATAAAGTGAAATGTTGTGGTCCCAACACTGAGCCTTAAGGAACGCCACTTGTCACCGACTGTCAACCTGAGAGGGACACGTTTATCGATATTCTTTGCTTCCTGCCAGACACCCAAAATTCTATCCATGCTAGCACCTTGCCTCTAACACCATGGGCCCTTGCCTAACTCAGTAGCCTCCTGTCGGCACATTGTCAAAGACTTTCTGGATGTCCAGGTGGATGACATCCATTGGCTCTCCTTGTTCTAAGCTGATCATTACCTCCTCAATGTTTTCTAGCAGATTTTCCAGGCATTACCTCCCCTTGATGAAACCATGGTAACTTTGTCCTACTTTATCATCCACATCCAAGTATTCAGAAATCTCATCCTTCACAATGGAATCCAGGATCTTACCCACAGCCAAGTTTAGATTAATCAGTCTGTAATTTTCCATTTTTTTCTTTACTTTTTTAAACGGGGGCATCACGTTAGCGATTTTCCAGTCCTCTGGGAATCTCCCTGATTCGAGAGATTCCTGAAAGATCACCACCAACGCCTCCCCCGTCTCATCAGCTATCTGCCTTAGAAATCTGGAGTGGAGTCCATCTGGTCCAGGTGATTTACTTACCTTCAGGCCATTCAGTTTTTCCAACACCTTCTCCTAGGTGATGGCCACCTTACTCACCTTACTGTCCACTAAGTCTTTTCAATGTTTGGGATATTACTCGTGTTTTCAACGATGAAGACTGACAAAAAGTAATTTTTCAGCTCCTCAGCCATTTCCTTGTTCCACATTACTATCTCTCCTGCGTCAGTTTCTAGCGATCAGATGCCCATTTTTGACTCTCGTTTGCCCTTTATGTATCGAAAGAAGCTCTTAGAGTCTTTCTTTACATGACTGGCTTGCTTACCTCATATTTAACTTTCTCACTCCTTATATCATTTTTTTTGCTCTCTATTGGTCTTTGCAAGTGTTACGATATGGGGGTGAACGCCTCTTAATTAAACCAAACACCCAGGAAAGCTCACCTAACCCGTCAGCTATTAGAATATGAGTGACAGAGAACTCCCAAATTCCACTATTTAAAGAAAATAACGCCAATTTATTTTTAACTGCAAAAGTGAACATTACGGCACAACTATTTACAACTTTAACCAACCCACCCCCCACAACTGCCCCCAAATCTCTAACAATATACTGTTTCAATAAGACACTTATGAAGATTAAATCAACTTAATTTCAAAACCACACAGCCACTGCCGTCCTCTGTGAGGTTACTCTCCTGGCTGCTGAATTCCCTGGGTCGTCGTATTTCTGTTTACTGTGAATAGGTTTCGTATGAAAAAATACATATGATTAGTGAGTATTTCCTAATTTCTTGCAAAGCAAGATGGTTGATCCCCAGGCTTCTTCTGTCTCGATGACATCTGCTCTCTCCCTAATTTTCAAAATGTTCGCATTTTTATGTCCCCAGCATCCAATTGTCTCACTGGTTCAATGTTGGCAAAACAATAAATTCAATCTCGATTTGCTTTCAGTGACAGAGTGAAGGAAAGAGAGTGTTGCATGCGAAGGTGAGAGTGGTGTAGCAAGAGTCTTGTTCGGGGGTAGGTGCTGTAACAGATATACAGAGAGTGTGAGGGAGTAGAGAGAACAGAGAGACATTTGTCCTGGCCGAGCGGGGAAGGTTATTGATGCTTGCCCTGTATCGATGTGCATTTCTTCAGATCATCTCAGCATCGGAGTGAGCCTCCCCAATGTCCTGTCCATGTCTATCACTAATAACACCACACACCACATCACACAGCTTCTTCAGAATCAGTTTGTATGGATCGTGCAAACAACAAGGAGGAACACACATTGGTGCCTTACATATCTAAACCAAAACTGTTGTGCAACTTTGTGCATCCGATTCTCTGGAAATTAGATATGCAAATATCGTGGGTGCTGCAGTAATACTGGATTATCTAAAATTGCATCTAAACTGTGTTAACTAAATGATTGCTAATGCTGTGAAAAATCAATTTCATGTGTATATGAGGTAGGTTGAAGAGTATGTTGTGAACTAAAGTAGAGAGCAGGTTATTTTGGGCGTGGTGTTGTGTGGTCAGAAGGATTGATGACTGACCGTGCTCTGAGGCAGCTATTGGCCAATCGTGACATTAATATGTTGTTTTTTACACGGCGCCTGCAAGCAATATAGAATTTTTGAACATTACACTCAAATATCTAGGAAACCCGAAGGCTAGAGGGTCAAGTGAATTGGAAAAATACAATATGGCACTTAGTGTGAGACAAACATTGGCTGGTAGTCATAGAAATACTGTATAGTCTGAACAATACGTACATATCACTAAGTTACAAACACCAGCGAAAGGGAAGGTGACTCATTAATGGTTTACGTAAGAAATTAATGATTGCATTAAATTGAAGCAGCTTCAGAAGAATTCCAGGTATTGTGCAAACCTGAACATACAGAGAGATTTACTTTTCTGAAAATAAGGACGAAGAAAGTGTTAAGGAAATCAAAAAGAACATGAATACGAACAAACAGGAAATAAAAAAAGCCTGCTTAAACCTCCGATGCATATACCGAAGAAAACAAAAGTAAGGCCAAATGTGGAAATTTGTAAGGCATAGGAGAATTTATTGTGGGGAACAAGGAAATGGCAGAGAAACTAACCAGCTACTTTGCATCTGTCTTCATTGAGAAAGCGCCAGGCAATCTCTGTGTAAAGCAAGTGATCACATGGGACTTGTGGAACGAAAGACATGAAGTCCATTCATATCAGCAAAAAGGTAGTACTTGAAAATTGAGCTAGATTAATCATTGCTAAGTCTGATGGGCCAGATATACTTCATATCAAAATGTCAGAAATAAAACAGCATATTTATTGAACTGCCGGTGACTGTGTTTTATTTTCTTGCAGATCCAGCCATTGTATGTAACTGAAAGGGAGTAAACATGTCCCATCTATGTACACAGGGAAGAAGTGATAATGTGGAGGACTGCAGACCAATTAATTTGACATATGTATGGAAAGAGTTGGAATCCATGATATAAGATGTGATATTGGGTACGTAGAAATGAACAGCAAAATTGCAGAGAATCACAATGCATTTCTGACAGAGAAATCATGCCTGACAAACTTCGGAATTGTTTGAAGTTGTTTCTTGCAGCATAGACCACAGACAACCAGTGGGAGTAGTGTATTTGGATTTTCAGATGTCTGGGCGGGCGGGAAAAATTTCTGGCTGTAACAGCTGCTCCTCTTTTTGAGGTATTTTAGGTGTTAGAGGTGATTTCCTCGAATTCCAGAAAGCAGCAATTACTGTTTTGTATGCACTTGCATTGTTTTGGAACTTTGGGAAAAAGAAAGTCAAAGAAACAGCAGTTTTAACAGGGAAAAGAACGGACAAAGGAAGCACATGGTGAGGGGAAGAAACTGACAGGACAGCGTACCTGCACAGTTACTGCCTTTGCTGTTTGAATTCATGTATCGCTGGATATCGGAGTGCCTCTAGGAAAATTAACAAACAGTGGAATTTTAAACTGGTTTGGAGGAACTGTTTGAGCAAAGTTCCCAGCCAGATTGGGATTGTTTTAAATGTGTCCTACAGAAAGTCTGCAGAAGTAAGTAGAGTGGGTTATTCCTTAATTATATATTTTTGAGATATGTCTTTTGATTAATCTTAAAATATAAGCCATAAATATTAATATAACCTTGGGCATTGTTTTGTAGAGGAATAAGACAGTTTTGTTTTTCTGTAGATTGTGAAGGAGCACAAATGGCCTTAGTAGAATCATATGTGCTTCTTGTCAGATGTGGGAGTTTAAGGAGGATTTAAAAGTTACTGCGGATTATATCTGCAATAAATGCTTCTGGTTGTGAATCCTATCAGATTGTATGGATCGGTTGGAGAGACAGTATAAGACAATGAAGAATTGGTAACAGCAACAGTATGTGATGGACGGCAGTTATAGGAAGGGGGGAAAGTCTCAGATACAGTTACATAGATGGGATAACTCCAAGAAAGGCAAGATAATGAAGTAGCTAGTGCAGGAGTCTTCTGTGGCTGTCCCCGTTTCAAACAAATATGCTGTTTTGGAAAATGTAGCGGGTGATGGATTCGCACGGAACGTAGCACAAACAGACAAGTTTGTGGTATGGAGACTGGCTCTAATGCAAAAAGGGATACGTCAGATTCCACGAGGTCAATTGTGTTAGGGGACTCGCTAGTTTGAGGTACAGACAGACGGTTCTGTGGACAGCAGAGAAATAAGCAGATTAGTGTGTTGCTTCCCTGGTGCCAGGAACAAGGATGTCTCAGAAAGAGTGCGGAATGTTCTCACAGGGGAGAGGGTCCAGCAAGAGGTCATTGTCCAAATTGGAACCAACGACATAGGAAGGGAAATGTTTGAGATTATGGACGGAGATTGCAGGGTGATAGGCAGAAATTTAAAAAGGAGTTTCTTGAGAGTAGTAATATCTGGATTACTCCCGGCGCTACAAGCTAGTGAGGGCAGAAATAGAGGGATAGACCAGATGAATGCATGGCTGTGGAGCTGGTGTATGTGAGAAGTATTCACATTTTAGGATCACTGGAATCTCTTTTGAGGTAGAAGGAACCTGTAGAAGGACGGATTGCACTTAAATTGAAAGGGGACGAATATACTGGCAGGGAGATTTGCGAGAGCTGCTCGGGAGGATTTAAACTAGTAAGGGAGGGGGGAGGTGCTGGGGGCAGGGAGATAGAGAGTAAATAGATCAATCTGAGATTGGTACAATTGAGAACAGAAACGAGTCAAACAGTCAGGGCAGGCAGGGACAAGATAGGACTAATAAAGTAAACCGCATTTATTTCAATGCAAAGGGGCCGAACAGGGAAGGCAGATGAACTCAGGGCATGGTTAGGAACATGGGACAGGGATATCATAGCAGTTACAGAAACATGGTTCAGGGATGGGCAAGGCTGGCAGCTAAATGTTCCAGTTTACAACTGTAACAGGAAAGATAGAAAGGGAGGCAGGACAGGAGGGGGAGTGGAGTTTTTGATTAGGGATAGCATTACAGCTGTACTGAGGGAGGATATTCGTGGAAATACATCCAGGGAAGTTATTTGGGTCGAACTGAGAAGTAAGAACGGGATGATCACCTTATTGGGAATGTATTATAGACTACCTAATAGTCAGAGGGAAACTGAGAAACATACTTATAAGGAGATCTCAGCTGTCTGTAAGAAAGTAGGTTGATTATGGTAGCAGATTTTAACTTTCCAAACATAGACTGGGACTGCCATAGCATTAAGAGTCTAGATGGAGAGGAATTTAATAAGTGTGTACAAGAAAATTTTCTGATTCAGTATGTGGACGAACCTACTAGAGACGGTGTAAAATTTGACCCACTCTGGGGAAATAAGGCAGGGCACGTGACTGAGGAGTCAGTGGAGGTGCACTTTGGGGCCAGCGACCATAATTATATTAGATTTAAAATGATTATGGAAAAGGATAGACCAGATCTTAAAGTTGAAGTTCTAAATTGGAGAAAGGCCAATTTTGACAGTATTTGGCAAGAACTTTCAAAACCTGATTGGGGGCAGATGTTCACAGGTAAACGGACGGCTGGATAATGGAAAGCCTTCAGAAATGTGATAACAAGAGAAAGTATATTCCTGTTAGGATGAAAAGAAAGGCTGGTAGTATAGGGATTGCTGGCTAACTAAAGGGTTTGATTAATAAAAAGAAGGAAGCATATGTCAGGTATAGACAGGATAGATCGAACAAATCCTTAGAAGAGTATAAAGGCAGTAGGAGTATCTTTAAGAGGGAAATCAGGAGGGCAAAAAGGGGACATGAGATAGCTTTCGCAAGTAGAATTAAGGAGAATCCAAAGGGTTTTTAACAAAAACATTAAGGACAAAATCATAACTAGGGAGAGAATAGAGCCCCTCAAAGATCAGCAATACAGCCCTTGTGTGGAGCTACAGGAAATGGGGGAGATACTAAACGAGTATTTTGCATCAGTATTTACAGTGGAAATTGATATGGAAGATATAGAATGTCAGGAAATAAATGGTTACACGTTGAAAAATGTATATATTACAGAGGAGGAAGTGCTGGATGTCTTGAAACGTGTAAACGTGGATAAATCCCCAGGACCCGAACAGGTGTACCATAGAAATCTGTGGGAAGCTTGAGAAGTGATTGCTGGGCTTCTTGCTGAGATATTTGTACTGTTGATAGTCACAGGAGAGGTGACAGAAGACTGGAGTTTGGCAAACGTGGTGCCACTGTTTTAAGAAGGGTGGTACTGACAAGCCATGGAACTATAGACTAGTGAGCCTGATGTCGGTGGTGAGCAAGTTGTTGAAGGGAATCCTGAAGGACAGGATGTACATGCATTTGGAAAGACAAGGACTGATTAGGGATAGTCAACATGGCTTTGTGCATGGGAAATCATATCTCACAATCTTGATTGAGTTTTTTGAAGAAGTAACGAAGATGGCAGAGCAGTAGATGTGATCTATATGGACTTCAGTAACGCGTTCAACAAGATTCTCCATGGGAGATTTGTTAGCAAGTTTAGATCTCACGGAATACAGGGGCAACTAGCCATTTGGATACAGAATTGGCTCAAAGGTTGAAGACAGAGAGTGGAGGTGGAGGGTTGCTTTTCAGACTGGAGGCCTGTGACCAGTGGAGTACCACAAGGATCAGTGCTGGGTCCTCTATTTTTTACCATTTACATAAATACTTTGGATGCGAGCATAAGAAGTATCGTTAGTAAGTTTGCAGATGACAACAAAAGTGGAGGTGTAATGGACAGCGAAAAGGGTTACCTCAGAGTACAATAGGATCATGATCAGATGGGCCAAGGGGCTGAGAAGTGGCAGATGGAGTTTAATTCAGATAAATGCGAGGTGCTGCATTTTGGGAAAGCAAATTTTAGCAGGACTTATGCACTTAATGGTAAGGTCCTGGGGAGTGTTGCTGAACAAAGAGACCTTTGAGTGCAGGTTCATGGCTCCTTGAAAGTGGAGTCGCAGGTAGATAGGATAGTTAAGGCGGTGTTTGGTATGCTTTCCTTTAGTTAGAGTATTGAGTATTGGAGTTGGGAGGTCATGTTGCAGCTGTACGGGAAACTGGTTAGGCCACTGTTGGAATATTGTGTGGAATTCTGGTTTCCTTCCTATCAGAAATATGTTATAAAAATTGAAAGGGTTCAGGAAAGATTTACAAGGATGTTGACAGGGTTGGAGAATTTAAGGTATAAGGAGAGGCTGTACAGGCTGGGGCTGTTTTCCCTTGAGTATTGGAGGCTGAAGGGTGACCTTCTTGAGATGTAAAAAATTGTTAAGGGCAAGGACAGGATAAAGGGATAAAGTCTATTCCCTGTTGTCGGGGAGTCCAGAACTAAAGGGCATAGGTTTAGGGTGAGAGGAGCAAGATGTTGGGCGGCACGGTGGCACAGTGGTTAGCAATGCTCCCTCACAACGCCAGAGACTCCGCTTCAATTCCTGCTTCAGGCTGTGTGGACTCTCTATGTGGAGTTTGCGCATTCTCCCTATGTCTGCGTGGGTTTCCTCCCACAATCCAAAAATGGGCAGGCTAGGTGAATTGGCTGTGCTAAATTGCCAGTAGTATTAGGTTAAGGGGTAAATGTAGGGGTTTTGGTGGGTTGGTGTGGACTTGTTTCCACTCTTTAAAAAATCTAAACGTAAAAGAGACCGAAAGGGCAACTTTTTCATACAGATGGTGGTACATGTATGGAATGTGGTGCCAGAGGATGTGGTGGAGGCTTGTATAATTGCAGCATTTAAAAAGCATTTGGATGGTTATATGAATAGGAAGGTTTCGAGGGATTTTGGCCAGGTGCGGTCAGGTGGGACTAGATTGGGTTGGGATATCTGCTTGACATGGACGGATTGGACTAAAGGGTCTGTTTCCATACTGTACATCTCTATGACTCTATAACTCACAGAGTGAGTTCGTAAATGCAATTGGTGTGAATGGTATTTGGTGCAATACATGTAATTTGAAAGTTAAAGTTAGGTTGGAGTTTGTTTAAGGGACTCGGAATAGACAGGTAAAGACATCATGAAGCAGTTGCATAGAGTGTTGGTGAGCATGTACCTGAGGTAATGAGTGCAGTGTTGGTGACCTAATCTAAGAAAGATTACAATGATCACAGAGGACGTGCAATGGACATTCCCCAGATTAATTCCTGAGATGACAAGATTTTCTGATGGGGAGATTTGTCCTGCGACCTCTCCAGTTTCAAAGCATGAGAGGTTATCGCAGTGAAATTTCAAAACTCTATGCTACATGTGATGTGGTGGAAATGCATAGGATGTTTCTCTAGCTGTCTACTCTATACTTAAGGTAAATAATGACCGGATAAGTGATATGTCATTTAAGACCGTAATAAGGAGGAAATCCTTCTCTCAGAGGGGACTGACTAACACAGGGGCAGGGAAGGGCAAGATTAAGGAGAATCCCCAGATATTCCTCACGTATATCAAGTGGAACAGAACAACCAGGGAACATGTAGGGCCTATTAGTGACTTGGCAAGTTGCATCCAAACTCAACTTCATGATAGAAGGCTGTTTGTGTGACTGGAGCCCAATTTCCCCAGGTGTACCACAGAGATCAGTGTTGTGTCCTATATTATTTGTGGTATTCATAAGAGAAGTGAATGTGAAGTGGGTGGGGGAGTGTGATAAGTAAGATTGTGTTTGACACAAAGATTAGCCGGGTGGTTGGCAGTGAGGAGGAAGGTCTTATGTTACAGGAAGATACAGATGGTATGGTCAGATGGTCAGATCAATGGCAGGTGGAATGTAACCCTGATAAATATGAGGTGATACAGTTTGGATGAAGGAACCAGACAGGGGAGTACTCAAAGAATGGCAGCACACTAGGAAGTTCAGAGCGTGCCTCTCCACGCATCCCTGAATGTGACTGGATATGATAATTGATGAGTTCAGCATGACTGTAGATAAAGCTTTTATTCATTGACCCAATGCCATACGAGTTTTATATGGCAACTTTGGTTAGGCCAAATGAGATATTGTGTGCAGTTCTGGGAGCCACATTATCGGAAGGATATGATTGTACTGGATGAGGTTCAGAGGAGATTCACCAGGATGTTCCCTGGGATGGAGCATATGAGCTATGGAGAGAGGCTGGGTAAGCTCGAGTTATTTATTTTGGAGCAGAGGAAGTTGAGCGGATAAGTAATTCAGGTTTAAGATTACAAGGGGAATGGACAAGGTGAATAGACAACAGCTGTTCTTTTTCGTCGAAGTTTCAGATTCCTTTCCGTCTGAATCCAGGGAATGGAGAATGGAGAACAGAGAAACATGACACAGCTACTTCATTTCTGTCTTCACAGAAAAATACATAAACAAAGCCTTCCCAGCAATAGGAGAAAACCTGAGTCTGATGAGAAAATGATGTGGAATGAAATTTGTAATCAAACTAATTTGGAGAAATTATTGGAACTGAAAATAATGGGCATAGCAAAAAATCAACACACATTGATGAAATTGGAAACATATTTGAGAAACTGACTAGTAGATTAATTACAGAAAAATAACAATAGAGGCACTGAACTTGGATTTTCAGCAAGAATTTTAATAGAGTCCCAAGCCTAGTGTGCAAAGTAAAAACACATGGGATAGGGGGTAATATATGAACATCGTGTGAAAATGGGAGTGTGAATAGGAAACAATGAGTAGGAAAAAATGGATGGTTTTCAGTTTGGACGGCTCATGAGGCATCGCAATGATTGGTGCTGGGGCACCAGATATTCACAATAAATCTCAAACATCTCGTTGAGGGAAACAAATGCAAAGTTTCCAAGTCTGCCAATGGAATTGGATTTTGAAAATTGAGGAGGATGTGAAAAAAACTTTTAGGTGATTGAAACAAATAGAGTGAATGAATAAATATGTCCAGTTACAAGTGGAGTTCCGCAGGGATCAGTTCTGGGTCCTCTGCTGTTTGTAATTTTTATTAATGACTTAGATGAGGGAGTCGAAGGGTGGGTCAGTAAATTTGCAGATGATACAAAGATAGGTGGAGTTGTGGACAGTGAGGAGGGCTGTTGTCGGCTGCAGAGGGACTTAGATATGATGCAGAGCTGGGCTGAGGAGTGGCAGATGGAGTTCAACCCTGCCAAGTGTGAAGTTGTCCATTTTGGAAGAACAAATAAGAATGCGGAATACAGGGTTAATGGTAGGGTTCTTGGTCAGGTGGAGGAACAGAGGGATCTTGGGGTCTATGTACATAGATCTTTGAAGGTTGCCACTCAGGTGGATAGAGTTTGTAAGAAGGCCTATGGAGTATTATCGTTCATTAGCAGAGGGATTGAATTCAAGAGTCGTGAGGTGATGTTGCAGCTGTACAGGACTTTGGTTAGGCCACATTTGGAGTACTGTGTGCAGTTCTGGTCGCCTCACTTTAGGAAAGATGTGGAAGCTTTGGAGAGGGTGCAGAGAAGATTTACCAGGATGTTGCCTGGAATGGAGAGTAGGTCATACGAGGATAGGTTGAGAGTTCTCGGCCTTTTCTCGTTGGAACGGCGAAGGATGAGGGGTGACTTGATAGAGGTTTATAAGATGATCAGAGGAATAGATAGAGTAGACAGTCAGAAACTTTTTCCCCGGGTACAACAGAGTGTTACAAGGGGACATAAATTTAAGGTGAAGGGTGGAAGGTATAGGGGAGATGTCAGGGGTGGGTTCTTCACCCAGAGAGTGGTGGGGGCATGGAATGCGCTGCCCGTGGGAGTGGTAGAGTCAGATTCATTGGCGACCTTTAAGCGGCATTTGGATAGGTACATGGATGGGTGCTTAATCTAGGATAGAAGTTCGGCACAACATCGTGGGCCGAAGGGCCTGTTCTGTGCTGTATTGTTCTATGTTCTATGTTCTATGAAGAGCATTTGGATAGATGTGATTTTGTCCACTTTGTTGGGAAACACTAAAATGCCAGCCAACCATTGGAAAAGGGAGTGGTTGGGAAATGTCAATCTATGAAGGGAACTGTACATTTCTCCTGTTATTGTTTGGACAGACATCTGAGTTCCATGCAGGGCAATGAGTACTGAAGACACAAGCCAATACTGGGAATACATTGGCACACAGACCAGTTTACGCAGACCCACCAAGTGGGGAGCTGTAACATTGAAAATGATCTCGGATCTCCCTGTACATCAGTCACTGAAAGCAAGATTGCAGGAGCAGAAAGCAGTCAGGAAGATAAATGGGGTGTTGACCCTCATTTCTGGTGGACTTGAGTCCAGCAGTAAGGGTGTCTCAGTGCAGCATTACAGGCCCTTGGTGAGACCTCAACTCGAACATTGTGCAGTATTGTGTGCAGTTTTGGTCTCCGTCCCTCATAAAGGACAAACCTGACATTGAGGGAGTGCAGCGAAGGATGACCAGACTGATCTCTGGGATGACAGACTTTTTTTTTATGGAGCAGGGTTTGGGGCGACTGAGCCTGTATCCCATGGGGTTTAGGAAAATGAGTGGAGATCTCAGTGAGATATATAAAACACTGACAGGGTTTGGTAGATTGGAAGCAGTTATGATAATTCCCCTGCCTGGGAAGTCTAAAACAAGAGGCCACAGTATTAAATACAGATGGGTCACATTGCATTTAGATACGAATAAATGTCTGCACTCAGAGACTGGTGAACCTGGGAATTCTCTCTCACATAAGGCTGTGGAAGACAAGGCACTAAAGACTAATAAGGATGTCTAGACACCGAAAGGATGGGGGAGAGAGCAGGAGTATGGTGTAGAAATAAAGGGTCAGCCATCATTATATTGAATTGGATAGCAAACTCGACAGACCAAGGGGACGACTGTAGTTCCTATTTTATAGCTTCACGCGGTTAATCACATTAAGGCATGTGTACAGTGTGTGGGGAAAGTGCATTGAGGAGATGTTCAGACATGAACTAGAATGGGGCAGGCTCAATGTGCTGTATGGTCTATTCCATTCCCGATGTTTCTGTGTGGTCTATAGGAAAGCTCTGTAAATGTTGTCACAAGTTCACAGATGTTAGGAAGGAGGTCTCTGCAGGGTCAACAGGACTGTCTTTCCAGTTCCATTTTCCATACTGAGGCTGGGGCTGGGTGTTCTGTCAGGTTTTATCCTTTAAGACTTCAGAGCAGTTTAATACAATAGAGTGTTTTGCTTGGCCTTTTCAGAGACCATTGAAGAGTCGATCACATATCTGTGTATCTGGAGTCAGATTCAGGCCAAACCAGGAAAGCACGGGAGATTCACTTCCTGAAAGTTCATTGGAAAAGCAAATTGGTGTTTACAATCAACGTTGACTTCAAGGCCGCTGTTACTGACACCAGATTTGAGATCTCGATATTTTATTAATTGTTTTTAATTTCCACCAGCTGCCATAGCATTAGCCTGGTCTGGATTATTCATCCAGTGACTTTTCCAAAACAGCACCATCTCCACATGGGGACCGATCAGAAACCAAAATGAGCAAGTTTATGTCTGTGCTGCTTGACAGCTCTATCAAAACGAACTCCCAATTTGACGATCGTGATGAGACTGAGAGGGTTGGAATTGGTCAGATTGTAATTATTCCCCGACACTGAGTAATTTTCCACATTGCCAGGGAGATGTCAGAGTTGGAGCTGGAAGGAAACCGCTTCCCCAGGAACACGGCTTGTTGTACAGCACAAGTCTTCAGTCCTATTACAGGAATGGGGTCAGGGCTCATTGCCTTTGCTGTCTCTACTGTGTTCAGCTGTTTCTTCATGTCACGTGCAGCGAATCGAATTGGTTGAAGACTGATCTGTGATTCTGTGGGCATCATGATGACGGTGAGTTGAATCATCGACTCAACACCCCTGGCTAGGATGGTACAGATACTATTTCCTTGTTTTTTACACTGATGTGCAGAGCTTATCCGTTGATAGAATGGGAATAATTGTGGAGCCCTCTCCATCAGTCAGTTGTTTAATCGTCTATCACGATTTTTGGCCGGATGTGGCAGACTGCAGAGTTCGATCTGGGTGTATTGACCTTGTGACAATTTCTCTCTCTCTATCATTAGATTTGGTTTAATTTGATTTGATAGGAGTCATTGTCGCATGTATCGAAGTGGAGTGAAACTCTTTGTTTATACACAGTTCTGGCAGATCATAGTGAGAGTTGGAGCTGCCTTTTTTTTAGAGACATGGAGTGGCCAAAATATAAAAGTCTACTTCAACTGTCTGTTTTTGAAGAGCCACAAAATAGACAGAAATTAAAATAGATTGCTTCAGCATTAGTGAAAAAAGGGCCTTTGAAAAGGGAATTATTCCAAAGCAAAATAAATGATAATCTGATTCGTAAGATTCAGAAATATGCCAACAGAGTGATAACGAAAGTTCTTTTTTTAAGAATCGATTATTTTTAACAGAACACAGAAGAAATAATGAAATTGTAGCACAAAAACTTTGAAGAATCATTACAAAAGGTAACTTATTCTGATCTCAGTAAGGATTCTTTTCATCCACAAAAACAGCAACTCAAGTTATCTTTCAGAAGCTCGCTGTGCCTTTGAAACTATTTACAATAGTAATAGGTCCGAGTTAAATATTTGGTAAATAATCATGGACACAGATTTCAACGTAATTCTAAAAGCTTAAAGAGATGCCTGCCATGTCTTGTCTAATTCATTAAGAAAAAGTTTAACAGTAGAAATAATAATAACAATACGAATTTTGTAACATAATCAACTTTTTAATGTAAAATGTGATCTCGGAATTTGATAAGAGATAGCCTTCCCATTGGAGAATAGAATTTATGCAATCCTTCAAGATAAACAATGAGGGCTATGACTAAAAAGAGCACAGCCACTAACTTTGGGAATGCATTATAGAAAGATCCCAAGGCCTAGAGATAACAATTGTTAAACTTCCGAAACAAATAAGAACCTCGAGCTGTCCCTGGGAGTGTCCATCATTGATTAGTTGTTTACCAAGATTGGTTCTTCAGTAGGGGAGTGGAGGGGACACTGACAAAGTTGTGTATGATCATTGCAACACAGAAAGTATAAAAATGCTGTCCTTTTACTGTAAACCCGAAGTGTGTCATTGATTTGCCGTCTGATCTGAGCTAAAGATTAAGGGAACGATTGTCTTCTCATGTCAAAGTCAGATTCGAGGAAGATCCTTTGGTATTCTCCCAGCATTAACCAGGTTTTGCTTGAATTAAAGTCCATTCCGTGCCTGTGTCCTGTCTGCCTCCAGAGTCTTTGTCCCTAGCTGGGGAATCTCGCTCCTACAATAAGCAAGGACATACAGATCATAGGGTAAAGGAAAAGTTTGTACTGAGGCATACAGGCTACACCAGAAAGGGCAGGCAATAGGCAACATCAATGTGAGCAAGATCAGCATTATTTGAAGTTAGAGAGTCCATTCATTAGTTTAATAATGGCTGGGAAGATGCTGTTCATGAGCCGCTGGTTTGTGTGTTCAAGCTTCTGTATTGTCTCCATGATGGAAGAGATTGTAGGAGATCCAGGGTTCGATGGGTCTTTGATAATGTTATCAGCCTTTCCACGGCAGTGAGATGTGTAAATGGAGATAATGGATAGGACGTTGGTTTCCGTGATGGCATGGGCTGTGCACACAACCTTCTGTCATTTCACTTACTGTCCTGGGCAGGGCTGGGGCCACACCAGGTCATTATGCACACAGATAGTTTGCTGTCAGTGGTGCATTTGTAGACATTGGTGATGGTCCTTGTGGACATGTCAAATGTCATGAGCAGCCAGAGAAAGAAGGGGCGTTGTTGTGCCATCTCGACTGTCACATCTACATGAGAGGTCGGTTATCGTCACTCCAAGCAACTTAATGCTTTCCACTCTTTCAACTTCAGTTCCATTGATGCAGATGGGGGCATGTTCTCCTCATTTCTTTCTGAAGTCATTGATCAGTTGGTTAGTTCTGCCGACGTTGAAAGAGAGATTGGTCTCAGTGCAGCACATCACAAAGTCCTCTCTTTCCGTTCTGTATTTTGACTTGCCATCATCACATACCTGCCCTACTATGATGGTGTCACCAGTCAACACGTAGATGGCATTTGTTCAAAATTTGGCAATACAATCGTGGGTGAAAAGGGAGTATACTAGGGGGCTGAGGACACATCCTTTGGGATTTCAGTATAGAATGTTTTCATGGAAGAGACACACTTACCTATTTTCACTCACTGTGTACTATAGGTCAGAAAGATGAGGATCCAAATTCAGAGGGCGGAGCCAAGACTAAGGTCAGGGAGTTTGGTGATCAGTCTGAAGGGAATAATGGTGTTGAAGGTGAACCTATAGTCAATGATCAGGAATCTGACGTGGGTGTCCTTGTTGTCCAGGTGTACCAGGGATATGGCACCCATTATGGACCCATTCCACTGGTAGGAAAATTGTAGGGGATCGAGGCAGGCTGGGAGACTGGAACTGATGTGGGCCATGACGAGCTTCTCGAAGAACTTCATGCCTCCCTCAGTCTCCTGCGCTCTAAAGAGAAATGTCCCAGTTTATCCAACGTCTCCCTATGACTCACACCCTTGAATCCTGGCAAAATCCACGTAAAGTTCCAGTTTAATACCATCCTTCCTATAGCAAGGTGACCAAAACTGAACACAATGCTGAACTGGGAAATATTTGTAACTATATGTTTCACTCTGCTGCCAATTATTATGCTGCTGTGATATTGCTTTATTTTTTGAGTCATTCTGAAACCTTAAAATTCATTGAATCCTCTGACGGTAATCCCCTCGGGTGAACGTCCTCCTGACTGTTTGAATTTGAATCAATCTATTTTATTTGGACTGATATTTTGAGGCCGCTGTATATCAGAGAACAGGAAGAGATGATGGATGATTGTGCAGTGTGTGTCCTTTACTGAACCAGCTTGTCTCTCCAGGCACCGAAAGCTTTTATTGTGGACCAGAGTACCTCAGAATCGTTACATCAGAGAAGAACGCTACTTAGCCCATTGTAGGTCCATGCACACAGAACATTACTGCTCAGTACCTACAACATCCTTCAGCACTGCCGACAGATCCACCGACCTTACCATCAACCGTAAATTTACTAACTCATCCTTCTATACCCTCATTAAGGTCATTTTCAAAAGGACAAACAACAGTCACTCCAAAGCAGATCCTTGCAGTATACCACGAGTAACTAAACTCCAGGATGAACATTCCCCATCAACTACCACCTTCAGTCTGCTTTCAGCTAGCCGATTTGTGATCCAAACGCTAAATCACCCACAATTCCACGTCTCCATATTTTCTGGGAGAAAGTAAAGACTGCAAATGTTTGAGATCAGAGTCGAGATTGTGGCGCTGGAAACGCACAGCAGGTGAGGCAACATCCGAGGAGCGAGGAGAAAATGAAGACTGCAGATGCTGCAGACCAGAAAACTGATTCCTGATGAAAGGCTTACAAGAGAAACATCAACTTGCATGCATCTTGGACGCTGCTTCATCTGTTCTGCTTTTCCAACACCACACTCTCCATATTCTCTTCAATAGCCTACCATGAGGGACCTTATCAAACGCTTAAATGAAATCCACATAACTGACTTTACCCTCATCCACCTGTTTGGTCACCTTCTCATTGAACTCGGTAAGATTTGTGAGGCATGACATACCCTTCACAAAACCTTGTTGACTATTCCTAATCAAATGATTCCTTTCTAGATGATAGTAAATCCTATCTCTTATAATACTTTCCAACACCTTACCCACAACCAAAGTAAGACAGGTATCTAATTACCAGGGTTGTCTCTTCTCCATTTCTTGAGCAAGGGGACAACGTTTGCTGTCCTCCAGTCTTCTGGCACTATTCCTGTAGATAATGGCGATGTAAAAATCCGAACAGATGGTTGTGTAAACTCCTCCCTAGCTTCTCAGAGAATCCTAGGATAAATCCCATCTGGCCCAGGGGACTTATCTATTTTCACACTGTCCAGAACAGCTAACATCAATTACAAACTTCAATCCTGTCTAGTCTAATAGCCTGTGTCTCAGTATTGGCCTCAACAGCATTTTCTTTTTCCATTGTGAATACTGATTCAAATATTAATTTACAGCCTGTCCTATCTCCTCAGACTCCACACACAACTTAACACTACTGTGTTTGATTGCCATTAATCTTCATTTGTTCATTCTATTATTCCTGACGAACTGATAGAAATGTTGAGGGTTTTCCGCGATCCTACTTGCCAAAGACTTCTCATGTTATCTCCTGGCTATTCTTAACTCTTTCTTTAAGACCTTCCAGGCTGACTTGTAACTCTCAAGCATCTGAACTGAGCCTTCACGTTTCATCATAAAATAAGACTCCTTCTTCCTCTTGACAAGAGATTCAACTGCTTCAGTAAACCACAGCAGCCTCACTCGACCACTTCCTCCTTTCCTGACAGGTATAAACTTATCAAGGACACACAGTAGCTGTTGTTTGAAAAAGCTCCACTCTTAAATTGTACCCATCCTCTGCAATTTCCTTCCCCATCCTATGCATCCGAAATCCTTTCCTAATTGCATCATAATTGCCTTTCCCCCAGCTATAACTCTTGTCCTGCGGTATACGCCTGTCCCTTTCCATTGCTAAGGTAAACATAACAAAATTGTGGTCACTATCAGTAAAGTATTCACCTACCTCAAATTCTAACACCTGGTCTGGTTCATTACTCAGTACCAAACCCAATTTGGCCTCGGCCCTTGTTGGCCTATCTCCATACTGTGTCAGTAAACCATTCTGCGCACATTGGACAAAAACTGACCCATATAAAGTAATTGAACTGCAGCATTTCGAGTCAATATTTGGAAAGTTAAACTCTTCCATGACAACTACTCTGTTATTTTCGCTCCTATCCAGTATCATCTTTGTAATCCTTTCCACTACATCTCTGGAACTTTTCAGACGGCAGTAGAGAACTTTCAGAAGAGTGACCTCTCCGTGTTTGTATCTAACCTCTTCCCATACATCCTCACTAGACGAGTCCTTATCAAGCATCCTTTCTACCAACGTAATGCTGTCTTTGATTTTCAATGGCACCTCACCCTCCCCCACCCCAACCACCACCCCCGCCCCACTTTTAGTACCTTCCTTGTTCTTATTGAAGCATCTAAACCCGGACCCTCCAACGATCAGTCCTGTCCCTGTTCGATCCATTTCTCCAAACTGGCCAAAACATCAAGCTGTACAACTGCACAATTTGGAAACAGGGAGTGATTGGAGGGATGCTAAAAGAGGGTGAGTTGGATAGATCAGAAGACAGCATGAGGGGTGATAGACAGGAACGGACAGAAAATGGAAGTTTTTTTCAGAAATTCTCACGGATGGCAAGGTCTTTATCTATTGCCATACCGTTTGAGCACTGTGCGGATACTGGCTGTGGTCCCAGAGCATTTATCGCCAATAATATCACAGAGCTGAGTTGCTGACAGTTAAGCAGAGTCCAAAAGGCCAAGTGATTTTTTTTCTCTACAGTGAGAAGGGTATTTAATTTAAATAGACTGGATAAACAGCAGCAGGAACTGAGAATCGTGCTCGATACTGAGATATTGCGCCAGCGTATCTCAATGAGGGGGATCACTGACAGAGGGAAATCAGCATCTCAGCTGTGGGCCAAAAAATGATTGACAAAGATTACACACAACTTCCGTGGTTTTGTAATGCACATTTCAATTTATGAGGCTCAATATCATGAGTGTATCTTATTTCTTTGTACTACCCATAGTTTAGTAGGGACAGAAAATTATTTTGTCCCCGTATTTTGTGTTCAATAAACAGATTTTACTCCTCATTCCTCACTTTAGATATATCCTTGAATCTGTTCTTCATATGAGTTATAAAGAATAACATTCCAATACTGTGACTGAGGAATATCATTGTCCCTCCCACCAGTCTGAACTGCCATGTCTCACTATTCTCTCTGTTTCCTGTCTCCTCCACAATTCCATAATCACACTGTAATTGAAGTCCAGTAAATAACATTTCATCACAGTTCACTAACATCGATAACATCAATAGCACAGGCCTCATCTGCCTCTCTCTAAACCTGGAATAACAATCTGAATTGTATTCGCCACGTTCAATTCTCTGTTAACATATCCATGCTATTTGTCTGTGACAACCCCACGTTTCTCAGACACGCATTCACCTCAGATCATGAATTATAAAAGTTGTCTCAATGTTTAATTGAAATTATGATGCTTGATCAATAGTTCCAGGATGTATGTTTCCATTTATAATCAGAGACACGTGTTTACGTTCTGATAAACTTATGGCATTACTCCTGCATCCAAGACAGATTGAATGGTTACACTCAATTGATCAACTGTCCTCAAGATTTGTTCCATCAGTCACCCTCACATAGCCCATCCAGAAAATTACAGTTTGAATCATTGTTTTGAATATGAATAAAACAATATTGAAGTTAAAGGCGTTGGCTGGAGCTATTTGTTCAGTGACTGTGATTGATGTCAGTCTCCGTGGATCCGAGATGTGTCACTGGAGGGTTTTCCTCTTCTATTAATTAAGGACTCGGTTCAATGTGTTATCCCAGTATGGGCGGGAGCATCAATGACTGGACGAACAGGGATCAGTAGCTTGAGAGACAGGGGGAGGAGAGATCAGAATCTGAGAACATTAGACTGGGATGTTCCCTTAATGGATCAGAATCTGAGAACCTTAGACTGGAATATTACAACAGACAGGAGTTTATCCGAGGGTCTTTACTACCTTTCTCAGCCTTGGATATCATTAGCCTCACGGATCGAAGATATCCTTTGGATTATTCAAGGTGGTTACTATCCCATCCTCGCTATAGTTGGTGTTCCTGGTAAGTCATTCCATCTGACCATTAAACTGAGTTGTACTGAATTGTTGTTCATATTCAAATTTTAAAATTTGCAAGTCATCATTTTCAGGTCCAGTCAAAAATTTTATTCCTTACTGATTATAACTAGCAAATTACTATTCACAGCTTACTCAACAATACACGAGGAGAAACCACACTGTTCCTAATTTCCATGATCTTTTTTCTTCATTCATATTTACATTTATACTTATTCTCCCCACTCACCAATCCTGCCCAAGACCACTATCAGGATATTTCAGTCACCTTCTCAGCCTCAATGCTGCTGTTGCTGAATAATCCATCGTTTGTGCCTTTGGTAGATCCAGATATAACCGTGGTGGGCGGCACGGTGGCACAGTGGTTAGCACTGCTGCCTCACAGCGCCAGAGACCCGGGTTCATTTCCCGCCTCAGGCGACTGACTGTGTGGAGTTTGCACGTTCTGCCCATGTCTGCATGGGTTTCCTCCGGGTGCTCCGGTTTCCTCCCACAGTCCAAAGATGTGCAGGTCAGGGTGAATTGGCCATGCTAAATTGCCTGTAGTGTTAGGTAAGGGGTAAATGTAGGGGTATGGGTGGGTTGCGCTTTGGCGGGTCGGTGTGGACTTGTTGGGCAGAAGGGTCTGCTTCCACACTGTAAGTAATCTAATCTAAAGTCCCTTCTAACTATGCTTACGTCACTTGAGCTGGTTAATTTGTCCTCTCCACAGAATCTGTCAGATGGACAGACAGTGCATGGTGGTCAAGTCATTTACTCATAATCAAGCGGCACAGAATAATAATCTGTTGGTATCTCATGAAGGAAGTTGATGGAATGCAAATGAAATCATCACCACTAGTTTTAAACAGGAGCATATCTGTTTGCTCATGTCCTTTAGAGAAGGCAATGGGTCATCCTTTCATGTTCAGGTCTCTGTGTGACTGCAAACCGACAGCAATGTGGTTTACTCTTTATTATCCTGTGCAACAGCTGAATCAGCCACTCAGTTCAGGATCAGCATAACATTCTGGCCTGACCAGGGCACACATCCCGTGAGGGAAGAACAGAAGGAAAGATAGCTCCCTTTCTCTGCCTGATTTCCATTTTCCTGCAAGTCTTTTCCATTCAGGTCGGTGACCATTCCCTGTTTCAAGTGAATTCTTTCTGATTGAGTCTCCCTCTGAACGTGATATACATCTCCATCGACACCTCTGGTGATGACTGACGCACAGATGTAAGAAACTTCAAATTTCCACAACATTCGCAGTGCAGAGAGAAGGAATGGCTTTTTATACAACAGGAAAGAAGCTGAGACAGCTAAGTGAGGGAACAGAATTGTTGTGATCAACCTTAGAGTGTTGTTGAGATAGTATTTGGAGTATTGTGCACAGATTTTCTCTCCTTTATAAGGAATAATCCTCTTGGCAGAAACAGTATAAAGGAGTTTCACCAGACTAATTATTGGGATGATTGTACCATCGGGAGTGCATGAGGATCTGTAGCGCTTTGAAGAATAAGAGGTGATTGCATTGAAACTTAAGGTGATGGACAGTCACTCATTATATCCCAAACAGAACTAATACGGTGATAAATTCCATGTTTGTTTAACATGGTTTACATAATTCTCAATGGCTTAAAAGACTCTGAGAATGTCCCTCTCAGTCCACGCCACTCCCCATTTCGATAAACTCTTCCAACATTAATCCAGTGCATTTGGTGTGTGATCATACATAGAACTTCACGTTATCCTCCATCGCGACAGGAGCCACAACACCTTCATTCTAAAACAGTTAACTATCCCCACCAGCTTCTGACCCCCACGGAGAACATGGGTCTGTCTTCTTGGAGATGGAAGATGCCTCCTTGAGGCTTGGCACAAAACATTTGACTCTTTCCTCATTGCCAGCAAAACACGTTAAAGAATCATCTGTTCCACAGGCAATGGAGCCACGAGGAGCAATGTGAGCAGTCTATGAGTGCAGTCTCTGCTCCATTCGTTTTCCAGGTTGGAGCATCAATGACACCCTCCTATTCCTGTATAAGTGTCTCGAGGGGTGAATGGTCTCCTCCTGGTTCCATTGAACAGGTTTAGGGGTCTTACTGAACTCTGCCTGTTCCTGTTTAACAGCTCAATGTACTGACCAGACGCCTCCTCTTCCTGTGGAACAGGCAGAAGGATTGAATGGGTTGTCCCTCTTCTTGTTCAGTCATTTCGATGGGCTGAATAGTTTCCACATATCCGGGTGTAACCAGCTTGAGGTGCTGAATGAGCTCCGCTTTTAACTGTGGAAATGTGCAGTGCCTGGCCGTTCTGTTACATGAATGTTACCGACACTTTAACAGCACAAATGTGAATGTTGTTTGGGTCTTGCTGAATATGGACACATACCGGTTCAGGAGCTGAGTGGGGACAAAATGTTCTGAATATTGTGTGATCTTCAGTGATCACTCCGCTTCTGATCTTGGGATAGGTGGGGGGCGCCGGGAATGGGGGCACATAGACGTTGAGGAAGGAGCTGAAGATGTTTGTGCTGAGGAAGTTACTCTGAGGATCTCCTGAAGAGATGTCCCTGGACTGAGAGGATTGTCAGCCAACGACCACAAACATCTTCCTTTGTGCTCTGAAAGACCCCAACCAGTGAGGACGTTAGACCTGACTCTCATTAAGCTCAGATAAGTAGGTGGTCTTGATGACATCCTCAGTCAACTACTGCCTTGATATCAAGGCCATTCACTCTTTCCTGAGCCCCTGTGTTCACCTCTTGTTCACATCAACACGGTAACGGTGTATGTGTAGAGAGTGTTTTCCTCTCACAGAGGGTAATCAATGTCAGGAATTATCTGGACTAGAAAGTTAGGGGAGCTACATCACTGAAAGTATTTAATGGGGTGGTACATGAATCGTTGACCTGTCAGAGAGCTGAGGAGTTTGAATAACTGGGCATTAAGGAGGAGTTAGTGCGAACAGTAGATTAGCTATGATCGTATACAATGGCTTGACCGTCCGAATTACCTATTCCTGTTCCTTATGTTTTCATTTTCTGTAATTTCAAAGTAAATCGCTGTAATTTTCCTGGATGTACTGTTATTGCATGTTGCAATCAGAGAGACCAAAGCACTTTTGAGTCATCTCTGAGTGAGGCTCTACCATGCACTATGATCTGATTAAGGTCTCAGCACTTTTCTGTCAGTGTACCATTTTCCTACATTCATTTGTCTTTCAAATGTCTTACATAGACAATTTTGAACAAATGGAAATATCTAGGAAATATCACAATCTTCTGTGGAAGGGAATTCACACCTTGACAACCCTATGAGAATCTCTTGTTCGTGTTCTGACCAGTGTTGGAGGGTCACACATGTCTTTTCCCACTCCTCTATTGGTGAAAGCAAATTTTAAATGTAACCAGTTGAGTGCTGTGTCCAATAATATAGGTATCGGACTGGGTAATTTTTCTTCAAAAATCTGAGACACAGAAAGTTGAACTGTGAACAAATGGTAAAATGATAGTGTCCCAAATGTTTTTTTCTGACTTTCAACTTATTCTGCTCACACAAATGTCTGGGAATGCGGATTTCTTCCCGGTACAGTTGCATTTGGCTGAATTCCCTTTGCTTCGAGCTGTACAGAGATTCCTATGAATCCTCATCAGGAATCCTCCACGAGTGGTAAAGATGACTCAGGAGTTTTCTGCTCTCATGCCTTGTTTTCAGGCAGAAGTAAGTAAGAGAGAGAGACCAATTGGCTGCTGCTTCTGAAGCAAATAATATTTTTCTCCGTCTTTGTGTGGAAAAATACAAGAATGTCAACTGAAAACAAAACTGGACCATGTGCGCTCTCCATGTACATTCTCTGGAATGGATGATAATAAACTGTATGCTGTATGCAGCATCATTGCTGTTGTTGTGCACAATGTTTGTTCATTAGCAAAAGAAAATAATGTCCGCACCGACCACCCCACCAACCTCCATGTACAGCATATGATCCGCCGCCATTTCCCCCACCTCCAAACGGACCCCACCACCAGGGATATATTTCCCTCTCCTCCCCTATCAGCGTCTCTACAAAGAAAGTAATGTGCCCGTTTGATGATTTGATGAGATGTTTATATACATCTGCGTAATTTTTAAAAAATGGGTTGATATCTTCATAGTATTTGTGTTAATACCAATGCATCTCATTCAAAAAATTATTATCGATCTTTAGTCTTCTTAACAAGGGAAAATGTGTATCCAGCTGAAAAACTTCCCTGAAAATCGTGGTTTAATAAGATTTCTCATCTAAGATCAAAACAGATAATCCCTGATAACAAAAGGCCTTCATTTCAGGAATGAGTAAAGGGAAACATCTTTGAACATTTTTGAAAGGAATTGTATCCGGTTGTATTTTTAGTTTAGAGGATCAGAACTTCAACCAGAGTATCTGATGTGGTCTCAGCAATGCCCTGTACAGATACAGTGAAATATTCCTCATTAAACCCAATACCCGTTGCTAAAAACAGCATCATTCCACTTACCTTCCGAATCACTTGCTGCATCTGCAGACAGACTTCGTATCAGTCATGTAACAAGAATATGAAAAACATCTGCATCACAGAGTTCTGCAATCTCTCTGCATTTAAATTGCTCCCGACTGCAATAAACAACTCACATTATATTATTTCGACTGAGGGTTTGCTCACTAACCTTCCCTGTCTACATCATAATGCAGATTCACTCCCTCCATTTGAAGATCTATTGAATGATCATTTTGGAGTACAAGGTACTTCAGCTTTGATCCATTCAGTCCCTTCATCCAGATATTTTACATAGATTATTGATCATTGATGACCCTACAGTGATCTCTGAGTCAAAACTAGTTACAGTTTTGTTTAAAAAATCATATATCTCTACTGTCTATTTCCTGTTAGTGAGCAGCATCCCTGTTCCTGTGCAGCAGTTCAGGCGGGTTGAATGGCCTCGTCCTGGGCTGTGTAATGTACTCAACGAGCTGAATTACTTCATTCTATATTCCTGTGAAATTCTTTGGAGGAGCAGAATGGTCTCCTCCCGTCTCATTGTAACGATCCATTCAGGCTGAATGGGATGGTCCTCTACCCTGTAATCGCACTCAGTGGTGGATTGAGGGAACAACACATGGGGTATGGTCAGCAGTATATCTCTGTAACGGTCGGGAGCGTGGATTGAGGGAACAACAGATTGGAAAGTGGCAGCAGTTGGCCATTTAGCGGCACCATCCGGAATGCTCATGGCTGATCCGGGTGTGTCTGACCATCCGTCTCCTGTCTGTTCCCAATAAACATTGTGTCTCCTGCCCGGCAAAGATCAGTCAAGCTCAAACTAAAATACCTAAATTAACCGAGTCTCCACTGCTCCCTGAGGATGAGGGCACCACAGACAGCACAACAGTAAAGGGAAAGGGACATCCTTCTTTCATTGTGGGACACAGTTTTTTAAAAAACCGTGTTAACCTCATATCAAATCACTGCCCCTTTTCGGATAAAGTGGTACATTAACTAGGAATAGACATTAACCATTCTGCCCTCCTATCTTTTCCCACGTTATCACTGACTGTTTCCAATCAAATATGTTGCTGTTGGTGTCTCAGGAAGAGAATACCTGATAGCATAACACCATACGGGCATTAAAAAAAGGAGCAGAATTAGACCATTTGGTTCATCGAGTCTGATATACCTTTCAGTCATTTCTAATATGTTCCTCAACATCATTCTCCTACCTTCTCCCTAGAATCCTTGATCTCCTTATAAAATAAAAAACTTATTTATTTGAGTCTTCATGACACTCGCGTCTGTGTCTTAATGTGTATTTTTGTGTGTGTGTGTCCATGTGCTTGTTACTTTTGTATTTGTGTGACTATGTCTGTCTGTCTTTGTATCAGCCTGTGTGTTTCTATCTGTGTTTGTGTCCAATTGTGTGTGACTGTTTATGTCTTTGTGTGCTTCTCCGTGTGTGCATGCTTATCTCCTTGTATGTATTGTTATATTATATTATTATATTATTATATTGGGGTATTTAACAATGCGTCTGTGTATTTCAATGCCTGCATCTCTGTGCAATGGGGTATCTGTTCTTCTTCGAGTGAGAGAGATGAGGTTGGAACTGACAGGAGGTTTGAATTGAGAATTTCTCTTTACTAAACACTGCTCCTTATTCGGTTGGTGGGACGTGGATGTTTCCGAATCTCCACCCAAGGCCTCCTAGTCCTCTCCGGCTCACTCCAGGATCCTCCCCACATATCAGGGTAGGGGTATGAGGGAACGGATATCTGACAATCCACCACCCGGCGTGGCACGTTCTATCCTATTCCAGGCTGTTTCTCCTGGAATGGGACAAAGGGAAGGAAGGAGTGTGGGTGGAAGTGGATGGTCCTGCTGTTAGTGCTGGACTAGGTGAGGTGTGATCTGGTGAGGTGGCCGGAGGGAGTCTGTCCATAGTGTTGTATCCATGGTCGTGCTATTAGTGTGTGGGGCTATTGCATCAGGGACAGAAAATGTGGGGGAGGGAAGGTGCTGAATTCAACAGTGAGAGTGGTCATGCTTGAGCCTTATTTGGAGATAGATTGTGAGCCTTGGTCGAGGGGAGGTGCTATAAGAGACATACAGTGAGTGTGAGGGAGCAGTGAGAATATACGGAGACACTTATCCTGACAGAGCGGAATGGATATTGATGCTTGTCCTGTATTGCTGGTCATGTCTTCAGATCATCTCAACATCGATGTGAGCCTCCCCGAATGTCTTATCCAAGTTTATCACTAATAACGACACAGGCTCTGTCCCTCAGATTCCACAGAATGAGTTTGAGTGGGTCTTACAAATAGCAAGGAGAAACAAACTTGTTGTGTTATATATCTGAACCAAAACTGTCGCGCAAATATTTTGCATCATATGCTCTGGAAATTATATATGCAACTATACTCAAAGGGAAGCTATGACATAGTGATATTATCGCTGGGTTCAAAACCCAGAGACCCAGGTAATGTTCTGGGGACATGGTCTCAAATCCTGCTATGGCAGATTGTGGAATTTGAATTCAATATGTATCTGGAATCAAGGGTTTATGATGATCAGGAATCCATTCCTGATTGCTGGAAAAACTCATCTGGTTCACTCATGTCCTTTAGGGAAGGAAACGGCTGTTCTTATGTGATCTGGCCTGCATGTCACTCCAGATCCAAGGCAACGCTGTTGACTCTTAACTGCCGTCTGGAATGGCCAGTAAATGCTGGTTATCCAGCTAAGTCCCCATCCTGTGAATGTGTAACAAATACTCGTGGGATCTGCAGTAATAATGGATGGTGTCAAGTTGCATCGAAACTGAGTTAACTAAGTGACTGCTAATGTTGTTAAAAATAAATTCCATAAGTGTATATCAGATAGGTTGAAGAGTATGTTGTGAACCAAACTAGAGAGCAGATTATTTCGGATTTGGTGGTGTGTGATACTGATTAAGGATGATCAGCCATGATCATATTGAATGGTGGTGCAAGCTCGAAGGCCAGAATGGCCTACTACTGCACCAATTGTCTCTTGTCTATTGTGTGGTCGGAAGGACTAATTACTAACCTTGCTCTGACGCAGCTTTGGAGGAATAGTGACATTAATATGTTGTATTTTACACGGCGTCTGTATTCAATGTGGAATGTTTGAACATTCTGGTCAAACACCATGGAAGCCCAGAGGTTAGAGGGTCAAGTTCACTCAGTGAATTGGGAAAGTACAATATCACATTCAGTAGGAGAACAATGGTTGTTAGACCCATGTAGTCTTACAGCACGGAGACAGGCCATTCGGCCCAAACTGGTCCATTCCGAACAAAATGTCCATTCACACTAACCCCATTTCCCCGCCATTTCCCTGTATCCTTCTAATCCTTTTCTACCTGTGTATTTGTCCAACTGTATTTTAAATTTTGTGAATGTACCCGTCTCAAACACTTCTGCTGGCAGCTCATCCCATATGCATACCACCCTTTGTTTAAAAGAAATTGCCCCTGAGTTTCCCTTTTACTCTTTCCCCTCTGACGTTAAATTGATGCCCTCTAGACCGTGATTGCCCAATCCGAGGGAAAAAAAGACTGAGTGAATCGATGCCACCCATGATCTTATACACTACTATCAGATCCCCCTCAGCCTCATGCATTCTAAAGTAAAAAAAATCCTAGCTTGTTCAACCTCTCACTATAACTCAGACCATTGAGTCTTGGCAACATCCTTGTAAATTTCTTCTGCACTCTTTCCAGTTTAATAACATCCTTCCTCGAGCAAAGAGAACAAAACTGAACATGACGCTACAAGTATGGACTCGCCAACATCTTGTATAACTGCAACATAACTCCCTAATTTCGATACTCAGTGCTCTAACTGATGAAGGCCAGTGAGTCAAAAGCCTTTTTCAGTGCCTTGTCTACCCGTGACTCCACTTACAGAGAACTCTGCACCTGAATTCCAACGTCACTCTGTTCCACTGCAATCCTTAAGGCCCTGCCTTTCACCATGAAACTCCTGCCTTGATTTGATTTTCTAAAATGCAAGAACTTACACATATCTGAATTAAATATCATTTGCCATTTCTCGGCCCAATTCCCCACCTGATCAAGGTACTGCTGTAATTTCAGAGATTTCTGATAACCTTCCTCACTGTCCACGATACCACCTATTTTAGTGTCACCTTGAAACTTACAAATCATGCCTGTACATTCTCATCTAAATCATAGATATATGTAATATATGAATATATGGTCCCAGCACCGACCCCTGAGGCATTCCACTCATCACAGGCCTCCAGTCTGACAAGCATCCTTCCATGATTACCCTCTTCCTCCTATCATCAATCTAATTTTCAACCTAATTTGCCAGCTCCCCCTCAATTCCATATGATCTAACCTTCCAGAGCAGCGTACCATGGGGAACCTTATTAAAGGCTTTACTGCAATCCATATAGACTATATATACAACCATGCCCTTACCAAAGTTACTGGTCACTTCATCAAAGCACTCCAGCAAATGTGTGAACCATAATCCCCCATTCACAAGGCCCTGTCTTTCCAAATGCATGTATATCTTCTCCCTCAGAATCTCCTCAAGTAGCTTACCTGCTACAGATTTTAGGTTTACTGGTCGAAAGTTCCCCGGTTTTTTCTTTGTAGACCTTCTTGAATAAGGGCACAGCATTTACTACCTTCCAGTCCTCCAGGATTTCACCCGTTGGCTACTGATGATGCAAAAGTACCATCCACGGCCCCCGCTATTTCTTTCCTGTCCTCCTGCAGTGTTCCTGAATATATCTGCTCAGTACCAGGATATTTATAGAAATACTACAAAGTCTGAAAAATATCTTTATGTATTTCAGGTAAAACACCCAAGAGTGAGAAAGTGAGTTAACAATGATTAGCATAATAAATTAAGATTATATTAATCACAGGAAGTGACTTCAGAAGAATTCCACACATTGTGAAATCCTGAGAATTCTCAGAAATTTACGATCCAGAAAAGCAGGGCCATGAAACGGGTAAGGAAATCAAAAAGGGCACATGCATGCAAACAAACAGGAACACAAAGACTACATAAATCTATGGTCTATATTTCAAAGGAAAGAGAGAAACATAGTCAAATGTAGAAATCTGCAATCAGGAGAGACGAGCTTATTATGGATAACTGGGAAATGGCCAAGCAAATAACCAGTTACCTCGCATCTGTCTTCATGGAGGACGATCCAGAAAATCACCCAGAATTACATTGTCATTATTTAGGACTTATGGATCAAAAGACAAAAAGTCAATTTATATCAGTAACAAGGCTCTACTTGAACATGCAGCTGGATTGAGCATTGCTAACCTTGACAAACCAGATGTCGTTCATACCAAAATCTTCAGAAATAAACCACTAATAGAAGTATTAGTTGCACTGTCGATGACTGTGTTCTATGACCCAGTGAATTCTGCATAGTCTGGAAGCCATTGCAGATAAATGGACATTAGTAAACGTGATCCAAGCACTACAGATGAACGGTAGTGATTCAAGCATCTACAAAGGAAAGAAGAGATAGTGTGGAGAACTGCCGACCAATTAACTTGACATTTGTGGGGATACTGTTGGAGTCTATTATATAGGATGTGATATTCGTTATTTAGAAATTAACAGCAACATTGGAGAGAATCAGTATGTATTTCTGAAAGGGAAATCATACTTGACAAGCTTTGGAATTGTTTGAAGTTGATTCTTACAGCATAGATAATGGGGAGCCATTACAATTGGCATATTTTAGATTATCAGAAGGCTTTCTATAAGAACTCACGCAATGAGTTCATAAATGCAATGAATGTGAAAGGTATTTGCAGGAATATATGCAAGTGGTAAGTTAAAGTTTGGATTGCCTTGCTTTAAGGGAGTCAGAATATAGATGTAAAGACATTTTGAAGCAGTTTAACAGCGTGTTGGTGAGGTCTGTACCTGGAATATTGAGTACAGTTTTGGTCACCAAATCTGAGAAAGAATATACCGACCCCAGAGGAAGTTCAATGGACATTCTCCAGATTAATCCCTCAATTGGCGAGATTGCGTGATGAGGAATCTCCACCTGTGTTCTCTAGAGTTCAAAGAATGAGAGGTGGGTCACTGTGAAATGCAAAAAATTCACAAAACATGTGACAAGTTGGGAATTAACAGGATGTTTTTCCGGCTGCCTAATACACAATCAAGGGAAATAATGGCAGGATAAAGGACAGACCATTTAAGACTGCAATAAGGAGGGAATTCTGCACGGGTAGGGGACTAACTAACACAGGGGCATGGAAACCTGCTGACAGGATGAGATTAGGGAGAATTCCCAGATAATATACAAGTGTGTCCAGCGGAACAGAATAACCAGGGAACAGGTAGGTCTCATTTGTGACTTGCCAAATTGCATCCAAATGAAGTTTAGTGGTAGGAGACACAAGGTGGTGGTTTACTGCTTGTGTGACTGGAGGCCAGTGTCCAATGGTATACCACAGGGATCAGTGCTGTATCTCTTATTGTTTGTGATTCGGAGGTGCTGGTGTTGGACTGGGTGGACAATCCTGTAAATCTCATAACACCAGGTTAAATCCAACAGGTTTATTCAGCGACACTAGCTTTCGAAGTGCTGCTTCTTCATCAAAGCGCACAATCACCTGATGAAGAAGTAGTGCTTCAAAAGCGAGTGCCTCTGAATAAACCTGTTGGACTGTAACCTGATGTTGTGTGATGTTCAACTTGAATATTTGTGGTAATCATAAATGATGAAGCTGTGAATATGGATGAGAGGTGGGGAGTGTGAGAAGTAAGTTTGTGTTTGATACACAGATTGGCTGTTGGCTGGCATTGAGGAGGAAGGCCTTAAGTTACGGGAAGATACAGATGGAATGGTCATCTGGGAAGATCAATGACAGATGGAATGTAACCCTGATAAATAGGAGGGAATACACTTTGGAAGAAGGAACCAGACAGGAGAGGACTCAATGAATGGTAGCACACTAGGAAGGTCAGAGGGTGCTTCTCCACACATCTCTGAATGTGAGTGGACAGGATTCACCAGAATGTTCCCTGGGATGGAGCATATCAGCTATGGAGAGAGGCTGGATAAGCTTGAGTTGTTTAGTTTGGAGGAGAGGAGGCTGAGGGGGACGTGATTCTGAAGGATAGGATGACGAGGAGCATGGACAGGGTGGATGGGCAGCAGTTGTTCCTTTTAGTCAAGGGGGCACACTTTTAAAGTGAAGGGTTTGCGGTTTAGTGAGGATTTGAGGATTGCTTTTCAGCCAGTGTGTATTGGGGTCTGAAGTACACTTCTTGAGAGGGGAGATATCATGGCAAAGTCAAAACTATTAAAAGATACGCGGTTGTGCACTTGAAATGCCTTAAGATTCACAGCTAGGCGTATTGTGTCGGAAAGTGGGCCTTATGTAGACCATGCTGTATTTCTGATCGTACAGAGTTTTTGCTTCTGTGATTGTATGACTGTAGAAGGTCAATCAGTGAGTACCTTAAAATTGGAATTGATAGGATTCTGAAGAATGTCTTAACAAAGTTTATAAGAGAGAACTTGTGATATTTTCTGAAAATATGTTAATGGCAAAATTAAGAGAAAGAAATGTGCAGCTTTCTTACAGTTTGATGTCAGATAATTGAGGACCGGGTAATGGTAGAACTATGGAACAAAAGTTTCAGTTATGCCTTCACAGAGGAAAACAAAATAAAAAAGAAAACTTCCTAGCAATACTAGGGATCTTTAGTCTGGTGAGAAAAATGGAATAGAATGAAATTAGCAACTAAACAGTTTAGAGAAAGTATCGGAATGAAATTAATGGACATAGACAAAGTCAACAGAGATTTATGAAATGGGAATCATATTTGTTAAAGTGGTTTTTAGCAACATTATGGAGAAGGTAGCAATGTAATACGAGGGGAATATCAGAAAGATTTTTGATAAAGCCCCAAGCATATTGTGCGAATTCGAATCCTGAGGGACTTGGTCTAACGTATGGTCATGGTTTTAGAATGGGAGAGCTGGCAGGAAACAGTGCGCAGGAATAAAACAACATTTTTTTCAAATTGGAAGTCTAGGAGGATATAGCAAGGATCGTGTCTTGGGCCCCAGCTATTCCCAATACCCATCATATATTTGGTTGACGGGCTCAAATGCAATATTCCCAAGTCTGCTGACAGCACTAAACGATATCAGCATGTGAGTTGTGAGGAAGATGTAAAAAAGCTCCAAATTGACTGAGACAAGTGAAATTACTGGGAAAATATGTGGCAGATGAAGAGTAATGGCAGAGATGAGATGTTGTGTACTTTGATAGGAACAATTGATTTGGCAGCCGACAATTTGAAAAGGGAATGTTTGAAACGAGTTGTTCTATAAAGGAACTTAAGCTGCATTTTCGTGTATTTCTGTGCAGCCCTCTGAGTACATGTGACAGTGAATCTGAAGCCAGAAGTCAATACTGGGAATGGCATTGGCACTCTGACCAGTGTACATAGACCCAGCAAGTGGGTAGCTGAAACATTGAAAAGAATCATGATCACCTTGTACACCAGTCACTAAAGCAATATTGTAGGAGCAGAAAGCAGGTAGACAGATAAATGATGTATTCACCTTCATTTCAGGGGAAGTGAGTGCAGGAGTAAGAGTATCTTACTGCAGTTGTACAGGGCCTTAGTGAGACCCCATCTCGAACATTGTACAGTCTTGTGTGCAGTTTTGGTCTCCTTACCCAGTAAAGGACAAACCTGACATTGAGGGAGAGCAGGGAAGGATGACCAGACTGATCTCTGGGATGACAGGCTTGTTGTGGGAGCAGAGTTTTGGGCGACTGGACCTGTATTCCATGGGATTTAGGAAAATGAGTGGTGATCAGGGTGAAATATATAAAACTCTGACAGGGCGAGACAGATTGGAAGTTGGCTTGGACGCCTGAAACAAGGGGCCACAGCATTAAGTACAGAGAGGTCACTTTGCATTGAGATGAGAATATATGTCTTCACTCAGAGACTGGCGAACCAGGAGTACTATCTCCCAGCTCGGGCTGTGGAAACCTAGGCACTGAATATAAATAAGGATTTCTGGAAATTAAAAGGATAGCGAGAGAGCGGAGTATCTTGTGAAGATAGAAGATCAGCTATCAATCCAGGTTGTTCTCCAATAACTCAGTCGCTGTGTTCCTGTGCAACAGCATGTTGTGCAAAATCATGCAATATTAATAATGGGGTCTATGGGAAAAAGAGGGTAAGGGGCGAACCCCCAAAATATTAGTAAAGCCAAAAATTTAATTTAGGCTAACACACATACTAGCACAGTCCAAATAAATCTTTAAGTCCCATATTGTAATAAAACAGTGCTGTAAATGTAACACTTTCAAAATACAGGTCACTGACTACAGCAGTGTACCTTTCACCACACTCTTCACCAGAAAGCGCGTGAGGCTGACTGACCATGTGATGTCGATGGGGAGATTCCAGTTCTCCTCAAGAATCTCCCCACAGTTTGAAATAAAGTTCTTTCTAAATGGATACTACAATTCCCCGTTTCAGGCTCATTTTCAAGGCTTCCCGAGCGGATTACATTCCTGTTTTAGCTGAACACATTGTTGTACATTTTGCAGACAGAGGATCCTGAGGCTGGGCTTTGCTGTTCAGTTGGTTCCCGGCAAGGAATTGCGTCACAATGAACGGGAGTTCACTTTATGGAAAAAGGTTCATGAATCACATTGCAGCCAAATTTTATTTAATCAACACGCGTTATCTGAGAACTGCCTGTATATTGAATGGAGGAGCAAAATTGATGGGCTGAAGGGACTACAGCAGTTCTCACTTTATATTTCACAATGTATAAACATATTAAGCGATATGAATATTGTATGGGTAAAACTGCATTAAGGAGATGTTCGAACATTAACTTGCACAGAGAAAGCTCGATGTGTTGTGTGACGTACTCATTTCCCGAAGTTCCTGTACAGTTTGTGGGAAAGCTCAGTAAGTGTTGTCACAAACCGTCAGACATTAGGACGGAGGTCTCTGCAGGGTCAACAGGACGATGTTTCCCGTTCCCTTTTCCGACACCAAAGTTGGAGCCAGGTGTTCTCTCCGGGTATATCCTTTAAGGGTTTGGAGCAGTTGATACAATTGAGTGCCTTGCTTGGCCGTTTCAGGGACTATTGAAGAGTTTATCACATGGCTGTGTGTCTGGAGTCACTTTTAGGCCAGACCAGGAAAACACGGGAGATTCACTTCCTGAAAGTACATTGGGGAAGGAAATCGATGTTTACAATCAACATTGGACACAAGATCACTATTACTGACACCAGATTTTAGATCTTGATATGTTAATAATTGTTTTTATCTTCCCCCAGCTGCCCAAGCATGAGCCTGGTCTGTATTAGTAATCCAATGACAATTCCACGACCGCACCATCTCCACATGGAGACCTATCTGAAACCACACTGAGCAGGTTATTTCTGTGCTACTTGACAGCTCTGTCAAATCGAAGTCCCACCGATTTGACTGTCGTGATGGGACTGATGGGGTGGTAATTGGTCAGATTGTATTTATTCCCCTCTTAGGAAACTGGACATAGCTGAGTAATTTTCCACATTGCCAGGGAGATGTCAGAGTTGGAGCTGGAATGAAACAGCTTCCCCAGTGACACGGCTTATTGTACCGCACAAGTCTTCAGTCCCATTGCAGGAATGGTGTCAGGGCCCATTGCCTTTGTCGTATATACTGTGTTCAGCGGTTTCTTCATGTCACGTGCAGCGGATCGAATTGGTTGAAGACTGGCATCTGTGATTCTGTGGGCATCATGATAGGGTAAGTTGGATCATCCACTCAACACATCTGGCTGAGGATAGTGCAGAAACCACATACTTGACTTTTACACTGATGTACAGGACTGTTCCATTATTTAGGATGGGGATATTTGTGGAGTCCTCTCCCCCAGTAAGTTGTTTAATGGTCCATCGATATTTATGCTTGGATTTGGCAGGATGACAGTGCTTCGATCTGATTTGTTACTCGTGGTATAATTTCTGCCTCTGTACCAGATGTTAGTTCTGCTGTTTCGAGAGAAACCAGCCAATTGCGGTAGCTTTAATGGGTTTTCATCATATAAAGGTACACATAGTACTGACCCTGGCATGTTCACCCACACTCGTCACTGAACTATAGATCGGCTTGAGGGTAATGGTGGACTGAGACATTATCCTGAGGGAAAGGTTACAGATTGTCATTGAATACAATTCTGCTTCTGCTGTTGCTGCTGTGACCTACAGCATCAGATGATAACCCAGTTTTAGCTGCAATATCTACAATTCAATTCTACTGACTGTCCCCCAGTTCACACCGAGACCCATTCACCCATTAACCCTGTACTCAGTGACCTACTCTGGTTTCTGATGCGGTAACCCTTCCATTTTCATATTCTCATTCTGCTGAAATTCTTTCCTTGGTGTCACGCCTCCAATTTGTTACTTTAACTCAATCAATTTTAGGTACTAATCTAAATATTTTCCTTTCAGTAATGCCATCTTCTGTATTTGAAGTGAATGTGTTTCCTTCTGTTTTTCTCCCTGACCATAATTCAGAGCACTGCCGTGTCAGTGATGCCAGCCTTATGCAGTTTCAGAGTCAAGGAACTTGTCACCATGTGTTATCGTTCAGTTCCCAGTGTACGGCGCTCCATGTTGGACAGGATGTTTGAGCATCTTTGACAATATGTCGTTGGAAATTGTTCAAAAACAGAAATTGCTGAAGAAATTGCTGAAGATGTTGCAGCATTTTATGAAGTGAATGCAGATATAAACTTTCAGGTCCAGTGAACCTTCTAAAAAGCTCCCGGTTTCTCTATCAATTTTTGATATTTTTATTTCCAGTATCGATCGTTATTTTGTAATTGAAAATATGTTCTGTGCCCCTATTCATTTCTGGAGAAACTCAGCAGGTCTGTCAGCATCTGCAGGGACAGAGAAACAGGATTAGTGTTTCAAGTCTAGTGTGACACTTCTTCAGAACTCGAAATGATTGGAAAATGTGCTTTAAATCCCTAACCAGAGTTGGGGAATGGGTGACAGGGGAAAGAGGGTGTGGCAAAAGATCAAAGAAGATTCTGTGAAATGGGTTTAAATTAAGATGCGATGGGGAAAGGGGTTCTCTCTATTGAGTGCAAGATAAGGAAGACACAAGCACAGAAGATCATTGGGAGGCCAGGAGGGGGAATGTTGACTATGTTTTATTATATCGATCTGGCCATAGATACGTTTTCATTGTCGAGATCATCACCCCCGTTAGACAAATAAATTCAGGTGCGTGACTTGTTATTGGCACTAAATAAGCGTTTCATGCTGCCTCAGTATTGTAACATGGAGAAAAACAAATAATAGTATGAAGTTTTGACTGAGTATTGTTTTACTGTCATGTTTAATATAGTTTCAATTTGCAGCGCTTATCTTTAAATGCTTGTTCTTGAAGTTAGTATCAGATGGAGTCTAGAAGGTTGTGGGCTGACATTATAGAAGTTTATGAAATCAAGAGAGGTACGCATCGGGTGAATAGCCAAGGACTTTTCCACAAGAGGGCAGAGTTCAACCATAGAAGGCATAGGTTTAAGGTGAAAGGGGGAAGATTTAAAAGGGACGCAGTGGCAGTGTTTTTATACAGAGTGGTACGGGTATAGAATGAGCTTTCAGAGGAAGAGTGGTCGATGCCAGTATAGCTATAAGATTTAAAACTCATTTGGACAAACATACAAATGGGAAACATTTAGAGGCCTATGGGCCAAATGAAAGCAGATGGGGCTAGTTTAGATTGGAAAACCTGGCCCGCATGGACATTAAGAAAAGCTTCACGCAGTGTCAGTGCGGGTTTGTGAAAAGGAAATTATATTTTGCCCTGTAAGATCATGCAAAGATTTCTGGAGATGCCTGAAAATATAACAAGCGGACTTGATAAAGGGGATCTAGTAGAAAGAGGCTTTTCAGAGATTTTCCGCAGGGTATTACAAAATAAAAGATCTTACTCAAGCCAGAAGCTTGTAGGATGACAGATAATGTATTAACATACGATGATGACTGGTTAACACATAGAAATCGGAGAGTCATGATTAATGGATCTTTATGATAAAGGTGTATCTGCTGGAGCACCACACATATCAGTCCGATGGCATCAGTTATTGCAATCTATACTGACAGCCTGAAGGAGGGAGCTGAGTGCAATATACATCCGAGTTAGCTGCAATATCTGCAATTCAATTCTACTGACTGTCCCCCAGTTCACACCGAGACCCATTCACCCATCAGCCCTGTATTCAGTGACCTACTCTGGTTTCTGATGCGGCAACCCTTCCATTCAGCCCATTGACACTACTCCACCAGTAAGACACTGAGAACCAAAAGGCTGGCTGTTATTTAATGGAGAGGACTTCCAGAAAAGGAGGAGTACAAAGTGATTGGAGTCTTTCTGAGTATGAAACATAACGTCAGCATGCTGATGCAGCAAGTAACTAGGTTGGATCATTCACCGGCTTCCAGAGATGAAAGGGTTGAGTTATTCAGAATCTCTATAATGGTGAAGTGATTATTCATTGGGGTTTAAATGAATGAAGAGTGATACTGTTGAAATATACAAGATACAAAGCGGGCTTGAGAAGGTAGATGTTGAGAAGTTGCTCCCATTCCTGGGCAGAGTGAAGAACTCGAGGATACAGATACCGAATAAGGAACATCGATTTCAATCTGAGATGCAAAGTGATGCCTTCTCTCAGAAGGTAGTGAATATCTGGAATTCCCTAACCCAGAGAAATGTGGAGAGATACAGGAGTCAGCATGAAAGTGGAGTTGAGCCCTCGAGTAGATCAGCCACGTTATTATTTTATGACAGGGCTAGCTTGAGGGGGCGAATGAACTACTTCTGTTCCTATTTATTAATTTCACATGTTACGCTATTGGAAACTAACAGGTTATTACCTGGAAGTCATGTTGCACAATGTTGCATTCAGGGACAACAGATGATTTGTTTCAGTTAACTGTAGGTGGGGTATAGGGGCTGTATACCCAGCGTATCTAAGTTTGTAACATGACCCACATCTGGAGCAGAGGTTACAGAGTGGGGAAGCCTAAAAGAAAGCTTGGGGGTGGCGGTGGGCTCCTGACCCAGCCTGGATTTTGCAAGTAGTTTTCCGAAACTACATCTCACCATCGGAGTGGCCTCGATGTGCCTTTGTGTAGCAGGTCCGAAGGGTTGAACGTAACATCAGAACATGGCGCTGAGGGACCTGAGTGGGCCATTCAGCCCATTGACACTACTCCACCAGTAAATAAGATTGTGGTTCATCTCATTGTGTTCCCAGCTGCACTTTGCTCCCGATGCACCATTATCCCTGATGCACCTGTTTGCGGAAAATCATTTTATATTATATCGAAGCCAGCCTCGATATAGTATAAAGATTCAGCCATCCCAAACTTCCGGGAAAGAGAATTTCCACTGGAATAAATTCCCACTTGGTGAATTTCCCCGAATTCCTGCTCTGACTGAGGTTGGAGGGTGTCACTGTTTCATTTTTATCCCACTCCTCCACTGCTCCCAACAAATTTAAAATTTAGCTTAAAAATGTGTTGCTGGAAAAGCGCAGCAGGCCAGGCAGCATCAAAGGAGCAGGAGAATGAACATTTCGAGCATATGCCCTGCTTCAGCAATGAGGAGGGTGTGCCAAGCAGGCTACGATAAAAGGTAGGGAGGAGGGACTTTTGGGGAGGGGCGTTGGGAATACGATAGGTGGAAGGAAGTTAAAGTGAAGGTGATAGGCCGGAGAGGGGTGGGGTGGAGAGGTCGGGAAGATGATTGTAGCTCAAGAAGGCGGTGCTGAGTCTGAGGGACTGGGAAAACGTGGGGAGAGGGGAAATGAAGAAGCTGGAGAAACCTGCATTCATCCCTTGTGGTTGGAAGGTTCCTAGGTGGAAGATGAGGTGCTCTTCCTCCAGGCGTCGTGTTGCCACCGTCTTGTGATGGAGGACGCCAAGGACCTGCATGTCTTTGGCAGAGTGAAAGGGGTATTTAAAGTGTTCAGCCACACTGCGGTTGAGTTGGTTGGTGCAGGTGTCCCAGAAGTTTTCTCTGAAACATTCTGCAAGTTGGCGGCCTGTCTCCCCAATTTAGAGGAGGCCATATTGGGTGCAGCGGATGCAGTAAATGATGTGTGTGGAGGTGCAGGTGAATTTCTGACGGATATGGAAGGATCCCTTGGGGCCTTGGAGGGAAGTGAGGGGGGAGGTGTGTGCGCATGTTTTGCATTTCTTGCACTTACACGGGAAGGTGCCGGGAGTGGTGGTTGGGTTGGTGGGGGGTGTGGATCTGACGAGGGAGTCGTGGAGGGAGTGGTCTTTCCAGAACACTGATGGGAGTGGGGAAGGAAATATATCCTTGGTGGTGGGGTCTGTTTGGGGGTGGCGGAAATGACGAAGGATGATACGTTGGACATGGAGGTTGGTGGGGTGGTAGGTGAGGACCAGTGGGGTTCTGTCCTTTTGGTGATTGGAGGGACGGGGTTCACCGGCGGAGGAGCGGGATGTGGAGGAGATGCAGTGGAGAGCATCGCCAACCACGTCTGAGGGGAAATTGCGGTCTTTGAAGAAGGAGGCCATCTGGGTTGTTCAGTATTGGAATTGGTCTCCCTGGGAGCAGATGCAGCGGAGGCAAAGGAATTAGGAACATGCGATGGCATTTTTACAGGGGGCAGGGTGGGAGGAGGTGTAATGTAGGTAGCTGTGGGTGTCATTCGGTTTATAGTAAACATTCGTGTTGAGTCGGTCGTCTGTGATAGAAATGGAGAGGTCTAGGAAGGGGAGAGAGGTGTCTGAGACTGTCCAGGTAAATTTGAGGTCGGGTGGAAGGTGTTAGCAAAGTTGATGAACTATTCTCCTAGTAAACTTTAAATGTAACCAGGTTGGTGATATGGCCGATCATAAAGTTCTCAGACTGCATCAGGTTCAGTGACAGGAACAAGTCAGGCAGATTTCTTTAGTCAGCCACAAATAACTAATAGAACTGACGGATGTGCATGGTGGATATCTGGTTAGCACTGCTCCCTCCCATCATCAAGGAGCTGCGTTCAATATAATCTCAGGCGACGCTATGTGTGGAGTTTGAGCATTCTCTCTGCAGATTTCTGTGTGGGTTTCCTCCCAATGCTCCAACAGTCCAAAGATCCGCAGCTTAGAGTGGATTGGCCATGCTAAATTGCCCTTCATGCCCAGGGATGTGTAGGTTAGGTAGGTTAGTCATGGGAAATGCAGGATTACTTGGATAGGGTAGGGGGGCAGGTCCGGTGGATGCTGTTTGGAGGGTCAGTGTGGAGTTGATGAATGGGATGCCCTGCTTCTACACTGTAGAGATTCTGTGAAAATGGCAAGAAATTTGGTCTATACCCAGTGGGTATCTATCTGATCCACTCTCATCTAGGTCTTGTATGTTTCAATAAGATCATCTCTCTTTCCAAGGGTGACCTGTTAAATCCTTCATAATATAAGGTACTCATTCCTGGAATGCGTGAAGTGAAACATCGCCGAACTGCTTCTAACGTAATTATATTCTTTCTCAGAGAAGGAGACAAAGAAAAAATAATCTCACACTCAGATCTTGAGTTTTATTTTTTTTCTCTCAGTGTTGTGGTTCTTTGTAACTCTTTTCCCCACAGAGCATTGGAGGCAGAGATATTGAATAATTTTGAGGAACAGACAGAAGGTTCATAAATAACAACGGTGTCGAGGATTATCAGGGATTGGCAGTAATATGCGGTATGGGGGTAAATGTAGACAGTGGTACCAAATGACACTGCTCCAGAACATCCAGGAATATAATTCAAAACGAAATGGTAATATCGATAAAATGTTAAGGGGGAAGCCCAGATGGTGGCGATCTGGAAGGTCTGTTTTAATGGGGTCTGCATCAGAGCACAGGCAAAGTGGTTCTCTAACCCACCCCATCCCAGCCAGTTACTTAACATTCAACACTAAAAAGAGCAATAGAATCTTTACTAATCCCGTTTCGTCAAGTGGAAATGACAAAACATGGGAAAGGATAGATCAAGTCACAACATGCAGTGCGCCCGTCTGAAGCATCGAGCATGCCTGAGGCTGTCGCTGCAACTCACTCTGCTCGTTCCATGGACCCAGTTACTCACCAGGCCTTGGTCACTGAGTTCACCAAGTTATGTGAAATGATTGAAGGCATGACTGAACAGAAGTTCAGCTGTGGCTAGAACCGCTCTCAGACGTGCTCCAAAAACATGAGCAGCAACTAGACAGCCTTGGAAACAGAACATACAATGTCAAGTGCCGAACTGCATTGACAGAGACTGCGATCAATTCCTCTCGGGAGAGGATCCTCCCCCTTGAAATACAGGTCCATACCTTAACTGAACAAGATGACCACCTCGAGAACAGGGAGAGGACGAAGAATGTTCGCATCGTCGATCTGCTGGGCCAGACGGCAGGTGGTCAGCTTTGATCTGGCTGCTGTGATTCCTTCACTTCGAAGCTGAAGTTCATTGGGTTACGGCACGGTGGTAAGACTCAGACCAACGCCTTTGCCCTGTCCTTGTGCGGCTACATAGTTACAGGGATAAACAAAGACTGATGGAAGTTCAGTGTGGTTTCTGATGGCTTTAATTCACGAGAGCTCCAGGATTATGTTCTTTTATGACTTTTCAGCATCGGTGATTCAGGAAAGAAAATCTTTTGATGATATCAAGAGAAGATTAAGGGAACTCGGGATTCAGGATTCCTTAAGGTTCCCAGCGGTGCTCGGTATTGCTTTGAATGGGTCAATGAACTCGTCTGATTCTCCAGAGAAAGGGAAAACTTTGTGGATATTTTAAAGAAAGCTGGATGTTTAGATAATCATGTTTCTCCCTTAAAGAAATTTTGTTGGATTTTTCTGGTATTAACCAGTGTTAAATTATAGTCGGGGATGGGTAGAGTGCACACTTTTAACTTCTTCATTAGGATTACTACTTGTTTTCTCTTCCTTTGCTTGTGTCGGAAGTGTGGCTCAAGCTGGAGGGAGTTACAAAAGTAGTTGTGATGACAAACTGCTGACCTAAGGACAGTTGAAGCCTGGTTTTTGTTATTAATTGCCCTGTATGCCTTATTGGTAGCGGGGAGAAGATAAAGTTTTGGGATATGTAAGTGCCCCCAATGGGCGGGGTAAATTTCCATATAAAGTGTCATTGGCAGTTGGGATTTTGTTTTGTTCATTGTTTTTTTTATGTGTTTAGCTTTGGAAAGTTTTGCGAGCTTGTTAGTTGTAGTAGTAATAGTTTGTATCGTTTTTAGGGTCGCTGAGTGTTTTATCATTAATGCTCAGCGATGTGTAATTCGATGTGAAACTCTCTCGAATTCAAATGTTGCTGCAATGTGTTATGGATTTATGTGGTTAAATGGTGTACCTGAAACATTAAGGGCAGTGATCTGCCAGTCAAGAGGAAAAATGTAATTTCTCGTCTTAAAATCAAAGAGGGTGGATGTTGCCTATTGCAGGAGATGCACTGTGATGACAAGGAACATTTGATGTTCCAGCAGGGCGGCTTTGATCGGGTTTATTTCGCGTCTTTTAATACTACGAGTAGGGGAAAAGTCAGAATGGATAGTAAGAATCTTCCATTTAAATCACTAGATTGTATTAAACGCTCATGGAAGGATCATAATCCTCAAAGCCTTGAACTATGGGAATTAATACAGTGTTTTGAATTGCCACCCAGTGCACCCGCTTAAAATCCTGGTAGATGCATTTCCCAAATTAAATTATCTTGCATCGTGGCACGTTATTGAAGAGGATATTTCAACGGTGGACAGAATGTCCAAAGGTCCCCAATACCCTCGTTATAATGTACGTAATTAGTGGATTTGTGTGCAGAATCAGAGCTGGTGGAGGTCTGGAGGCAGTTCTACTTCACAAGTAGAGATTTTATTTTCTTCTTGAACCCGCATAAGTGGCACACGAGGGTTGATCTCTTCCCCATCCCTGAAACAATCTTAGGTTCGCTGGCATCCTGCACAATTGGGAATATTACCCCAACATACTTGCTCCAGAAATGGGATAGAAGTCACATAAGATTATGTTGTTTGTAGATGAAGGTCTTATATTTTTGTCAAATCCCGCAATTTCGGCAGCTCACGTGATGCAATGCATTAATTTGCTCGTCACCTTTTTGGGCTTTAAGATTAATTTTACAAAGTTGGAGGCCATGCCTATGGGAGGCCTCAGGGAAATACCAGATTTTAAGGGTAAATCCTGTTTTCCTTTTAAATGGACGGGGGTGGGTGGGGGGAGGGAGGCTTCTCTATTTCAGTATATTCATTACATCCGTTTTTGATCATTTATTTAACATGAACTATGTCTGTTTGTTTGAAAAATTAAACAAGACCTTTAAAGAAGGGAGGCACCTCCAATATCCTGGCTCGGTCGGATAGCTGTTCTTAAAATGAATGTTCTTCCTCATTTACTGTAACCCGTGTGAAAGCTTCCTTTGATGTTTCCCAGACAGACATTTAGGAAATTTTATGGCTGGTTAACTCTTTCATTTGGCACCATAAGCGACTCTCTATCAAGCTAACCAAATTTTAACTACCCCACATTGTGGGGAGTAGATCTCCCAGATTAAAAGCTATGAATTCAGGTCTTTTTTATCCTATGTTAGTGCCTGGGCCGCTGAGGACTCGGCGTCAATAGGATTAGATATTGAACCCTCTCAGACAAAGTGAACCCTTATTGGTCTGCTGGATATAGACAAAATGAGAATATTTATGGAATATTGTAATAACCCAATAATTATCAATACTGTTAAAGCATGAATGACAATGCGTCAGATTGAGGGCAATACAGTCAAAACCATGTTTCTTACGCCTATAATTGGTATGCCGGGTTGTCATACTGGGATAATGGATTCCAGGTTTAAACTGTGGGCAACAAGGGGTGTGTCTTACTTGAGTGATTTAGAATTAGTAGAATCCTTACAGTGTGGATTAAAGCCCTTGGGCCCAGCAAGTCCACTTTGACCCTTTGAAGACTAGCCCACCCAGACCCATTCCCGTACCATCCTATATTTCCCCTGACTAATGACCCAACCTACTCATCACTGAACACTATGGGTGATTTATCAATAATCAATTCATCTAATCAACACATCTTTGGACTGTGGGAGGAAACCCACACAGACAGGCCTCGAATATGTTTACTCCACACAGCCAGGCACCCAATGCTGGAACCAAATTCGGAACCCTGGTGCTGTGAGGCAGCAATGCTCACTACTGAGGCACCTCGTGCTTTTTTGAGGGAGAAACAATGATGTCATTTGATCAAATAACTCGTACGTATGGACTGGCTAGTAGAGACCTCTTCTCTTTCTTTTCCAGATCAGAGATTTGATTTAAAAAAACACACTTTTACCAGACTCTTACAGATCCAATAGAGAGAAGAGGGTGCTTATTGCTTAGAATACACTCTCCCTCAGTACCCTTCATCATTAGTTGGAGACTGTCACCTCAGACGAGACTGTGCAGCTTTGTGATGCCTGCGAGAGAGAGTTGGGGGTTCAGAACACTTCGGAGCCAGAGGAGGATATTTGTGAAAATGCTCGAAGAATTTCATCTGTAATAGGACCCTTTCCATGCAGTTGGAAATTTTTCATATGGGCTATCTGACCCTAGATTATCTCCCAAAATTCAAAATGGGATTATCTTCAGCATGTCCGAAATGCAGAATGACTACAGGCACTCTTACTCATTGCATGTGGTCCTGCTGCAAGCTTCATATATATTGGAGCACTGTATCAGGTGTGATAGAGTGAGTCGAGGGGACTGAATTGGAGATGGACCTGGTTTCTCTTTTCCTGGGCCTGCCCAGGGTACTTTACACAGATGCACAAGTGAAAAAATATCCTTAGTTTCTGTGCTAGGAAAAGCATTCTGTTGTGTTGGATGTCTGAATCACCCCCCCCCCCCCCAAACCCCCAACCTCCTCCCCCACCCCCCGCCCGGGTCTGTTGGGTCGTCGTAAGCTCTTCATGGAGAATATCCATTTGGCCTTTCTCACCAGCATGGTGCACGAAAAAACAGAGATTTATATAAGACCATGGCAGACCTTTTTGAATTACCATGATACAGGCTTATCTGCCACTCTCAGAAGGGCTTTTATACAGCCCTGAAGATATTATCTAATGAATCTTATATCCAAAGAGGAAGAATAATGAACATAAAAAGGGATATCAGCTAATGCTCTTGAAGAACGAGAGCTATCATTTTGTTACACTGAGCAGTATTATTTATCCATTATTTACTGTTATTGTTTGTTTTTCTTCTGTCCGTTTAGTGTTTTTAACTTGTTTTGTATGTACATGCACATGGGTGGAATTTAGATCAGTTACTTGAGTTGTGTAGTTATTGGTTTATTATAATATTAAAATTCTCTTTTTCAATAAAGATATTTTTAAAAGTATTAAAATGCTAACATTGATAGAATACAGTCCCAAAGAACTCTCATTACACAGTCCACTCATGGTGGTTTATCTTGAGGATCACCACATCTCGGGTGATGGGGTGAGGTTGAGAGAGCGTCCCCTTCTTGGTAACCTCTGTCAGTGTGAGGAACTGAACGTGCGCTGTTGGCCTCCCTCTACATCATAAATGTGCCGTCCAGCCAACTGAGTGGGAGACTGTGCAACTGTTACACACAAATACAGTCACAAAGGGCAAGAGAAACACTCATAACAAGGAAAGTGGTACAGTTCAGATAACGGATATAACATTTATGGAGTATTGTCATAACCCAATAACTTTCAATACTGTTAAAGCATGAATGACAATTCGTCACATTGAGGGCAATACAGTCAAAACCATGTTTCTTCCCCGTATAATTAGCATACCGGGTTGTCATCCTGGGATAATGGATTCCAGGTCTAAACTGTGGGCAGCAAGGGGTGTGTCTTACTTGAGTGATTTATAATTAGTAGAATCCTTACAGTGTGGATAAAAGCCCTTGGGCCCAGCAAGGGTAAAAACATTCTCTGCTCCAAATTGTATTTTATAACAAGACGTGTTTAGAAGTTGTTTTTGGTTTAATATCATTATGGTGAGTCAACTGAAATAACCAGAATTACACAGTGTGATTGGATATCTATAACCATAAAATGAAAGTATATTTTTGTTTGGTCTGTGTAAAGCATGCTGACTGTTGCATGAAAGTATATAGTTGATGGAATATACTGTTAGGAGAGTGCGTTCAATCGGAAATGCCCTCAAACAGGCGCTTGAAGAAAATTGGGGGAAAAGTGCCTGAATGCCGTCTGGACAGTGACAGGAACGCAGAGGGTTGAATGACTGAAAGCTCCTGTATCTGAGAAAAGCACCAGATCAGCTGGGAACTTATTAAATGCTAGAGCACATTTGAAGGGCTGAATGGCCTCAACATGGTTTGAAATATGTGTGATTTGGAAAACGTGCATCTCTACTCCTTCCTCTTTTGTGGTTACACATTGGGGCACTGCTAATTTTCCTGAAACTGGGCATTATTTGGAACACTATCTGGAACATTCCATATTCGGTGTTCTCCAGAATGTTCTCTAACTGTGTGAGGGGTATTACAAAGGCGTGAGAGAGAGAGAGTGAAGCTGTTGCATGCGGCAGTGAGAGTGGTGGAGCATGAGCCTTGGTCGTGCTATAACAGATATACAGTGAGTGTGATGGAGTAGAGAGACCAATTACCCTGACAGAGCGGAGAAGGTTATTGATGCTTGTCCTGTTTTGCTGGACATTTCTTCAGGCCGCAGATGCTGCACTGAATTTGGTGGTGAGCACAGACCATGATCGGTGGGTCTGGTAGTATGGCCCCCTCTGCGAAGGCAATGGCCCCGCTCTGCACTAGCCCATCCACTATGCACACCATGCACCGTCAACAAACTATCTGCCATGATCGGGGTAAACGGTACAGGGCAGCTCCAAACTGAGAAAGCTCAGCCGTGTGCCCCTTGGCCTGTTAAAGATGGCACCAGTGACAGGGAACACGGAATAGCTAGGGAAATCCTGGCGACTGTGAGTACCTCCAATCGTGATGGGTGGGAGAATCGGGCTGGCATTCAATGAGAGGTGGGTGGGGTGGGTGGTATTTAATGAGGTGAGTTCGATAGGACAGCACCAGGAAACTAGCTGAGCTTCGTACAAACAATCCCTCTGTCACACTCAATGAAAATGACACTGAGACAAATTACTCTTTTATACAGTTCAATGAGCCGAACACTATGCTGTCCTCACCTCCAATTACAAAGTTGCAGAACAAATGCTCATTCAAAACTCCCCATCGCCTGAACTCACAGCATTATTCCATATACTCATAATTCTTCATAATACTGACCGGTGTTGCATGATACTATCGAAATGTCTTCATATCAGCATTCTAAAACCTGTGAACATATCTTTCCATGACATTTTTTCTCAATCTGTCCCTCTCTGTCTCTATCCTGAAACACACATGTTTACAGTCATATGATTCTACTGCATGGAAACAGGCCCTTCGGCCCAGCTGGTAGATGCCGACCAAAATGTGCATCCACACTCACCCCAATTCCCTTCCCTTGCTCCTTTCCTATCCATGTATTTATCCAAATACCTTTTTAATGTTGTTATTGTACCCACCTCAACCACTTCCACTGGCAGCTCAGTCCAAAGGCAAAACACAGTCTGTGTAAAAACGTTGACCCTCAGGTTCCTTTTTATTTTTGTCCTCTCCAAACATTAACAGAAGTCCTCTAGTCCTTGGCTTCCCAAACTTGCAAAAAAAAAATTGAAATATTCACCCTATGCATGGTTCTCATGATTTGATAAGAGGTACACTTCTATATAATCCCCCTCAGTTTTCTACGCTGTAAAGAAATATGTTCTAACCTGTCCAACTTCTCCCTATAACGCAGACCCTTTAGCTCAGGAAACATCTTTGTAAATTTCTTGTACATTCTTTCTCGTTCAATAATATCCTTTCTAGGGCAAGGTGAACAAACCTGAACACAATACTCCAACTGCAGCCTTACCAACATCCTGTACAACGGCAACAGAACGTCCCAACTTCTATACTCAATGTCCTGATGTAGGCCAGTGTGCCAACAGCCTTCTTCACTGTCCTGTATATCTGCGACTCAAATTCAGAAAACCATGCACCTGATATCCAACATCCTTTTGTTCCACTACACTCCTTAAGGCACTCTCATTCACCATTAAACTCCCACCTGAATTTGACTTTCCAAAATGAAAGATGTTGCATTTATCTATATTAAACTCCACTTGCTATTTCTCAGCCCACTTCCCCAGCTGATCAAGGTAGTGCTGCAATTTCTGATAATGTTCCTCACTGTAAACAATACCTCCTATTTTAGTGCCATCTGCAAACTTACTAACCTGCATTGTGCACTCTCGTCTATATCATTGATCTAGATAACACACAGCAATGGAGACAGTACAGACCCCTGAGGCACTCCACTAGTCACAGGCCTCCAGTCCGACAAGCATACCTCCACCATAGCCATTTGCTTGATAATGTCAAACCAATTGCATCGCCAAATTGCCAGCTTACCTTAGAGTCTGTGCGATCTAACCTTCTAGAGCGGCCTTTCATGTGGAATCTTAGTAAAGGCCTTACTGAAATCCATATAGATTATGTTGACCACCCTGCCCTCGACAACTTTCCTGGTCACTTCCTGAAAAAACCCTAATAAAATTTGTAAGGCATGATCTGCCACGCACAAAGCTATGCTGACTGCTCCAAGTCAAACACTGTCTTTCCAAATGCATGCATATCTTGTACCTCAGAACCTTCTCAAGTAGTTTACCTCAAACAGATGTGAAGCTTACTGGTCTGTATTTCCCAGGCAATTATTTGCAGCCCTTCTTGAAGAAGGGCACTATATTTGTTACCGCCCAGTCTTCCAGGACCTTGGCCCCTGTCTTCTATCACCTCTTGCAGTGCTCTTGGATATATCTGGTCAGGACCAAGAGATTTATCTGACTTTGTGCATTCTAATATGTCCAGCAGCACCTCTACTGTGATTTCGACAGTACCAAGATATGACACTTAACCTCCCAAAGGTCACAAGTCTTCATGTCTTTCTTCATGGTAAACACAGAGGGGAAATTGAGGACCTCAACCATCTCTTGTAGTTTTATACATGCGTGCCTATTTTGGTTTTTAAGGCATCCTATTCTCTCTCTAGTTGTTCTTTTTCTTTACTATAGTGAACTTGGGTTCACCCTAATCGTCTCAGCCAAGGCTATCTCATACTCCCTTTTCGCCTTCCTGATTTCCTTCTTCAGTAAACTCCTGTATCCCCCGTGTACCTCCAGAGATTCCCTTGATCCCAGCTGCCTGTACCTGAACCACGCCTCCTTTTTGTTGGTCAGAGCCTCAATATCTCTTGTCATCCAGGGTTTTCTCTTCCACCCTCACTTTCCCTTCACCCTCACAGGAATATATAAACCTTGAACTCGAGCTATCTCACTTTTACAACCCTCCCTCGTGCCCAATATCCTTTTAACTGAAAACAAACTACTCCAATTAACCCCTGCAATCCTCTGTCTAATTCCAACAAAATACGCTTTGCCCCAATTTAGAACTTGAATCTGTGGACCAATTTTGTCCCTCCCATAACTATTTTAAAATTAATACAACGCCAGTCACTTTTCCCAAAAATCTCCCCCACTTTACCACCGTCACCTATCCATCCCTATTTCCCAACAGTAGGTCGAGTTTGTCCATTCCCGTGTAGGACCCTTTATATACTGCTTGGGGAAACTTTCTTGAACAAACTTAAGAAACTACGTTCCATCGAAGTTCTTAACCATCTGGATGTCCCAGTCTATGTTAGGAAAATTTAAATCACCTATTATAACAATCCTAATGCTCCTGCTACTCTCACCAGCTTCCCTGCATATTTGTTCCTCTAATTACCATTGATGATTTGGAGGCTTATAGTGCAACCACTATAACATCACTAACCCCCTCTTACTTCCTTGTACCATTCACAGAACCTCATCGGATAATATCTCAGTTATTTCATCTTTAAATACTTGTGGGATACTCGCCTTAATCAGAACTATTGGTGTTTCAACTGTTTCCATTTACATCTCTCCCTTGCAATGATTTTCACATATGCATCAAAACTTGTCAAGGTACAGTGGAGATATGGTGCTGTAACTGGATGGGAGCTGCACATCCTGTCACATCCAGCAAATTTCCCCACACTGATCTAACACAGTGTTTCCGAAAACTGGAACAACCTGTGTTTATATATGAATAAACCAGTGAGGTCTGCACATCTCCCCACGCTGGACATTTCACCCAGGATTATAGATCCAGCATTGGTGTGGGCTGCACAGAGTTCCATTCTGGACATTGCTGGGTTGTATTCTGCAGTACGCTCGCCATATCAACACAGTGCTCCATCCCGAATGTATAATGGACGGGCAGGTTATGGGAGTTGGATTGTGAATGTGAGAGAACTAAACATCTGGCTATACCTTTATTTTATGTTTTCATTCTTGTTATTGGACCCTTCAAATCCAGACTCATCCTTAGACCCGACCATCTGGATGAGTGATGGTGACTGTTGTTAAAGCATCTGGGTCTGTAACGTGACCAACAAATGGAGCAGAGGCTGAAGAGAGGGCAGTCTCTGTAAAATGGAATGAGGAAATCACCATCAGATCAGCCGTGGTCTTAGTGAATGGTGGGGCAGGATTGAATGGACCACTAATCCAACTTGTTCATGTATTTATGTTTGTTCCAAGCAAACTCCCCTTCTCTCCCAATGTCCCATACTGGTGGGGAGTGAGTCAGCTCCTCCTGTTCCCGCGTAACAGGATCCTGGGGCCTCACTAGCCTACAGATTTCCCTGTGGCCTAGTTTCGAGCAGTTGAGTGACGACCTCCTGTTCCTTTCCCTGTTCCCGTGTCCCAGTCTCAAGCAGTTGAATGACTCCCTCCTGTTCCTGTGTCCCAGTTTCGAGCCGTTGAGTGACTCCCTTCTGTTCCTGTGTCCCAGTCTCGAGCAGTTGAGTGACTCCCTCCTGTTCCCATGTCCCAGTCTCAAGCAGTTGAGTGACTCCCTCCTGTTCCTGTGTCCCAGTTTCGAGCAGTTGAGTGACTCCCTTCTGTTCCTGTGTCCCAGTCTCGAGCAGTTGAGTGACTCCCTCCTGTCCCTGTGCCCCAGTCTCGAATAGTTGAATGACACCCTTCTGTTCCTGTGTCCCAGTCTCAAGCAGTTGAATGACTCCCTCTTGTTCCTGTGTCCCAGTCTCAAGCAGTTGAATGACTCCCTCTTGTTCCTGTGTCCCAGTCTCAAGCAGTTGAATGACTCCCTCTTGTTCCTGTGTCCCAGTCTCAAGCAGTTGAATGACCGCCTCCTGTTCCTGTGTTCCAGCCGCAAGCAGTTGAATGACTCCCTCCTGTTCCCATGTCCCAGTCTCAAGCAGTTGAATGACACCCTCCTGTTCCTGTGTTCCAGCCTCAAGCAGTTGAATGACTCCTTCTTGTTCCTGTGTCCCAGTCTCGAGCAGTTGAGTGACTCCCTCCTGTTCCTGTGTCCCGGTCTCAAGCAGTTGAGTGACTCCCTCCTGTTCCTCTGTCCCGGTCTCAAGCAGTTGAGTGACTCCCTCCTGTTCCTGTGTCCCAGTCTCGAGCAGTTGAATGACGCCCTTCTGTTCCTGTGTCCCAGTCTCAAGCAGTTGAATGACCGCCTCCTGTTCCCATGTCCCAGTCTCAAGCAGTTGAATGACACCCTCCTGTTCCCATGTCCCAGTCTCAAGCAGTTGAATGACTCCCACCTGTTCCCATGTCCCAGTCTCAAGCAGTTGAGTGACTCCCTCCTGTCCCTGTGCCCCAGTCTCGAGCAGTTGAGTGACTCCCTCCCGTTCCTGTCTCCCAGTCTCAAGCAGTTGAGTGACTCCCTCCTGTTCCTGTGTCCCAGTCTCGAGCAGTTGAGTGACTCCCTCCTGTTCCTGTGTCCGAGTCTCGAGCAGTTGAATGACACCCTTCTGTTCCTGTGTCCCAGTCTCAAGCAGTTGAATGACCGCCTCCTGTTCCTGTGTCCCAGTCTCAAGCAGTTGAATGACACCCTCCTGTTCCTGTGTCCCAGTCTCAAGCAGTTGAGTGACTCCCTCCTGTTCCTATGTCCCAGCCTCGAGCAGTTGAGTGACTCCCTCCTGTTCCTGTGTCCCAGTCTCGAGCAGTTGAATGACACCCTTCTGTTCCTGTGTCCCAGTCTCAAGCAGTTGAATGACTCCCTCCTGTTCCCATGTCCAAATCTCAAGCAGTTGAATGACACCCTCCTGTTCCTGTGTCCCAGTCTCGAGCAGTTGAGTGACTCCCTCCTGTTCCCATGTCCCAGTCTCAAGCAGTTGAGTGACTCCCTCCTGTTCCTATGTCCCAGCCTCGAGCAGTTGAATGACACCCTTCTGTTCCTGTGTTCCAGTCTCGAGCATTTGAGTGACTCCCTCCTGTTCCCGTGTCCCAGCCTCGAGCAGTTGAATGACTCCCAGCTGTTCCTGTGTCCCATTCTCAAGCAGTTGAATGACTGCTTCCTGATCCCAAGTCTGTGAAAATGGATGTCCTCCTCCTGTTTCTGGGTAACAGGCTCCAATAGCTCTGTGCTCACCTCCTGCCCCTGTGGAATGGAACTGCGGGACTGAATAGCCTCTTCACATTCCTTACAGCTTCTGTTGACTAAAAGCAATTCTCCTGATTCTGTAAATCACCATCAAAATCTGAATGATGTATTTTTGTATTTTGCTCTCAGTAATTGAGCAAACAATCTGACTGACAGAATTCAGAAGCTGAGTAGCCTCCTCCTGTTCCTGTGTTATACACTCAAATGGCAATAGAGTCTCAGAGATGTACAGTACAGAAAACGATCCTTCAGTCCGGTCGTCTATGCCAAACCAAATATCCTAAATAAATCTCGTTCCCCTTGCCAGCACTTGGCCCATCTCCCTCTAAATACTTCCCATTCATGTATCCATCCAAATGCCTTTTAAATGGTGTAACTGTACCTGCCTCCACCACCTCTTTTGTCTGTTCAATCCATACACACAGCAGTCTCTGTGTGAAACTGTTGTCCCTCATGTCCCTTTTTAAATCTTTCTCCTCTCACCTTAAACCTTTGTCTTCTAATTTTGGACTCGCCTATCCTGGGAAAAGACGTTGACTGTTTACCTTATCTATTCCCCTCATGATTTTATAAACCCCTTTAAGATCACTCCTCAGCCTCAACACTTGAAAGTAGCCCCAGCCTATTCAAACTCTCCCTGTAGCTGTAACCCTCCAACACCTGCAACATTATTTTAAATCTCTTCTGTACCCTTTCAAGTTTGACAACATCTTTCCGACAACAGGGAAACTGGAATTAAAGGCAATATTACAAAAGTGGCCAAACCAATGTCCTGTACAGATGCAAAGCCACGTGAAAATGTTTAGACACAAAGCACGGACCAATAAAGGGAACATCACCAAGTGCCTTCTTCACTGCGCTGTCTACCTGTGACAGCACTTTCAAGGAACGGAGAACCTGCACCACAAGGTGACACAGTAGCTCAGTGACTAGCATTGCTGCTTCAGAGCGCAGCGATCTGGGTTTAACTCCATCCTTGAATGACAGCCTGTGTGGAGTTTGCACATTTTCGCCGTGTCTGTATGAGTTTCCTCCGGATGTTATGTTTTCCTCCAACAGTATAAAGATATACAGATAAGGGTAGATTGGCCATGCTAAATTGCGTAAAGTACCCAGGGATGTGCAGGCGAGGTGGATTAGTTATGGAAAATGCAGGCTCAGAGGGATAGGGTAGGGGTTTGTCTAGTGGGATACTGTTTAGAGGGTCGGTGTGGCCTTGATGGGCCGAAAAGCCTGTTTCCTCACTGTAGGGATTCGATAACTTCTATGGAAATCTCCTTGATTGGCAGCTTTCGACAGGACCCTACCTACATGTCTTGCCTTGATATGTCTTGCCAAAATGCTACACCTCACATTTAACTAAAATAAACTCTATCTGCCACTCCTCGGTTCACCTAAACAAAGTCCCATTATAGTCTGAGAGATCATTCATCACTGTCGACGACACCACCAAATTTGGTATTATCTACAAACTTACTGACCATACTTCATATACTCAAATGTAAATGATTTGTATAAGTGACAAAAGGCAGTGGACCCACTATTGATCTTTGCAGCACGCCACTGGTCACAGGTCTCCAAGTTTAATGAACAAATGTCACTGTCACGCCCTGTCTCCAATATTCAAGAAAAGTTTGGACCTAATTGGCGAGTTCTCCCTGGATCCCAGCCAGTCTAACCTTGCTAACCAGTCTACCATGTAGACCATTTTGGTTTTCTTACTGAATTCCATAAAGTCAACATCCACTGTCCTGTCTTCATCAATCATCTTCGTCACTTCCTCAAAAGATTACACCGAGTCAGTGAGACGTGATCTCCAATGTACAAAGCCCTCTTCAGTCCTTGTCTTTCCAAATACATATCGATCTTTTTCCTCGAAATCCCCTCCAACAATTTAGTCACCATTGACGTCATGTTCACCAATCTAGAGTTACCTGTTTTTTCTTTACTTTCTTAAATAATTGCACTATGTTAGCAGGCCTCCAGTCTTTTGACACCTCACCTGTGAAAATCAATGTTACAAATATATCAGCAAAATGCATAAGCAATCTGTTTCCTAGCTTCCCGCAAACATCTGGGATACAACTGATCAGGTCCCAGGAATTAGTTCACCTTTATGTGTTTTAAAATGTCCAACACCTCCTTGTAATATAGACACTTTTCAAGGTATCATTGCATATTTCTTCATTCTCTCGCTCTTGTAACCTCCTCCACATTAAATACTGAGGAGAAATACTTGTTTAGTAACCCTCAAATTTGTTGTGGTTCCATAAATAGGTAGCCTTACTGATCTTTAAGGGGCCCTATTGTCTCCCTAGTTAATCTTTTGCCATTAAAGGATTTGTAGAATTTGTTCAATGCCTCATTAACCCAATTTCTAAAGCAATCTCTTGTCCACATTTTCCTGGCCCGATTTCCCGATTGATGATACACTTGCTGCCCTTATACACCTCTCGGGATTCACTTGATCTCAGCTCTGTTTACCTGACATATGCCTCCTTCCTTACCTTGACCATAACATCAATATATCTAGCCATCCAGCACTCCCTGCACCCACCAGCCTTGCCCCTCTCACTAATAGGAACACGTTTGCTCTGGACTCTCTGAAACCAAGTTTTGATGGTCTTGCATTTACCAACCATCCCTTTACCTGTGAATAGGGTATTCCAATCAGCCTTTCACAGGGCTCACCTAACACTTTCAAAATTGGCCTTGTTCAAAGTTAGAACTTTAATGTTGACATCAGGTAATTCCGATTCCATAATTAATTTAAAACTAATATTTATGCATAACAAACTTGAAAGTTAAATAAACACTTCCTGTGCCTCTATAACGGGCTCGAGAGACTGAATAGGCTCATCCTGTCCCTCTGTATTACACTGGAATGCTGTCCCTCTGTAATAGACCCAAGAGGCTTAATGGCCTCCTCCAGTTCTTCTAAACACACTCGAGAGGCTGCATGGTCTCCTCCTGTCCCTGTGTAACAGATCCGAGACACAGCAACCTGCGGATTACGAGCAGCCAGTAAACTGTATCTAATGGAGACCCATTCCTTTTCAGTTACAGAAACACAAACAACACAATGTACTCCAGGTGCCCTCTCAGTGACACCTCATACAGCTGCAGTGACAAATCTCTTTGTTTTGAATGATTCTGTTGGCAAAATGTGCCAATATTCCAACTTTCCACCTTTTCAAGTAGCAACAGGTTAATATGGGCTGAATATCCTTCTCCTATCCCTCTGTAAGGGGCCCATAGGGACAGAATTGCTTTGGCCTGTTACTGAGCAGCAGTCGCAATGCTCTGTCTCAAGGTTATGAAAGGATTTGAAAACAGGACATTAAAACCAGGAGTAGCCTCACACTGGTCAATAAGTACCGTACTTTGTTTCAGGTATCTAGAAACTTGCCCACCAGACGTTTTTTTTTTACGCAGCAGATCTGTCATTTTATAACTGCCTATTTTCATAGACAGAGTGGAACATATATAGACCGCTGCAGTGTTCTGTTAATACTCTCATATACAAGGGGAAAAAAGATTAAAAATATTGAAAGATTTATGGTCCATCCCTCAGCAACCTTATCCATTCCGTCCAAAACCAGTAAATGAAAAGTAATGAATTGGTTAACTGGGCCTATTTGTTCAGTGACTGTGATTAATACCAATCTCCATGGATTCTAATTATCTCAGTGGAAGCTTTCCATCTTTTAATGATAAATGAGCTCCGTTCAATGTGTCAACCCATAACATGAGCGGGAGCATCACTGACAACACTGATAGGGATTAGCAGATCCAGAGAGAGGGTGAGGAGAGATCAGAATCAGAGAACATTAGACTGAAATATTCCAACAATGGATCAGAATCAGAGAACATTAGACTGAAATATTCCAACAATGGATCAGAATCCGAGAACATTAGACAGGAATATTCCAACAATATACAGGAGCTTATCCGATTATGTTTGGTATCTTTCTGAATTTGATTGGATGTCATTATCATTGCGGATCTATTTCGCTCTTCTCATTATTCAATACTTTTATTATCCCTTCCTGGCTATCGTTGGTGTTCCTGGTGAGTGTCACTATCCAGATTTTGTTTTCAATAAACCAGTCATGAGTGTATTATTGTTATTTCATATTGTCTACACTTCCTGCCACTATTATTGTTCCAGTTGAATCTCTCCATCCAGATATTCACTCTACAGACCACTACGAACTACATTAATGAAGGTGTTCAATTACTGTCTTGCTCTCTGTTCTGGTTGTGTTACTCATGGGTCTCTATGTTGATCTATTCAGTTTCAGGGGAGAACCAAATGCATTGTCTCATTGCCTTTACTGTTAAGAGCATGGAGGTCACTGTCGACTGCTCTGGTTACAAACTCCACTTCCTTCCACTGTTTCCAACCCATTCCTGGCCAATATCTGCAGCTGAAACAGTCAGGTCACAACTGTGGGAGATCCCTTTGACTATGAGCTTATTCTTGACACCATGCCCTGAAAATGTCTAACTTGAAATACTCACCACTCCAGAATATATCTCACTGGTTTATTCCATCTGCTGTTTGAACCTTGAGCTATGAAGTACAGGCTTAATGAAGCCAATAATCTGCTACTGATACTCCCGGCTTCAAACCTGCTGAAGCAAATCTGATTCAACCTCACACCAGACTCCCATCCATCTGTCATTCATGTGCACGCGGATGTATATTGCTGTTGTGTCTGGCAATGACTTTATTTTAACATTCTCAAACACCTTAGCTCATCTGTCCATGAAACTTCTCTCGTTCTCTCTCTGTTGATTAACAAAAAGCCTGTTGTTCGTATTTAAAATAGTTTCCTCCATGTGCGTTCCTTCTCAAACAATGAGTTTTACATTCAACCACACACACACACACACACTCTCTCAGTCTCTGATGAAAACACACACACACGCGTGCGCGCGCGCGCGTGCACAGACAGAGCAAACCTTCCCACTGTAAGCAGTAAATCTGTTGTGAGTATAGTTAGCATATGATAGTAGAGTTTGCAATACTCTCTATGCTGTGCAGATAGTGCAGTTTACTGAGCAACACACTAGCATGGTCTGCAGATCTCTCCATGCTGGGCTGTCATCTTGTCCCAGTTTATGTTTCTGGTGATGTTCTGTGAAGCAGATTGAGAACTTGATGTAACAAACCATTTCAGCTGATCTGACAATGCCTTTATTCAATGTTCTCATTCTTGTAATTTTACTCTCGAAGATCTCACTTCGCCAGTTAGTCCCACTGCCCTGACGTTTTCCACATATTTCCACAACATCTTTTCAGTTAATTAACTGTCTGTTTCTGTCTTTAATGTGAATCTCTTGTCCCTTTCTTTCTTTCCCTGGCCTTGGGTTTTGGCCTCCCTAGTGTATCGAGTGCTGGCATTGTGTAGCTCAGAAATAATGAAATGGGGTGTGTCAAGCTGTTGTTCACTTCCTGGTATGTCCCATGTGATGGTCCATGGACAGGCGTGTTTCAGATGTTATGAGAAACATCCTTGTAACTTGGTGTGTACCTGTGGCTGTCGCTCTCAGGTGACCATACGATTAGTAACAAAAGGAAGACCACTGAGTAAAGGACCACGCATATAAATTGCCTGACAATGCTGTCACTTTTTAAATAAGAGGTTATTTTCTCCCTTTTTTTAGTAAGAGACCTTAAAGGCAAAACTTCCGACTGAAAACGGCTCAAGTAAATAACTTACGGGGCTTTTACGGTTTTTTAAATAAATAGCAGTAACAATGGCCAGCTGGCACAGACCAGGATTTCTAGGTTTTTTTTATATTGTAGCTATAACAATCACCAATTGCTTGGGGTGCCAGAAGGGTTGTAAGTTTCAGTAAATTATCCACAGCTGCTATTCTCTCTGGAACCGCACTTGATGGTGTTTCCTCCTGGATTGGAGAACTGTATGCAAGAATGCATGTCTGAATGGTCCTTTTTGCGAAGGGGTGTGTTTATGGGATGTTGATATATTGGACAGTTCATTAGTAGAAGGTACTGTATCCATTATTCGGTTAAGATTGCCAATAGAAAAAATATTCTAAATTCATCTTCATTTCTAATTGGATTTTCATTAGAGTGTTTAAATATATTGTGTTTTGCTTAATGGTGAGTGGTTTGAATAGTTTGACATCTGGAACACCCAACTCACATCTACCTTTAAAATAAGGAAAGGTTGGCATCCAACCTCCCTTCTTAAAATAGTCTGAGTCAGTCTGGTTGGTCTATAGCAAACTGGGGACTCTTGTCTGGGTCTAAATCGATAATACCAAATTGGGTTTAGAATTACAATCCCTACTGTGTGCAAGCAGGCCATTCTCCCCAACAAGTCCACACCGACCCTCCGAGGAGTAACCTACCCAGACCCATTCCTCTCCCCTATTATTACACATTTACCCTGACAAAGGCAACTAACCCACACATCCCTGAAAACTATGAACAATTTATCATGGCCAATACACCTGACATGCACATCTTTGGATTGTGGGAGAAAACCAAATCATCCAGAATAAGCTCATGCAGACACTGGAGAGTGTGCACCAGGAGGCTATTGGGTTCAAAGGTCGTGTATGGGAGTTGATAGTGTCTTTTTTCTGGATGTTGAATTTGGTTGGTTTAAACAGTATTTTGTGTAAAAATATTCAGTCCGTAAGAGTTCTCTGGGTGTGGAAAAGTGAAGTTGGCGGTTTTACAAAAGGTAATGATGGTAAAGTTTTCGGAATTGACAAACAACCTGGAGTTAGCGTTGCGATTGTCTATGAGAAAATGAGAGATAATTACAGCTATAGATCGGCAATTACGTTTCGTAGAACCGCCATCAGACTCTTTGGAAATGGCTGGAATTCAATTTCAAATGATGGTCTTTGAACCTGAGAAGGAATTGAAAGAGTTTGAATTATGATGAAAAGTAGAAATAAAAGAAAGGGAAACGAAGAAGAAAGAGAGAAAAGGGTAGAAGAAAAGCAGAGAGTTTCAACTTAAAAAGTTAGCAATTAGAGACGAAAGTTGATATAGAAGGCGGAGATGAAGGTAGAATGTCGGTGGGATGAGGAGGATAGTGCGGTTGAGCAACCCTATTGTAACCAATGGCCTAACGAGGTTCCGTTTAAATGCATCCAGGCATTCTCTAAATTTGATGAGAAGGATGGGGAAGCCTTTTGAATTTCATTTGAGAAAGTGGCTAAACAAATGCAGACACCAGTGACCATGTGAATTTATTTGATCCAAAGCTGATAGGTATTTGCATCCCTATCGGAGGAGGTATCTGGCCAGTATGGAGTGGTGAAGAAAACCATCTGAAGTGTATATGAGCTTGGGCCAGACACTGACAGACAGCGTTACAGGAATCTAAAAGAGGGTCCCTGGTTAAACGCACATTGAGTTTGAAAGGATCAAACAAAGTAATTTTGAAAGGTGGTAAGGGTATTAAAAACAGAGCAAACCTATGACACTCTTAGAAAGATTCTTATTTTGGAGAAGTTCAACAATTCACTTCCTACATTCGTGAAAACTCGTGTGGAAGAGCAGAGTTAAAACGGCAAGATTAGAAGCTGAAATGGCTGATGATGATGATTGAGTTCAGAAATCAAAGTTTGGTTTCTGTGAGAGATGGAGAAGAATGTGCGAGATCTTGTTAAGGTTTACAGGCATAGGCCAGGAGTAGCAGGTAAAGAGGTTAGAGCATTAAGAGGTACAGAAGCATGTAATTCTTTTATGCTGAGACATGAGGAGCTATGTCATTCAGAAGGAGTAGTGGAGAGATTAGAAGCGCGACATTATGTAACGTGTGGTTGGAGTGTCCAGTGGAAACATCAACAGACTTATTCCACAATGGGGAAGGAGGCCTTGAGCTTAGTGTTGGCGTTGCAACATTTCAGATTTACATTGCCAATAACATACCTGAGACAAATCTGTATCACTGATCATAACCCCTTAAAGTTTTTGGTTAAGTTTAGGGAGAAAAATACCAGTCTGTTTCGATTGAGCTTATTATTGCTGCCATTCAGTTTGAAACTATACAGGCGACAGGGTGATAAAACCTAAGTGTGGAGACTTGGATGAAGAAAGACAAAGGCATTCTGTGGCAGGAGTAAAATGACTGAAATCTAAATAGATGTGAATATTTGTATGCTCAGAGTCAATGTAATATATATGCATTTCAGTCTACTAATAGAGGAAGATTAGGATGTCTAAAATGAATCCACCTTTGTGTATTGATGGATTATTTTATTAAAGATGGAGTTGTGAGGACACTATCACTGTAAAAAGGTTATTTTCTCTTGGGGTTTTCTTTTGAAGAGAGGTTTTAAAGGCAGAGGTGCAGAACTGCTGTCTGAAAACAGTTTAAATAAATAACTGAGATTTTAGGTTTCATTAAAACGGTGGTAACAATGGAAGGGCAGTGGCCAGCTCTCCCAGACCAGATTTCCTCATTTTACTTTTAGCTGCAGCATTCAGAAGCTGCTGGGGATCCCAGAAGTGTTGGATGTTTCAATACATGATCCCCAGCTGCTTTTCTCTCTGAGATCTCTGTTGATGTTGTTTCCCCCTGGATTGGAAAACTGCTGTAAGGATCTGAATTTGAATATATCTTTGTGCCAAGCGGTGTAAACCAAGAAGGTACGGCATCTATTGTTTGTGTAAGTGTTCCAACATATAAGCTATCCCAAAACGTTCTTTTCTTTGATTGTATTTTAACTAAAGCATTTGAATAGATTATAGTTTGCTCAATGTCGAGTGGTTTGACTAGTCACAACATAACTGGAACACACACTTCCCATCTATATTTAAAATAAGGGAAGGTTTGGGTCTAAACGGCCTTCTGGAAATATTTTGAGGGAATCTGGTCTGGTCGAAAACACTTGTAGCGAGGGGTTTCTGACTGGCTTCTGTAATTGAAAATTTAGTGGAGGGGCAGGGGATGTTTTGCTGGAGGTTGTGCTGTCAGTTGCCTCAGACATTCAGGGAGACCTGAGGATTTGGTGACCCAACTCTGGATGGAGCCTGGCGACTGTAGTTACAGCATCTGTGTCTGGAACATGAACAACAAATGGAGCAGAGGCTGCAGAGAGGGGAAGCTCTGAAATAACACAGTGAGTGTGTGTGGGGAAAGGGATCTGCTGTCTCCACCCCGGGTTTTCCAGGAACAATTTCCCAAACTCCACTTAACCCAGGATCAAAGTATGAGGGGACCATGACTGAACAAGGAGCTGGTCACAGAGCGGTGTCACCTCCTTCAACACGACCTGCAGCTTCACACCAGGGGCAGGATGGTGTTGCCAGGGGCTGTGAGGGTCACTGTTTCATTCAGCTTCTATGATCCAGAACTTTCCAGGCAAGACTGGGTGACATATCCATCATCTACAAGTATCTGAACATCAATGTTACCATTCGGTGATGGAGGATATATATGGTTGATGAGGTAAATAGATTGTTTCTCTCTCAGCAGGGAGCTGCCGGTTGTATCTATACTGGATAGTGGGATTCCTGATGCATCTGCAAAGTATCCATATTAATGCGGAGATGTAGAGGAACTGAAGGAGCTCTCTCTCACTCCATTAATGTCACAGCGTGCCCATCACAGTACATCATGTGGTGAATACCTACTGTCCTGGCAGAAGTCATGGTCTCTTCATTCAGAAGCAGTCAGCCAGTCCCATCGTCATCGGGTCTCCACGTAGAAAGGAATGAATATATTTTGGATAAAGGCCGTCCCCTTGATGCACGTTTCAAAACACCATCCCCACCACCAATCAACCACATCAAAGTATTCCATGTGTACGGAGAGCAATGGGGTCACTTGGGGTGTCTGGGAATAGACGATCAGGGATGGAGCAAAACCTCTCATGTCTGACCGGGGCTGAGTGAACCCCCCAGTACACAGAATCATTAATCCCTGTAATCCCTCTCCATTTCAGTAGCATACTGCCTTCCATTATTCCTGTAAATGAAATGACAGGATATATCATGATAAATTCCACCTGCCAAACTATTATCTGTTGCCTTGACCTCTCTGAATCTATTTGCAGACTCTCCACCCTCTCTTGATAATTTATTCTCTTGCTTACCACAGCGACATCACCAAACTCAGCATCTGTATATCTGTTCCATCCTCCTGATCATTAATATAGACTGTAAATAGTTGAGAACCCAGCGCTGGTCACTGTGTGACCCTACTGGTTACGTTCTGTCTAACTGATTGAGACGGATTTATCCTGAGTGCCTGCTTCGTGTATGATACCCAGTCCTCCCCCATTCCAGTGAAACACTGTCGAATGGTTGAATAAGAACAAGGAGCATCTGTGAGGAATCCAACCCCTCGATGACACTGATGTCAACACGGCCTCTGTTCCACTTTCCTGCCATCTCTCCATCCTAAAACTCTAGTCTCTTATTGTAGATTGCGCCACATGAAAAAAAAATCCACTCCATATCTACACATTCAATTACTTATAGAATGTTACAGACCTCAATGAGATCTCCTTTCATTCTTATAAACTCGAGAGTATATGCTTAAACTGCTCAATTACTCTTCATAAGGCAAACACTTCGAATATGGAATCAATCTGATGGCGCTCTACTGAATTGCCTCCAATGGAAACACCTCATTCTGCCGGACCCCCAAATTATACTTCAGTTGCAGCCTCACTAATGCCTTGCGTAGCTACACCAACACTCCCTACCTTTCTACTCTATCCTTTTATTAAAAAAAACACTGAAATTATGCTTGCATTTCTCATTACTTGCAGTACCCGCAGGCAGGTTTTCTGTGATATGTAATCAGACACCCAGATCCCTCTGCACTTAAGCACTTTGAACTTTCTCTCCATTTCGATAATAATTTGTCTTTCTATTACCCTGGCCAACTTGAATAGCCCCATATTTATTCCCTTTAATTTTCCTTGCTAAATTTTGGCCCATTCACGCAACCTATCCATATAGTTTTAAAATCTCTTGCATCGTCATTCCAAAGTAATTTCCCACCGATGTGAGAGTCATCTGAAAATGTGGCATTGTATTTTCTCTCCCGTCAACCGAGTACAGTAATCCAATCAATGTAAATGGTCGAGCCATGAGTACTGAAATCAATGGCACCCCACAAATTGCATTTGCCAAAATAAAATGACACATTTATTCCATCTGACTGCATTTTGTTGGTTAACCAATCCTCCATCCAAGCGAATAAATTACTCCTAAACCCATGTTATCTGATCTTACCACTTAGTCTTTGGAGAAGCGACACATCCAATGCCTTCAGGAAGACCAGAGATGTTCCATCTCTCACGATCCACCTTTTTTGTGACATCTTCAAATAACTCAAGCAAACAATTCAAACTTGATTGTCCTTTGTAAAACCATGTTGACTCTGACGGATTGTGGTTTAATTTTGCAAATGTCCTGAACAATGGACTCTAACAATTAGCCTTAAATTACAATAGTTTATTGTTACACTTTAGTCCCAAATGTATACCATTATTATAAGTTCATCCCTTTCCAAAACCTGCACGTTTTCTTTGAATTCCTATTTAATGGGCACAAGGCTTTAAGAGATCTGCTCCAGTTGCTGTGTAAGGGCCATGTGTGGCTGAATGGACTCACCATCCTGTTGGTGTACAAACTCGACGGGCTGACGTCTTTCTGGTGTTCCCATGTTGTCGTCTCCAAGGCCAGAATGACCTCCTCCTGTTGATCCTTTAGAGGATTGGGAGATTATGGAATCTTACTGTTGCTCTCTAACATTTTGATGGGCTGATGGGTCTTCTCATACTTCTCCATCGAAATATTGAACGGTCTCCTCATGTATCCGGGAGATGGTTCCGAGGGGTTGATTGGTCTTCTCTTGTTCCCATACAACAGACACGTGTCGAAATTACTTCTTCCTTTCTCATTAAAGAAGTCTCAGATAGTTTTTATCCTTATCCAATTCCCTTGCAATAGTCTCGGTGGGTCTGAATGGCCTCCTGTTATCCCAGTGTAACAATCCCCAGTCACTGTGTGACCTCTTCCAGTTCCTATGTTACAGACTTGAGGAGGCTGAATGGACTGATCCTGTTGCTGTTTAACAGGATACTGGTGCAGCATGGCCTACTGTTACAGGGTTGAATGGCTAATTGGCCTCCTTCTGTAAATGTATATCAGGCTCCAGGGGCTGAATAGCCTCATCCTGTTTTGGTGTAACAGGGTCGAAGGCTTGAATATCCTCCTGTTGTTCCTGTGTAACACACTGGAGAACGGAATGGTTCCTCCACTATCTGTGTAATTCGCTTTACTCGTTGACTACATCTGTCACCTATGTTGAAATAAGGTCACCTTATTTTTTTGCAAACTCCAATGGCTACTGGATCAACCTGATCATCCTTTCGTTATAAGCTAGCACCTTCATTGCAGGAATCAGTTGAGGGAACCATCTCTGAGCTGCTTCCAATGTAACAACATCATTTCTTCACTGAAGAGATTAAATCTGTGCACACTACTCCAGATGTGATCTCACTAAGACCCTGTACAGCAGCAGCAACATTTTACCAGCCTGTTGTACGGTTCCCACCCAGGTTAGAGCTGTCTCAGCTCTCTGGGGGAATATAGAGCATTGTTGGAAAATCATTGTCCTTCTCTATTCCATCAGCATAACGGGAGATCTGGAGAAATTAAAGTTAGAGAAGATCATAAATGATGTGGCGAGATGATCTCTACTATTAATCTCTCCAGAGCCCACATCGCTCAGATTCCACAGAATCTAGTAAGATGGAGCAAACATTGATGGGAGTTATATCTCAAAGTGAAAGCTACAATACAAATGCTGGACATATGATAAAACAGGAAATGAGATATACACATTTGTGGGTACTGCAGTAATAATATACTGCTTACATTATATCTAAACTGTGTTAACCCAACTGAATGCTAATGCTGGGAAAATGGATTTCATGACCACGTGTGAGATGGTTTACATGAACATTATGTTGAGCACTGAGCTCGAGATCAGGTTATTTAGGAATTGGTGTTGAGTGATCAGAAGTGCTAATTGAAAATTTTGCTGGCAAGGACATTTTGGGAACAGTGACCACAATGTATTGGTTTTCTTTTATGCTGTTTGAGTACACGACAGTTTTTGTTGTATTTGAAGTAACCATTTGAAATCTGAGTCATGCAGACCATGAAGGTGTGAGGAGAAAGTGGGGATGACAGATGCTGAAGATCAGTGTCGAAGAGTGTGGTGCTGGAAAAGTACAGTCAGGCAGCATACTAAGAGCAGATAAATCGATGTTTCAGGCATAATCCTTTCATCAGGAATGAAGCTTATGGGCCTAGGGGGCTGAGAGATAAATGACAAGAGGGTGCGTCAGGAGGGAGGTAGCTGGGATTACGATAGGTAGATGAAGGTGGGGTTGAAAGTGAAAGGTGATGAAGGGACACAGAACGCCTCATCTACTGCATCCATTAAAGACAATGTGGTCTTCTCTTCATTGGCGAGGCAGGAGGTCAACTTGTAGATCATTTCAGGGAACATCTCGAGGACAACCACATTGAACAACTCCATCGCCTAGTGGCTGAGCACTTTAACTCCCCCTCCCACTCTGCCAAGGACATGAGAGTCCTGGGCCTGCTCCATCGCCTAACCGGAGCCACCAGAAGCCTGGAGGAAGAAAGCCTCATCTTCTGCCTTGGGACCCTCCAACCACAGGGGATCATAGTTGATTTCCCCATTTCCCCTAATCCCACTTTATCCTACTCCAACCTTCCAGGTCAGCACCGCCCTTTTGAATGTTCCTATGTGTCCACCTTCCTTCCTATCAATCTGGTGCACCCTCCCCTCGGACTATCACTTTCAACCCCACCTTCATCGACCTTTTCGATGAAAGGAAGCAGCTTAGAAAAGTGCCAAGTGTTGCAGTAAGCCAGTGGATTCAGAGAAATGTAGGACCCAGCAAAGGATGACCAAAATCAGAAAGAGAAAAAGCATGCAAACGGAAGAAAAACATAAAGACTGCTAAAAAGCGTCTATCAATGTATGAAAAAAATAAAAACAAGGTCAAATGTGGAACAGTTGGTGTGCACACAGGATAATTTATTGCAGATTACAGAGAAATCGCAGGGAAAAGAAACAGTTCCTTTGTGTCTATCTCCATGGAAGAATGTCCAGAAATTCTCCCAGAAATACCAAGTGACCATGGGACTTGTGTAAGTAAAGTCTAAGATCATTCTTATCAGTGATGAGGTCATCTTTGAAAAGAAAGCTGGATTGAGTATTTATAAATCTGACAGACTAGATGTACTTCATACAAGAATTTCAGAGGAAGCAGCAATAGACATGTTGATTGCATCGCGGATTTTCACTTTATTTTCCGACACATTCCCAAAAGGCATTTATCCAATCTGGATAAGGTAAAGGTTATAAATATTATCCAACATTTTAAGAAAGGATGAATTTGGAGAATGGTAAACTACGGACCAGTTAACCTGTCATCCGCAGTCAGGTATCTCTTGGACTCGATTACAAAGAACATGCTACTAGATATTTAGAAGGTAAAAACATAACTGGGGAGTGTGAGAATGCACCGATGAATGGAAAACCAGCAGTGGCAAACATTTTTTTGGAATGGTTTGAAGATGATTCTTGTGGACATAGGCAATGAACAACAAATGGATAATGTATAGTTGGATATTCATGAGCTTTTTAAAAGAACTCACACACTGAGCTCATAAGAAAAGTTAAACTGAGAGGTATTAGGAAGAACATATGCAAATGGGAAAGAAAAATTAGGTTTACATTCATGTGAATGTAATTGGAAGATAGAGGATGTCGTACACCAGTTGCATTGCGTGTTAATGAGACTACACTTAGAAGATTGTGTATCGCTCGGATTCCCAATCTAAGAAAGAATATACTGACTACAGAGGAACTGCAAAAGCTATTCTCCACATTAACCCCTAAGTTGGCAAGGTTGTCTGATGGGGTAACTCAGCCTGTAATCTCAAGTTTCGAAACATGAGAGGTGATCGACGTGAATCTTAGAAACATCAAAAGGACTGAATAACAGAGGGACATGAGGAAGTACAAGTAGGCGAGATCTGGGAGAATCCCACGATATTCTACACGGACAAGTCAAACAGAATAATCAGCAAACAGTTAGTGTACATTAGAAACCAAAGGGGCAATCTGCGTGTCAAGCTGCAGAACAATGATGGATTGTAACAGGAGACCTTCACATCTATTTTACTTGGGAGAAGGAGGATGCAGGTACAGAATTCAAGAAGATGGACTGGACAACTCTTGAACAGATTGATGTAAAATACGAGTAGGGATTTGAGGCTTTGTTCTGTACAAATTTGGACCAATATCCATGTCTGAAAGAGTTGTATCACAGGCGGCTGTTGGGGTCAAGGGAGGAATGACACTGATTGAATATTTTAATTAGAATCTGATCATAGGGGAGGTGCCAGAGAACTGGAGGACTGCTAATACGATTCCACTTCACAGTAAGGGTGGGAGAGATAGATCAGGGAACTATAGACGAGTGAGTATTAGATCACTGTTAAGGAAACTACAGGATAAAATAGGGAATGAGAAAATCGAACTCCAATCAGAGTCACAAGGTTTGATCAGAGATAATCATCGTGACTTTATCAGAAGGAAGTCGCATCTAATGGATTTGATTGAATTAGTTTGAGGAGGTCGATTGTTTAGTTTTGTAGGAAGGTCTCTGACAAATTTCCAGCCGGGATACTGAGAAATAATGTAAAATCTCACAATATGAAGGATACCTGGACAGGTTACAAGGAGATTTCTCTTAATGGCAGCAGGCAGAGGGTGGTGGGAGAAGGCTGTTTGTGTGACTGGAGACCAGTGTCCCCTGGTGTACCACAGGGATCAGTGCTGTGTCCCTTATTGTTTGTGTTATTCATAAAAAAAGATGTGAATGTGGAGGGGGCTAGGTGGAGAGTGGGGGAGGTGTGATAAGTAACTGTATGTTTGACATTAAGATTGACCGGATGGTTCGCAGTGAGGAGGAAGGCCTTAAGTTACAGGAAGATGCAGATGATTGGTCAGATGGGCAAATCAATGGCAGATGGTATGTAACCCTGATAAATATGAGCTGATGCACATTGGGAGAAGGAACCAGACAGGGGAGGACTCAATGAATGGCAGCACACTGGGAACTTCAGGGTGTGCTTCTCCACACATCCCTGAATGTGACTGGACAGGTTAATGGACTAGTTAAGAATTGGACCTTGGGTGTAGCATTTCCTAATCAGGAGTAGATTATAAGAGCAATACAGGGCTTTGGAATACTGTATGTAGCTCTGGGAGCCACATTCCAGGAAAGATGTGATTGTACTGGAGAGGGTGCAGAGCTGATTCACTAGGATGTTCCCTGGGATGGAGCATATCAGCTATGGAGATAGGCTGGATAAGCTCGGGTTGTTTTCTTTGGAGCAGAGAAAGCTGAAGGGTCAGGGATTCAGAAGGATAAGATTATGAGGGACATGGACAGGGTGGAAAGACAGCAGCTGTTCCTTTTAGTCAGAGGGTCAAGAACAAATGAGCACACTTTTAAAGTGAAAAGTTTGAGGTTCAGAGAGGATTTAAATATTTTTTTCACCTTGAGGATGTGGGGTTCTGGGATTACTTCCTGAAAAGGGGGATTATCACGGGTAACCTCACAATCATTAAAAAGTATTTGGACGAGCACGTGGAAGTGTCATAACATTCCAGGCTATGGGCCTGGTGTAGGAAAGTGGGACTAATATAGATTGTGCTGTATTTCTGTTGGCACAGAGTCTGTGCTCCTGTGAGTGGATGGTGTGTAAGGTCAATTATTGAGCAGTCTAAGGCAGGAATTGATGGCTTTCTGAAGAGTATATTCACAAGGGTTAAAAGAGTGAACTGTAATAGCTGGTTAAATTATGTCAATGTGAGAAATATGAGAAAACAAGTACAGTTTCCTTACAGTTTGAAACCAGAGAATAATGAATGGGAAACAGGGAAATGGCAGAACTATGAAGCCACTACTTCAGTTCTGTCTTCACAGAACTTTCAAACAATACAAGGAAAACCGAGTCTGGTGGAGGAAAATGATAGAGTACATTGAACATAGAACATAGTAAGTAAATGGTTTAGGAGAAATTATTGTGGCTGAAAGTATTGGTCATAGGCAATACTAACGTAGATTTATGAAATGGGAATTATGTTTGAGAAACAGAATGGGAGACAAATGAAAGAGAAACAATGGATGTAAAACATGTGGATTTTTAGAAAGATTTTGGTAAAGCTCCAAGCCCAATTTGCAAAATCAAATCTGAGTGGATTGGGGTCTAATATATTGCTATGTTTCTAGAATGGGACAGCTGGCAGGAAACGGTGAGTAGAAATAAACAGACTCGTCAAGCAACAGCCTGACATTGTCTGTAAGGTATGATTCTGTGAGTATAACTATATCGCAGACACCCCATTACCTTCCCCAGATATGTCCTGTCTCATCAGGACGGACACAGCAGAAGTGGCGGCACAGTGGGATACAGTTTGAAGGGAATTGCTCTTGGAGTCCTCAACAGTGACTCCGTATCCCATGAAGTCTCATGGCATTACTTTGCACATGGGAAAGGAAACCTCCTGCTGATTACCATGTACCAGCCTCTCTGAACTGATGAATCAGTACTCCTCCATGCTGACCAACACTTGGAGGAAGCACTGAGGGTAGCACGGACGCAAGATCTACTCTGGGTGGGGGATTTCAATGTTCACCAACAAGAGTATCTCAGCGACAGCATTACAGCGAGCTGGCCAGGCCCCAAAGGATAGAACTGCTCGACTGGTTCTGCAGCAGGTGGGGAAAGAACCAACATGAGGAAAATACAAACTTGAACACAGCCTTACTAATCTGCCAATTACAGAAGTATCTGTCCATGATATTATCGGTAAGAGAGACCACCACATAGTCATTGTGGAGACAAAATCACACCTTCACATTGAGAATAACCTCCACCATTTTGGGTGGTACTATCACGTTGCTAAACAGGGCAGACTTCGAACAGATCTAGCAGCTCAAATCTGGATGTCCATAAGGTGTCGTGGGTCATCAATAGCAGCCAAGTTGTACTCCTGCATAACCTCATGGCCTCCCGCATATCCCCCTCACAATTGCCATCAATCTAGAGAATCAATATTGGTTCAGTGGAGTGTGCAGGATGGCAGGAACTGCACCAGGCATACCTGATAATGGGGTGTCAGCCTGGTGAAGCCACCAATCAGGACTACTTATGCGCCAAACAGCATAAGCAGTAAGTAATAGACACAGATAAGTGATCCCACAAGCAAAGGAACAGATCTAAGCTCTGCAGTCCTTCCACATCTAGCCGAGAAACGTTGGGGACAATGAAACAATTCACTGGAGGAAGAGATTCCACAAATAACCCCTTCCTCCATGATGGAAGAGCCCAGCACTTCAGTGTATAAGATAAGGCTGATTCATTCGCAACAATCTTCAGTCAGAAATGCTGAGTGGATGATCCATCTCAGCCCCCTCCAGTGGTCCTCAGCAATTCAGTTACCAGTCATCAACCAATTCGATTCAGTCCACTCGATATCCAGAAAGGATTGGAGATACTGGATACTCTCCAAAGAGTCCATACTCTGACAACATTCTGGCAATAGTACTGACAACTTGTGCTCCATAACTTGCCACTCCCCTAGCCAAACTATTTCAATACAGTTACAACAATGGCTTTTCCTGATTACGTGGAAAATTACCCCAAGTAATCATTGTTCCTGTATGTAAAACGCAGAACAAATCCAATCCGGCCAATTGCCATCCCATCAGTCTCCTCTCGATCATCAGTAAAGTGGTGGAAGGTCTCAGTGTTTTTAAGTAGCACTTGCTCAGTAATGCCCTGGTCAATGACGCCCAGTTTGGGCTCCACCAGGGCCACTCAGCTCCTGATCTCATTACCGTGATTCAAACATGGACAAAAGAGCTGAATTCCAGAGGTGGGGTGAGAGCGATATCCCTTTAAATCAAGGCTGCATTCGACTATGTGTGGTATCAAGGGGCCTTAGCAACACAGGAATCAATGGGCATCGGGGCAAACTCCCCGCTGGTTAGAATCATACCTGACACGTAGGAAGGTGGTCATGGTTGATAAAGGTCAGTCAACTCAGCTCCAAGTCTGTAGGAGTCCCTCGGGCAGTGACCAAAAACTTCTTCAGGGCTACTTCATCAATGACCTTCCCTCCATTTTAAGGTCAGCAGTGGGGATGTTCGCCAATGATTGTACAATGTTCTGCAACATTTGTGGCTCCTCAGATACTGAAGCAGTCCATGTTCAAATGAGACAAGATCTTGACAGTATCCAGGCTGACAAGTGGAAAGTAATATTCAGCCCACACGAATGCCAGGCCATGACCATCACCAGTAAAGTACAATCTAACCTGCCACTTGGCATTCAATGGTGTTACTATCACTGAATCCCCCAGTGTCAAATTCCTGGTGGGTAATCATTGCTCAGAAACTCACTGGTCTCGCCACATGAACACAGTAACTATAAGAGCAGGTCCGAAGCTAGGAATACTGCGGCGAGTAACTCACATCCTGACTTCCAAAAGTCTGTCCATCATCTACAATGCATAAGTCAGAAGTGTAATAGGAGACTCCCAATTTGTCTTGATGAGTGCAGCCCCAATAACACTTAAGAAGCTTTATACCATCCAGGACAAAGCAGCCAGTTTGACTGTCCCTTCATCCACAATGCTCCACCATCAACGCTCAGCAGCAGCAGCAGTGTTTTACTATCTACATGCTGCAATAAAATAATCCACCAAAGATCCTTAGAGACCATCTTCACAACTCCCATGTCTATCTAGAAGGACAAGGGCTACAGATGTATGGGAATACCATCATCTTCAGGTTCCCTCCAAGCCAGTCACCATCCTGACTTGGAATTTTATCACCGCTCCTTCACAGTCACTGGGTCAGAATCCTGGGATTCCCTCCCTAATGGCATTTGAGGTCAACCAAGCAGGTGGACTGCAGCGTTCAACAAGGCAGCTCACCACCACCTTCTCGAGGGCAACTAGGGACGGGCAATAAATGCTGGCCCAGCCAGTGACTCCGAGATTCACGAAATAAATTAATAGAAATTAACAGAGGACGGTTGCTGAGGTGTCGCAGGGATCGGTGCTTGGGGCCCAGCTGTTCACAATGCCCTTTAAACATTTGGTTACTGGAATCAGATACAATATATCCCAGCCTGCTGACAGCACTAACGGATGTGGGATTGTGAATGGGTGAGGAGGTTATAAAAAAGCACCGAGAAGACAAGTGGAGTGAATGGGTAAATACGTGACAGATGGAGAACAATGTGGATAGAGGAGACGGTGTGCTCTTTGGTGGAAACGATAAATTGGCAGCCTACCATTTGAAAGGGATTGGTTGAAACATGTTGATCTACAAAGGGACGTATGCTCCTGTTTGTTGTTTCCTTCTGCATAAACCTCTGAGGCCCCTGCAGTGCAGTGAGTTCTGTAACCAGAAGTCAATACTGGGCATGGCATTGGCACGCTGCCCAGTGAACACGGACCCACCAAGTGGGGAGCTGCAACACTGAAAAGGATCTGCATCTCCTTGTACACCAGTTGCTGAAAGTAATATTGCAGAAACAGAAAGCAGTGAGGAAGATAAATGGTGTGTGGATCTTCATTTCAGGGGGATGTGAGTCCAGGAGAAAAGGTGTCTTACTGCAGCTGTACAGGGCCTTGGTGAGATATCATCTTGAACATTGTGCACTATTGTGGGGAGTTTTGGTCTCCTTACCTAATAAAGGACAAACCTGACATTGAGGGAGAGCAGTGAAGGATGACCAGACTGGTCTCTGGGATGACGGGCTTGTTATGGGAGCAGAGTATGGGAGACTGGGCAAGTATTCCATGGGGTTTAGGAAAATGAGTGGAGATCTCAGTGAGATATATAAAACTCTGACAGGGTGAGACAGATTGGAAGCAGGAATGATAATTCCCCTGCCTGGGACTTGTAAAACAAGGGGCCACAGTATTAGATACAGGCAGTCACTCTGCATTGAGATGATAATAAATGTCTGCTCTCAATGACTCGGGAACCTGGGGAATTCTCTCGCACCTGGAAACCGAGACACTGATTATAAATAAGGATTTCGAGACAGTAAAGGGATGGTGGGAGAGCAGGAGTACGGTGTGGAAATGAAGGGCCAACCATCATTATATTGAATTGGTTAGCAAACTCGATGGACCAAACGTACTACTGCACCGCCTATTTTATAGCTTCCCAAGGTTACTCACATTAACGGATATGTACATCATGTGGGGTAAGTGCATTGAGGAGAGTTTTTCCATGAACTAGAATGGGGAGGCTCAATGTGTTTTCCATTCCCAATGTTTCTGTGAAGTCTGTGGGAAAGGTCTGTAAATGCTGTCACAAGCTCTCAGATGTTAGGAAGGAGGTTTCTGCAGGGTCGACAGGACTGTGTTCCCATTCCCTTTTCCGACATTGATGCTGAGGCTGGGTTTTCTGTCCGGTTTCATCCTTTCAGACCTCGGAGTAGTTTGCTTCGAACAGATCTGTTGGTCAAGTCTGGTAGCTTTAATGAGTTAGCATCAGGTAAAGTTCACGTGATTCTGACCCTGACATCTTCACCCACACTCGTCACTGAGCCATAGATGGTGTTGATGCCAATGACAGACTGAGGTGTTACCCTGGCAAAAAGTTACAGGTTGTGTTTGAATGCAGATCTGCTTCTCCTGCTTCTGTGATCTACAGCACTACGTGAATACACAGTTTCGAGGTGCAATATCTGCAATGCAATTTTGCTGTCTGTTCCCCAATTCTCACTAAGACCCATTCACCCATCAGCCCTGCACTCAGTGACCGAACCTGGTTTCTGATGTGGAAATACTTCCATTTTCAAACTCTTATCCTGCTGAGGGTCTCTCTCCCCGGGTCTTGCTTACAATCTGACACATTCCGCAAAAGCATTTAACTGATCTTAATTCAAATATTTAATTCACCTAAATATTTTTCATTGAGAAATACCAATCTGCTGTGTTTAAAGTGAATGTGTTTCCCCTGTTTCTTTACCTGACCATGATTAAGAGCTCTGTAGTGTCAGTGATGCCAGCCTTATGTAGTTTCAGAGCCAATGAATTCTCTGGAGTCCCAATCATCTTCACCACATTGTATATTTTCTCTTTTGGTTTGATGCCTTATCATTCATGGCTGCCTTGTTCTCCCTTGAGTATGTTTCAAGTTCTTTGGGTTGCATTTCTGGTATTATCTTCCGAATTTATCCCCAGAACCTCCTCCCATTGCTGCTCCATGGTCTTTCCTGCTCAGTTCCCCTTCCAATTAACTCTGGACAGCTTCGCCCGCATGTCTTGGTAGTTACATTGCTCAATTATAACCACATTACATCTTGAAAGAGCATTAGATATAAACCGAAAGGAGGAGTTTTGGGAGACGGGACACGAAGAATAATTGGTGGATTTCTTAACTAGATACAAAGGGAGAACGAGAGAGAGGATAGAGATCTGGAGATCTGGAAAATGAGAAAGCTACATTATCGAAAGAAGTAGATGAACATCCCCCAATGTTTTGGCAATGCCTGTGTGCTGTGGTCCTTGGTACAGTGCATGTACAACAGAGTAATATGTTCAAATGCTGAGTCTGATGCCAGAATATTTATCTCCAATAATATGACTGACACTAGCTTTGGAAAGAACCCACCAGGCCAACATATTGAAGTCCCGGTAGAAAGGGGATTAACTGAAATAAGTTGGGACACCAGAATCAAGAATTTGGAGCACACATCCTGGTAAGAATGAGAGATTAGAGTTGGGAATCCCAGAAAAGGAGGGTTCGTTGAGAGGATCAAATCATGTTTTAATGTTTTACCAATTTTATACATCATATGCATCATTTTTCGTTAACTGTGTCTCTGTTGTTTCTTTACAATGTGTTGTGCACATATGAAAAATGTGACTTATCTGCACACACACATTGATTAAACAGTGTATATAAAGTAATTTTTCCACCATTGAAACTGTCCTGTTGTTGTGTTACGAGGATAGATTAGATTAGATTAGATTACTTAGTGTGGAAACAGGCCCTTCGGCCCAACAAGTCCACACCGCCCCGCCTCAGGCAACTGACTGTGTTGAGTTTGCACGTTCTCCCCGTGTCTGCGTGGGTTTCCTCCGGGTGCTCCGGTTTCCTCCCACAGTCCAAAGATGTGCAGGTCAGGTGAATTGACCATCCTAAATTGCCCGTAGTGTAGGTAAGGGGTAGATGTTAGGGGTATGGGTGGGTTGCGCTTCGGCGGGGCGGTGTGGACTTGTTGGGCCGAAGGGCCTGTTTCCACACTAAGTAATCTAATCTAATCTAATCTATCCTCGTAACACAATAACAGGACAGTTTCAATGGTGGAAAAATGATTTTATATACACTGTTTAATCAATGTGTGTGTGCAGATAAGTCGCATTTTTCATATGTGCACAACACATTGTAAATAAACAACAGAACACCAACTAGCCACCAAAAGACATGATCCACTATCACTATGTTCCATACATACAGACAAAGAAGGGCACCACTTTGACTGGGACAAAGCAAACACACATACTAAGACACGCAAGGACCTTCTTAGAGGAATCGTATTATAACCAGAAGTCCATCAATAAACGCATCAATTTAGATCCTGTCTACATTCTCTTTTTAAAAATAACCGGAAATGACATCACCCACTTTAAGAAACCAAGACCTATAAATAGAGAGGCGGGATATCCCACCAGCACTTCAGCAGATGCTCCCACTGATGATGTCACCTCGTCATGGTGACGAAACTTCTGAAAACATACCTTCAAGCTCAGCGAGCTTACTTGCACAGATATAAATTGTTGTTTGTTGTTTATTAGTGGAATTTAGGAGTTCTCTGTCGCTCACGTTTTGACAGATTATGATGTGAGGTGAGCTTTTCTAGGTGTGTGATTTTAATTAACAGAGGGGTTCGACATTGATGTCATAACAGTTTGGGGCCTTGCCGTGTGGCACTTGGACCGATCTGAACAGATTTGAGATACAACAGGTCGCAGCAAATTCCAACTCATTGCAATTAGTGACTTTGATCTTCAAATAAAACCAGTGGGAAAATTCGTTTAATTTTGTTACTTGTGGTTGGTTAAATGAAAAGTGAGGGAAATGGCTGTTCACATTACTAAAGAGGTTCCCAAATTTTCCAAGGAAGTTTAGAAAGACAGAAGAAGGAGGACATTTGTTAGAATTAGCAAATAGGTTGGAATTGGGTTCAACCAGGGAGAAAAGGGAAGCTGAAATTGTAATGGAGTTGGTCAAGCATTTTGATGTATCAGAGAAACAGGCAACTGCAGTAGAGTTATAAAAACTTAAATTGCAAATGTGGCAACTGGAGTTAGAAGATAAATAAAGGGATGGAAACAGAGAGAGACGAAAGAGAAAGAGAGGAAAAAGAAAGAGAGAGGGGATTTGAAATTCAGAAGTTGGGAATTAGACAAGAAATTTAAATTAACAGGATGGAGATGAAGGGAGAACGTAGGGATGTATACAACTAGGTTAGTAACTTGCCATATTTCGTTGAGAAAATTGTCAAACCCTTTTTCATTTCATTTGAAAAAATGGCTAGGCAGATGACGTGTCCAGTGAACTTGTGGGTAATGCTAGTTCAGACTAAGCTGATGGGCCCAGCTGGTGAGGTATGTGCAGCGCTGTCAGATGAGGGGTCAAGAGATTATCAAGATGTTAAATTGGTTATTTTGATTGGTTATGAATTGGTACTAGAAGCATATAGACAGAAGTTCAGAAAAATAGAGACGGAACCAGGTCAGACTTATATTGAGTTTCAAAGAATTAACCACAGTAATTTTGACAAGTGGGTGCTGGCCTTAAAAATGGATAAGACCTGTGAGGCTTGAAGGGAGATTAATCTGCAGGAGAAGTTAAAAGACTCACTTCCAGAGATAGTAAGAATTCATGTGACTGAATAGGAAGTTCAAGAAGTGAGAAGCACGGCAGAAATGACAGGTAAATATGCATTGTGGAATGTGATAAAATTTAGCTTCTGGCAGGAATTTCATCCTGTGAGGGATAGAAATTGGGAGAAGGGACAATCACACATTACAAAGCGAACAGTAGCTCACAATATTTTACCACAGGGGAAGAAAGAAGCCCAAGGGGGTTGAAAGGTGGTGAAAGGCCTCAGGTGTTCTAACTATAAGGCACTGGAACACATAAAATGACAGTGTTGGTGGTTTAAGAAGGGCACAGGGAAAAAGTTGTTTTCACTGCAGTAAGCTGGGACACACCGTGCTGGGCGTTAAAGGAAGACACTTTGGGGAAAGATGCGGTCGAAGAGGCTAAGCCCAGTGGCATTAGTGAAACTGGTAAAGGAGACCCCAAGTGGAGCCGAGGAGCTGCAGGAAATTGCACAGGCGAGGCAAGGGCTGGGTATGGAGGCAGTGCCTGATCTCTCAAAAGAATTCACCTCTGTAGATAAAGTTTTTTCAGAAAGAACAGGGGGAGAAGGAAAAGAAGTTATAATTTTGTGAGATACGGGATCTGCTCAGTCTCTAATAGTTGAGAAGTGAGGGGCCGGAAAAGCACAACAGATCAGGCAGCATCCAGACAGCAGGACAATCGAATATCAGGCAGAAACCCATCGTCAGGAACATGGTGGGGGGACAATGGGACTGAAAGATAAATACGAGGGTAGTAGCTGAGTTGATGGAAGGGTCATTGGGAAGGCAATAAGATGATGTAGGTGGGAGTGATATGTCGGAGGGTAGGGTGAAGTCGATAGGTGGAAAGGAAGATGTCTAGTTAGGGCAGTCCAAGAGGGCAGTGCTAGGTTGTACGGTTGGATCTGGGAGAGGTTGGTGGAGGGGAGATTTGAAATTTGGTGAAGTCAACATTGATGCGGAACAGTTTGAGGGTTCCAGCTGTCCTACCACTGATAGGAGTCCTATCACCCTCCTCACCGACCTATCACCATCACACCCCACTTGCATCTACCTATCGCCTTCCAAGCTCCCTTCCACCCAGCTCCACCCCCACCCTCCCATTTATTTCTCAACCTCCTTCCCCCTCCCTTACCTCCCACTTTCCTGATGAAGGATTTATGCCTGAAACGTCAAAGCCCCTGCCCCTCGGATGCTGCCGACGTGCTGTGCTTTTCCAGTCCCACACTTTTCAACTCTCATCTCCAGCATCTGCAGCCCTCAATTTCTCTCACCCTGTAATAGGAAGAGATGAAAGTTTTTTTCACTCTTTCTGGCATGTTAATCAAGAGTGTGTTAATTTGTGGAATGGGGACAGAAATTAAGTATTCCCTTGTGTAACATCAGGATGGAATGCCAAATCAAGGTTGGGGAAGTAACAGTGACAGTGAGTAACAGAGTGTCATTTCCAGGAATACAGTTTGTTCTTGGGAACGATTTAGCAGGAGGCGAGGTGGGAGAGGCACCCCTTGTGGTGGAGAAGCCAAAGGAAGACTAGGGAATTGGTGAGTTAAAAGAAAATTACCCAGGAATTTTTCCAGACTGTGTAGTAACAAGATCCCACTGTCATAAGTTACAGCAGGAAGGAAAAACGAACGAAAAAGACAAATGGTTTGATGCTCAGTGAACTGACCCCCTGTTTGATGCAACGGTGCAGGAAAAACCTGAACAGGCAGAGGACCAGGCAGGGGGGTTTAGTCCAGAAAGGTGAATGGACTTACAACAGATATATACTCACACATTCACACACACATACACATGCACACACACAGAAAAGGAATCAGAATATATGGTTGAACGTTATTAACTTAAAGATAGAATCATAAAATTAAAATGGAGACCCCGATAGGTTACTGCAGACGGGAAATGGGCCGAAGTGCACCAGATTGTGTTAGCAGTAACGTACAGTGTTACGGGTAGCTCATAAACTAACTGCAGACAGTCACTTAGATGTACAGAAGACTCAGGCTAAGGTACAGAAGTGTTTCTAGTGGCCTGGAATGTACAAGGACACTGTTAATTTTTCTTGTACATGACATACATCCCAAATGGTAGGTAAGTAACAGGCAGTAATAAAACCAGAACCTTTCTTGCCAATTCCTGCATTCGAAGAACCTTGCACGTGGGTTATGATTAATTGTGTAGCTCCCCTTTCTAAAGTAAAAGTGGAAACCAATATTTGCTGACTATATTGGATGTGTCTACCAGATTTCCAGAGGCAATTCCATTATTGGAGTGTCAAGGCAAAAAGGGAAGTGGAGGAGTTGGTAGCTTTCTTTACTCGCTGTGGGCTGCCCAGAGAGATTCAGTCAGACCAAGGGTCTCATTTTATCGCTCAGCTGTTTAAGGAAGTCATGGATGGCTTAGGCAGACAGCACTTCAAATCAAGGGCATCCTATCCTGAATCCCAGGGAGCCTTGGAAAGTTAGCATCAGACGCTGAAGACTATGTTAACAGCGTACTGTCAGGGTTGGCCAAATGATTGTGATAAAGGTGTCCCATTAAATTGTTTGCCATTAGAGATGTCCCAAATAAATCTACTCACTTTACGTCTGTTGAGTTAATATTCGTACATGAAGTGAGAGGTCCTTTGAAATTAATTAAATATAAATTGACAGGACCGAAGTTGGAAATCTCACACCTGGATTCTGTGTGTGAGGTGAAGGAGAGAGTAGATGGAGTAGGTGAGTTTGCTAAATAGTATCTGAAGAGAACAGCATAGAGTGAAGCAGGTGGCAGATAAAAACTCAGAAACTTTGAAGATTTCCCGTGGGGATGACGTATCAGTATCGCCACCAGTGGTAGGAAATCCCTTCAAAGCCAGGTTTAGTGGCCCCATTCAAATTTTTTAAAATGTGGAGTCAGTTAAACAATCTAGTAAAGATACCAGAGATGACAAAAAAAAACTTTATCGAGTATTTCATATGGATGAATAATGCACCAGCCACATTTCAGACTCAGAAACAGAGTTGTGGCCATATGAACAAATTGTGCAGCTTATCTGTATGATGTAGTGATCTTTAGTAAGTGATTGAAAGCACACATGTTACAGTTGGCAGAACATGCTGAACGATTACAAGAAGAAAACTTGGTAATAAACTTAAAGAAAACAGAATTCGCGAAGGTAGAGGTGATGTTCTTGGGACATTACATTGGCCATGGAAGGTTGACCCCATGGAACACAAAGACCGAAGGGCTTTGAGTAATTTCCACAACCATCCTCGAAGAAAAAGGTGCTTCGATTTTTGGAACTGAGTGGATTCTATTGGAAGTTTGTTCCAAACTTTAGCAGCGTATGGGCACCACTGATGGATTTACTAAAGAAGAACACAGAATTGTGGTGGACAGAACAATGCCAGGGGGTATTTGAGAATTTTAAAGCAGGATTAATCAGCGTACGAGCTTTAGCTACACCAAATATTTTGAAACCCTTTGAAAATTGTGTTTGATGCTCGGGATATCGGGGTCAGAGATGTATTGATACAGAAAGAGGATGATGGAATTGAATGGCTAATTGGCTACTTGTGGAAAAAACTCAATATCCACCAGAAAAAAAATAAAAAATCTCCATTATTGAACAAGAATGATTAAGTTTCACACTGGCCTGACAATATTTTAATGTGTATATGACAAACAAATTGTCGGAGATGGTTGTGGACAATGACAAATCTCTCGCATTTTTTGGAATATTTAAAGACCAGAATATGAGACAATTTCATTGGAGTCTTACCTTACTGACTTTAAACTTACAAAATGTACATGCTGTGGCCCCTACAATGTGATAGCAGATGGGTTTTCGCGGATTTAAAGGAAAGCAGTGTAGATAAGATTTGACTTATTACAGTGTTGTATTGGTATGCAGAATTAATATGAATGATATAACTGAGATTAATACTTTTATATTTCATATAGTTCGGATTAAGAATTAGAGGAAAAGAAATGTAGCCATCTTTTCAGTCTGCTGGTTCATTTTATTTTCTGAAGCGGGAAGATGTTATGAAAACAAAAACATGTATGGGCACTTTAAGACAGATCGGGTTTTGTTGAATAGAAATTAAAGCCACAGATGCCAGCTAAAGGTCACACTGTTCCACATGTCACCATTAGCTGAGAAATGGATACCTGAGTGTTGGTTGCTGTTTTGACAGCCATTCAAATCCAACCAAAGAGTTTAAATAATGCTCAGGATACCAGAAACCAACAGAATTTGAATATTATTGTTTGGACACCTGGACAGCAATCAAATTATGAGAATTATTATATCATGGGGAGTATATAAACCCAGCATTTTGAAAATAGAGGGAGAGCCACTGCCATCCAACAGCAGAGTAACTGCTGTAGAGCAGGAGTGCTAACTGGCCATCTCAAACACTCTCTATCAAAGACACATGTTCATGTAAACCTACTTGCAATAAAAAAAAATGACGAAGGGAGATCAGCAGCTGAAAGAGTGAACACAGCGGGGAAGATAGAGACTGTATGGTCTTGAGATTTTAATGTTTCGTATGTGGGTTGTTGGAACAGCATATTTTTACAGAGTTGGAGTCAGATAGTAAGTGGCTAAGAAAAGAGGGGCTTGTATTTGTGAATAGTTGTTGTTTAGAGTTCACTATTAAAGTTAAGAAACTAACTTGATAATTTTTGTTTAAATAGTGGAATGTAGGAGATCTGTGTCACTCTTATTTTAACAGATTACAAGGTGAGGCAAGCTTTTCTGGGTGTTTGGGTTTAATTAACAGAGGGGTTCGAGTCCACCTTGAAAATGTCCATCCACGCTAAACCCATTTCCCTGCAGTTGGCCCATATGCTTCCAGTCCTTTCCTATCCACATATTTATCCAAATGTTTTTGAAATGTTGTTAATGTACCCCCCTCAACCATATCTGCTGGCAACTCATCCACGTACCAGCCCTCTGTACAAAGAAGTGGCCCCTCAGGTTCCCTTTTATTCCTTCCCCTTTAATCTTAAACTGATCCCCGCTAATCCTCGATTCTTTACACCTTGGAAAAAGACTGAGAGCTTAACCTATCCATACCCCTTGTGATTTTATACAGCTCTATAAGGACTCCCTCAGTCTCTTACACGCTAAAGAAAAGGTCCTAGCTTGTCTAACCACTCCCTATAACTCAGACCACTGGGTCCTGGCAACGTCTTTGTAAATTTCTTCTGCACTCTTTCTAATTTAATAACATCCTCCCCATGACAAGGTGACAAAACTGAAGACAATACTCCAAGTGTGGCCTTACCAAAGTCCTGTGTAACTGTAACATAAGGTCCCAACTTCTATCCTCAATATCCTGCCTGATGAAGGCCAATATGCCAAAAGCCTTCTTCACTTCCCTGTCTACCTGTGACTCCACTCTCAGAGAACAGTGCACCTGAACACCAAGGTCCCTCTGCCCACTGCACCCCTTAAGCCCTCCCATTCACCACAAAACTCCTACCTTGATCGGAGTTTCCAAAATGCAAGACCTCACGCTTCTATATTAAATTCCATTTGCCATTTCTCGGCCCATTTTCCACCTGATTAATGTCCTGCTGCAATTTCTGATAAACTTCCTCACTGATCATGCTCCCACTTATTTTAGTGTCATCTGCAAACTTACTAATCATACCTTCTACATTCTCAACCAAATCATAGATAACAAACAGCAATGGACCAAGCCTCCGGTCTGACAAACATCTTTCCACTAAACCCTCTGCTTCCGACCATCAAGCCAACTGTGTATCCAATTGCCCAGTTCCCCCGCATTCTACGAGATGTAACCTTCCTGAGCAGCCTGCCATTTGGAAACTTATCAAAGGCCTTACTGAAATCCATAGAGACTACATCTATCACTCTGCCCTCATCAAACGTCCTGGTAACTTCATCAAAGGTCTCTAAGAAATTTGGGAGGCATGATCTCCCACTCACAAGTCTATGCTGACTGCTCCGAATCAAACCCTGTGTAAGTAATGGGTGCAGTCAATGGTATGCTGTCCTTCATTGTAAGATGATTCGAGTACATGAGTAAAGCCATCTTCCGGCTGTTGTAGAGCCTTGCTGAGAGAGCATTTGGGGCACTCTCTACAGATTTGATCTCCTTTGTAATAAATGATTCCCTTACCACAGACACGGGTGATGGTAACATGGGGAAAGAGTGAAGAAGCTGAGTGTTTAATCTGTAGAGCTGTGAGAGATGAAGAAATGGTGATCCTGAAACACGAGGAGTGGCAGCGATCAGTTATTTCCAAAACAGACATTGATAGGGAGAGAAATTCCATACTTTACCCAGGATTGATTGGTTTGATTTATTGTCACGTGTACCTCAGTACAGGGAAACACTTTATTTATGAGCAGTGGAGGAAGATCATAGTAAGCATGGCCAGACAGATCATAGGGTGGAAATAGACTTGGACAGAGTAAGGATTACAGGTTACACTGCACAGGACATGCACTAGACAAGATCAACATGAACAAAATCACCATTATTTGAACTTAGAGAGTCCATTCATCAGTCTAACGTGACTTTCCTCATAGTTTATTTGCCTAAATTAACTCTCCCCACGTTATTGTGCAGTCAGCGTGTGAACCCTGTACTGAACATCAGGTTGCTCACAATCCCCAACAGCAGCCACAATACCTTCCATCGGAAACAGGTAGCCATTCCCATCAGCTTCCGCCCTGCATAGAGAACACCAGTCTGTCTTCGTGGAGATGGAAGATGCCTTCTTAAGACTTCACACAAGACATATGGCTTCCCTGCCCACCTCAAGAAAACCATGTTAAAGTCCCACATGTGTATCATAAACAACGGAGCCAAGAGAAACAATGTGGAACAGTCTGTTTGTGGGGCCTCTGCCCCACTTGTTCATCATGTTAGAGCATCAATTAGGAGACAGTGAGGACTGCCAATGCTGGAGATGAGAATAGACCATCAATTGCTGGAAAAGCACAGCAGGTCAGGCAGCATCCGAGGACCAGGAGAATCGACGTTTTGGGCATAAGACATTCATCAGGAATCACCAAAAAGTACCTCATTCTGTCCCGTGTAAGTGTATTGAGGTGGGAATGGCCTCCTGCTGTTCCTGTGTAAGTGACTCAAGGGAGTGATTGGCTTCAACCTCGTCCGATTGGACAGGGCCAAGGGCCTGACTGATTAACCCTGGTTCCTGTTTGACAGCTCATTGTACTGACTCATGGAACATTGCTGCAGCTTTAAGAGGTTATTTTGTCCGGGTTTCTTTTATGAGAGAGATTGAACGATCGTTACCAAGCTTGCCAGTTAAGACCACTTGAGTAACAGCTAGGGCGGCCTTGTGTTTATTTTAATGCAGCCTGAATGGGTGTGGCCAGCTCTCACAGATTAGGATCTCTGTGTTTTGGTTTCTCAGTAACATCAGAAACTATTGGAGTCTCCACAGAGTTGGAAACTTCAGTGAAAGTCTTCTGGCTGCTACCCTCTCTGAGATTTATCTTGATACTGTTTTTAATTCTTGGATTGAAGAAATATTTGTGACAATCTGTGTCTGAATATTTCTTTTTGCCAAGGGCTGTGTTTATGGGATTTCCCTATATTGGAACAGTTCATCAGTAATAGTTCCTAGATCTATTATTCTGTTAAGCTGTCCAATAGAATTACGTTATTCTAAATTCCTCTTTCTTTGGTTTCATTTTCTCTTTCGTGTTTAAGTAGATGGTGTTTAGCTTCACACCGAGTAGTTTGACCAGTCACATTGCATCTGGAACAGACACTTTACATTTCCTTTAAAATAAGAAAACATTAGAATCTAGGCTACCGCCTTCAAATATTTTCGAGGGGCTCTGGTGAGGTCCATCACACTAGACTCCTTCCCTTCCTGAGTAATAGGCTGGAGGCACTGAATGGGCTGTCCCTGTTCTTCTCCAATAGTGTCAATGGGCTGAATGACTTCCTCATATTCCTGTGAATCCAGCGTGAGGTACTGAATGAACCCTTGTTTTACTGTGGCAATGTGCAGTGTCAGGCAGTGCTGTTACATGAATGTTACTGATACTTTAACAGCACAAGTCTCAATGGAGTCTGGATCCTGCTAGTTACAGACAAAGACCAGTTCAGCAGCTGACGGGGGACAAAATGTTCTGAACATTGTGGAATCTTCAGTGACCATCCCCACTTCTGATCTTATGGTGGGGAGGGTGGGGGCGGGGAGACATTGATGAAGCAGCTGAAGATGTTTGTGAAGAGGAAGTTACCCTGAGGATCTCCCACAGAGGTGACCCAGGACTGAGATGGTGAACATCTTCCTTTGTGCCATGTTTGACCCCAAACACTGGAGAGGTTACTCTGATTCCCATTAAGTTCAGTTTTGTTAAGCTCCTTGATGTCAACAGAAGTCAACCACAGCCTTGATATCGTGGCCAGTCATTGTAACCTGAACCCTTGTATCAACCTCTTTTGTTCACATCCATAGGCCATGATATAGGAGCAGCAAGTGTTTTCTTCAAACAGGTGGCTTTGAATGTCAGGATGTCTCTTCTCTAGCGTGTTCGGGGAGCTAGATGACTGAAAATAATTGAAGAGGAGGTGTATGGAAATTGACCTGTCAGAGAGTTGAGGGCTATGAAGAATTGGATATGAAAGAGGATTTGAGATGAAGAACAGATCAGTCATGATCATAACGAAGGGCAAGGCAGGTTTGGGGAGTGAACGACCTGCCCCTGTTTCTGATGTTCTCCCATTCTGTTATTGGAAAGTTAGTGGGTGTTACTTTCATGGATGTTCTGTTGTTGAATGTTGCAGACAGGGAGACCAGAGGATTTTGTGAGCAATCTCTGGGTGAGGTATGGGGCTGTATTCACATTGAATCTGGGTGTACAACATGACCAACAAATGAAGCACAAGTTGCAGAGAGGGGAAGCTCTGTGAAGAGAGATGAGGGGCCTCTTTCGTACCCAGCCTGGGTTTTCCAATTACATTTCCCAATTCACTTCAAACCGTGTGGGACAGTACTGAGGGGCTGAATGGTCTCCTGTGTTTCTGTGCAACAGGTTATAGGAGTAAGTAACCTCCAACTGCTCCTGTCTAGCAGGTTTGAGGGGCTGAATGGAACACGGGAACATGGGACTGAGAAACAGGAGTGGGTCATTAGATACTTTGAGCCTTCTCCACCAGGCACTAAAATTATATACAGTTTGTGGTCTCAGCCCCACTTTCCTGTCTGTGTCCCATTGTGCACTTCTTTATCAGATATTTAACTAACGCAGCTTTCAATCAATGTGAACATAGAGACACGATAATCTTCCACTGAAGAGAATTCCGACTTGAAAGATCCATTCAGAATTATTCGTCATCCCTCTTATAGAATCAGAGAGTCATGCAGAATGGAAACAGACCCATTAGTCCAATCTGTTCACTCCGATCAGATATCAAATCTGATTTAGTCCCATTTGCCAGCACTTGGCCAATATTCCTCCTGTGATTGTACCCGCCTTGACCACTTCCTCTGACTGCACTTTCTGTACACACACCACTCTCTGTGTGAAATATTTACCTTCTCGTCCCTTCTAACTCATTCGCCCTCTCCCCTCCAACCTATGTTGTCTTGTTCTGGACTCCCCTATCCTTTGGAGCAGAACATGGCTGTTCAGAATATCCATGCCCCTGATGATTTTATAAACCTCTATAATGCTGCCTCTCAACCTCTGACACTCCAGGGGGAAACACCTCAACGTAATCAGCCTCTCCCTATAGCTCAAGCCTCCAGTCCTGGAACATACGTGTAAGACATTTCGGCAGAAAACCGAGTTGTACACAGTATTCTTAAAGTGGTCTCACCAACATCCTGTACAGATGCACCATACCACCACAACTCCTATACTCAATGCTCTGACTGATTAAGGCAAATGTGTCAAATGTGTTTAGCACCACTCTGTCTACCTGCGACTCACTGCTACAGGTAATCATGTACGTAAACATCAGAAAGTTAACATGATGGTAGTGCCAGCAGATTGGAGGACCAGTGATACATTGATCATTGTTGAGATTAGATTGTGTTGGGAACATGAGCTTAACATGTCAGGAAGGGAAATCAAATCAATGGGTTCAGGGTGGTTAATATCCAGAATACCAGATACCCCGGAGTGAGTTACAATCTGGAATCTAATTGAGGGGTTCATGGTGCTTTATATACGAATAACAGATACCCCAGAATGAGTTACATCCTAGCCTAGCATCTAATCGAGGGTTTCAGGGTGGTTTATATACAGAATAACAGATAGCCCAGAGTGAGTTACAGCCTGGAATCTAATTGAGGGGTTCAGGGTGATTTATTTACAGATTAACAGATAGCCTGGAGTGTGTTGCAGATTGGAAACTAATCGGGGGATTTAAGATGGTTTATGTACAAAATAACAGATACCCTGGAGTTAGTTAACAGCCTGGAATCTAATCGAGGGGTCCAGGGAGTTTTAGATACAGAATAACAGATAGCCCGGAGGGAGTTACAGCCTGGAATCTAATCAAGGGATATGTTAACCTTTTTATGTGAAATAACTTGTAACTGGGAGTGAGTCACAAAGTGTACTATTGGCCAAGTGGTTTCAAATCTTGACTCACATAAACATAATGCAGTCACAAACTACACAACTTTACTGACTCCCAACTTTCCTTGTTTGAGGACTATCCTCCTCTGTTTTCCCCTTTCACTGAAATTATTAATATACCTTTTATACTGCACTGCCATTCTGGTTAGAGTGCTACCTATCTCTCACATTTATGTTCAATCCTGTTGAAAGATACTTAAATTTTCAGATGCACAAAGTTCCAGAAAGAGCTTTGTTCAATTGCAGGTGCATTATTTTCTTTTATTTGTTGACAACACACACTTTGAACCCACAGAAGGTCAGTGTGGGATTTGAGAAACCCTTCAATTTGGGATGAGACCTAGCCAGGCAAAATTCTGATCCAACGCTGCAAATCTACAATTCAGTGGCTGAGCTCTATCAGGTTTTGTATATTATGTTTCTCTCATATATTAGGAGCTTGGAAAGTAAGGCAGACCTTACTGGAATGTCACATTGTCTCTCCGCATTCACTGTAAAAAGGTTCTGGGATTTACATTTTAATCACCTTCAAAGAGCTGTCTCCATTTCCTATCTCTGCTAGCATCAATGAATGGAAATGGCTTTTGACACATTGCCACCTCTCCCTTGCTGAAAGTATTCTTGACACAAATCAGTCATTTTAGATTTGTCCACAGCCACCATTTTATATCAGCAAAACGATGACATTGAGTTTATAAATAAGGAAACGCAAGAGAGACTGGCAACATCAATACAGTTTGAAAATATATAAAACATTGAACATGCACACAGAATCACAGACACACCGAATCACACACACAGGGATACAGACACCTTCCAGAAGCTGTCTCCATTTCCTATCTTGCAAGAGAATTCATGTTATGATGATGCATTCGTGCAGGACAGTAAACAGCTTTTGAGACTTTCCCCATTTTGACAGAAATTCAGCCCCAATCTGAAACTTGGAGATATGTAACAGGACAGAAATGAACCAGCAGCTTTCTGTGTTCCTGCTTCCAATGTAACATTTGACCATTTAGTTTATCTTGTCTTCGGTCTAACATCCAACAAGGATCACTTCACAGATCCAATAACAGATCCCCAGGAGTGAGTTCCAGACTGGAATCTAAGAGAGGGGTTTAGGGTTTACATACAGCATAAGAGATACCCAGGAGTGAGGGACAGAGTGGAATCTAATCGAGAGGTTTGAGTTGGTTTACATACAGAATAACAGATAACAAGTAGTGAGTCACAGAATCGCGGAGTCATACAGTCATAGAGATGTACAGCATGGAAACAGACCTTTTGGTCCAACCCGTCTATGCCGACCAGATATCCTAACCTACTCTAGACTCTTTCTCAAACACTTGGCCCATCTCCCTACAAATCTTCCCATTCATATACACATCGAGCTGCATTTTTCATGTTGCAATTGTACCAGCTTCCGCCACTTCCTCTGACAGTTCATTCCATTCATGTACCACCCTCTGAGTGAACAAGTTGCCCCTTAGGTCTCTTTCATATTACCTCTCACACTAAACCTATGCCCTCTAGTTCTGGACTCCCCACCCCAAGGAAATGACTTTGTCTATTTTTCCTATCCATGCCCGTCATGATTTTATAAAACTCTATAAGGTCACCCCTCAGCCTCTGATGCTCCAGGGAAAACAGTCCCAGCCTATTCAGCCTCTCCCTGTAGCTCAAATCCTCTAACCCTGACAACCTCCTTGAAAAGCTTTTCTGAACCCTTTCAAATTTCACAACATCCTTCCGATAGGAAGGAGACCAGAATTGCACGCCATATTCCAACAGTGGCCTAACCCATGTCCAGTCCAGCCACAACATGACCTCTCAATGTCTATACTCAAAACTCTGACCAATAAAGGAAAGCATACCAAACGCTGCCTTCATTATCTTATCCACCTGCTACTCCACTCTCACAAAGCTACGAACCTGCACTTCAAAGTCTCTTTGTTCAGCAACTGTCCCTCGGACCTGACCATTAAGTGTATAAGTCCTGCTCAAATTTGCTTTCTCAAAATGCAGCGCCTCGTGTTTATCGAAGTGGAATAGAATTGAAGGTTTTGGGGTGTTTTTGAAACATGCCAGTCACACATAGATGGAAGTGAGTTACACGTTGGAATCGAGAGGGTTCCGTGTGATTCATATAATCCCGAAGTGGGGAAACAAGCCCTTCAGCCCAACAAGACCAAACTGACCCACAGAAGAATAACCCATCCAGATCCATTTTCCCACATTTACCCCTGACTAATGCACCTCACCTACACTTCCCTGAATACTATGGGCAATTTTAACAGGGTTTGGACTGGATGATTAATATACAAACTAACAGATACCCAGGAGTGTGATACAGACTGGAATCTAATCAAACGATTGAAGTGGCTAATGTACAGACTCCCTTCAAATTGGAAGTCAGTTACAGATTGGAATTTTATCAAGGGGATTCGGGGTGATTTTGTGTACAATAACATATACCCCAGAGTGTGTTACAGACTGGAATCTAATCGAGGGTTTCAGTGTGGTTTCTATACAGACTAACAGGTAGTCCGAGTGAGTTACAGAGTTACAGAATCATCGAGATGGACAGCATGGAAACAGACCCTTTGGTCCAACCTGTCAATGCCAACCAGATATCCTAACCCAATCTAGTCCCACCCTCCAGCACCCGGCCCATATCCCTCCAAACCCTTCCTATTCATATACTCATCCAATTCCTCTTATAAGTTGTAATTGTACCAGCCTCCACCCCACTTCCTCTGGCAGCTCACTCTATACACTGACCACCTTCTGCGTGAAAAAGTTGTCCCTTAGATCTCTTTCATATCTTTCCCCTCTCAAACTAAACCTATGCCCTCTAGTTCTGCACTCCCTTATCCCAGGGTAAACCTCGATAATGTCACCCCTCAGCGTCCGACACTCCTGGGAAAACAGTCCCAGCCTGTTCAGCCTCTCCCTGTAGCTCAAATCCTCCAACCCTGGCAACATCCTTGTAAATGTTTTCTGAACCCTTTCAAGTTTCACAACATCTTTCCGATAGGAAGGAGACCAGAATTGCATGCAATATTCCAAGAGTGACCTAACCAATGTCCTGTATAGCCACAACATGACCTCCCAACCCCTGTACTCGGTACTCTGACCAATAAAGGAAAGCATACCAAACGCCTTCTTCACTATCCTATCTACCTGCGACTCCACTTTCAAGGAACTATGAACATGCACTCCATGGTCTCTTTGTTCAGCAACACACCCTAGGACCTTACCATTAAATGTAGAAGTCCTGGTAAGATTTGCTTTCCCAAAATGCAGCCCCTCACATTTATCTGAATTAAACTCCATCTGCCACTTCTCAGCCCATTGGCCCATCTGGTCCAGATCCTCTTGGAAACTGAGGAAACCCTCTTTGCTGTCCACTACACCTGCAATTTTGGTGTCATCTGCAAACTTATTAACTGTACCTCTTATGCTCGCATCCAAATCATTTATATATATGACAAAAAGTAGAGGGCCCAACACTGATCCATGTGGCACTCCACTGGTCACAGGCCTCCAGTCTGAAAAACAACTCTCCACCACCACCCTCTGTCTTCTACCTTTGAGTCAGTTCTGCATCGAAATGGCTACTTCTCCCTGTATTCCAAAGATCTAACCTTGCTAATCAGTCTCCCATGGGGAACCTTGTCGAACGCCTTACTGAAATTCATATGGATCACATCTACTGCACTGCCCTTATCAATCTTCTTTGTTACTTCTTCAAAACACTCAATCAAGTTTGTGAGACATGATTTCCCACGCACAAAGCCATGTTGACTATCCCGAATCAGTCCTTGCCTTTCCAACTTCATGTACATCCTGTCCCTCAGGATTCCCTCCAACAACTTGCCTACCACCGAGGTCAGGCTCACCGGTCTATAGTTCCCTGGCTTGTCTTTACCGCCCTTCTTAAACAGTGGCACCACGTTTGCCAACTTCCAGTCTTCCAGCATCTCACCTGTGACTATCGATGATACAAATATCTCAGCAAGAGGCCTAGCAATCACTTCTCTAGCTTCCCACAGAGCTCTCGGGTACACCTGATCAGGTCCTGGGGATTTATCCACTTTTAACCATTTCAAGACATCCAGCACTTCCTCCTCTGTATATCTGCAACATTTTGCAAGATGTCACCATCGATTTCCCTACAGTCTATATCTTCCATATCCTTTTCCACAGTAAATACTGATGCAAAATATTCATTTAATATCTCCCCCATTTTCTGTGGCTCCACACAAAGGCCGCCTTACTGATCTTAGAGGGGCCCTATTCTCTCCCTAATTACCATTTGTCCTTAATATTTGTAAAAGCACTTTGGATTCTCCTTAATTCTATTTGCCAAAGCAATCTCATGTCCGCGTTTGGTCTTCCTGATTTCCCTCTTAAGTGTACTCCGACTTCCTTTATACTCTTCTAAGGATTCACTCGATCAATCCTGTCTATACCTGACATATGCTTGCTTCTTTTTCTGAATCAAACCCTCAATTTCTTTAGTCAGCCAGCATTCCCAATTACTACCAGCCTTCGCTTTCAACCCTGACAGGAGATTGCTGCCTGGAATCTAATCGCGGGGTTCAGGGTGCTTTATGTACAGAATAACAGATAGCCCGGAGTGAGTTACAGCCTCGAATCGAATCGAGGGGTTCAGGGTGGGTTATATCCAGAATAACAGATAGCCCGAAGTGAGTTACAGCCTGGAATCTAATCGTGGGGTTCAGGGTGGTTTATATACAGAACAGCAGACACCCCGGAGTGATTTACAGCCTGCTATCTAATCGCGGGGTTCAGGGTGGTTTATATACAGAATAACAGATATTCTGGGGTGTGTTACAGCCTGGAATCTAATTGAGGGGTTCAGGGTGATTTATATGCAGAATAACAGATACGCCGGAGTGAGTTACAGTCTGGAACCGAATCGAGGTGTTCAGCGTGGATTATATACAGAATAACAGATAGCACAGAGTGAGTTACGGCCTGGAATATAATCGAGTGGTTCAAGAAGGTTATTATACAGAATAACAGATAGCCCGGAGTGTGTTACTGCCAGGAAGCTAATCAATATCTGTTCACTTTAAGATAGGACGGGTTTTGCTGAATCGAAGGTACAGCCACAGATGCCAGCTAAAGGTCAGACTGTTCCAAATTTAACAATTAGCTGGGAAATGGAAGCCTGAGTTTTGGTTGCTGTTTTGACAGCAATTCAAATGCAATCAAAGACTTTAAATAATGCTCTGAATATCCGAAGCCAATGGAATTTGAATATTATTGTTCGTACACCTGGAAATCAATCAAATTATGAGAATTATTGTATCATGGGAAGTAAATAAACCCAGCATTTGAACACTAGAGGGAGAGCTGCTGCCATCCGACAGCAGAGTAACTGCTGTAGAGCAGGAGTGCTAACTGACCATCTCAAACACTCTCTATCAAAGACACATGTTCATGTAAACCGACTTGCAGTTAAAAAAAATGACCCAGGGAGATCAGCAGCTGAAAGAGTGAACACAGCAGGGAAGATAGAGACTGTGAGGTCTTGAGATTGTAACGTTTAATATGTGGGTTGTTGGAACAGCATATTTTTTACAGAGTTAGAGTCAGATAGTAAGTAGCTAATAAAAGAGGGGCTTGTATTTGCGAATAGTTTTTGTTTCGTGTTCACTATTAAAGTTAAGAAACTAACTTGCTAATTTTTGTTTAAATAGTGGAATGCAGGAGATCTCTATCACTCATATGTTAACAGATTACGAGGTGAGGCGAGATTTTCTGGGTGTTTTGTTTTAATTAACAAAGTGGTTCGACTCCACCTTGTAAATGTCCATCCACACTAACCCCATTTCCCTGCAGTTGGCCCATATCCTTCTAGTCCTTTCCTATCCACATATTTATCCAAATGCTTTTGAAACGTTGTTAATACACCCCCCTCAGCCACATCTTCTGGCAGCTCATCCACGTACCAGCCATTTATGTAAATAAATGGTCCCTCAGGTTCCCTTTTATTCCTTTCCCTTTAACCTGAAACTAATCCCCTTTCCTCCTCGATTCTCTAAACTTTGGAAAAGATTGAGAGCATTCACCCTATCCATATCCTTAATGATCTTATACAGCTCTATAAGGACTCCCTCAGTCTCCTACACTTTAAAGAAAAGGTCATAGCTTGTCCAACCTCTCCCTATAACTTGGACCATTGGGTCCTGGCAATGTCCTTGTAAATTTCTTCTGCACTCTTTCTAATTACATTATATCCACCCTATAACAAGTTGACAAAACTGAACACAATCCTCCAACTGCGGCCTTACCGAAGTCCTGTGTAACTGCAACATAAATTCCCAACTTCTATACTCAATGTCCTGCCTGACGAAGGCCAGTGTGTCAAAAGCCTTCTTCACTGCCCTGCCTACCTGTGACTCTACTCTCAGGGAACCGTGCACCTGAATTCCAAGGTCTCTCTGCCCACTACACCCCTTAAGGCCCGCCCATTCACTGTGAAACTCCTACCTTGATTTGAGATTCCAAACTGCAAGACCTCACACATCTATATTAAATTCCATTTGCCATTTCTCAGCCCACTTCCCCACCTGATTAAGGTCTTGCTGCAATTTCTGATAAACGTCCTCACTGATCATGCTGCCATTTATTTTAGTGTCTGACTAATCATGCCTTGTATATTCTCATCCAAATCATAGATAACAAAAAGCTATGGATCCAACCTCCAGTCTAACAAGCTTCCTACCATCAACCCAACTGTGTATCCAATTGGCCAGTTCCCCCAGTATTCTCCGTGATTGAACCTTCCTGAGCAGCCTGCCATGTGGAAACTTATCATAGGCCATACTGAAATCCAAAGAGACTACGTCTATCACTCTGCCCTCATTAACCTTCTTCGTCACTTCACCAAAGGACTCTAAGAAATTTGGAAAGCATGATCTCCCACTCACAAGTCTATGCTAACTGCTCCGAATCAAACCCTGTGCAAGTAATGGGTGCAGTCAATGGTATGCTGTCCTTCATTGGAAGATGATTCGAGTACATAAGTAAAGCCATTTTCCTGCTGTTGTAGAGCCTTGCTGAGAGAGCATTAGGGGCACTCTCTACAGATTTGATCTCCTTTGTAAGGAATGATCTCCTTACCACAGACACAGGTGATGGTAACATGAGGATAGAGTGAATAAACTGAGTGTTTAATCTGTAGAGCTGTGAGAGACAAAGAAATGGTGACGCTGAAACACAAGGAGTGGCAGCGATCACTTATTTCCAAAACAGACATTGATAGGGTGAGAAATTCCATACTTTACCCAGGATTGATTGGTTTGATTTATTGTCACGTGTACCTCAGTACAGGGAAACACTTTAGATTAGATTAGATTACTTCCAGTGTGGAAACAGGCCCTTCGGCCCAACAAGTCCACACCGCCCCGCCGAAGCGTAACCCACCCATACCCCTACATCTATATCTATATCTACCACTTACCTAACACTACGGGCAATTTAGCATGGCCAATTCACCTGAACTGCACATCTTTGGAGTGTGGGAGGAAGCCGGAGCACCCGGAGGAAACCCACGCAGACACGGGGAGAACGTGCAAACTCCACACAGTCAGTCGCCTGAGGCGGGAATTGAACCCGGGTCTCTGGCGCTGTGAGGCAGCAGTGCTAACCACTGTGCCACCGTGCCGCCCACTTTGTTTATGAGCAGTGGAGGAAGATCATAGTAAGCATGGCCAGACAGATCATAGGGTGGAAATAGACTTGGACAGAGTAAGGCACACAGGTTACACTGCACAGGACATGCACTAGACAAGATCAACATGAACAACATCACCATTATTTGAACTTAGGGAGTCCATTCATTAGTCTAACGTGACTTTCCTAATAGTGTATTTGCCTAAATTAACTCTCCCCACGTTATTGTGCAGTCGGCGTGTGAACCCTGTACTGAACGTCAGGTTGTTCACAATCCCCAACAGCAGCCACAATACCACCGTCTGAAACAGATCGCCATTCCCACCAGCTTCCACCCTACATAGAGAACACCAGTCTGTCTTCTTGGAGATGAAAGATGCCTTCTTGAGACTTTGCACCATACATATGGCTTCCCTGCTCACCACTAGAAAACCATGTTAAAGTCCCACATGTGTATCATGAGCAACGGAGCCAGGAGGAACAACGTGGAACAGTCTGTCTGTGCAGCCTCTGCTCCACTTGATCATCATGTTAGAGCATCAATCTGGAGACACGTAAGACTGCCGATGCTGGAGATCAGAGTAGAGAGTTGATTGCTGGAAAAGCAAAGCGGGTCACACAGCATCCTTGAAGCAGGAGAATCGACGTATTGGGCATAAGACATTCATCAGGAATCAGCATCAATTACCTCATTCTGCCCCCGTGTAAGTACATTGAGGTGGGAGTGGCCTCCTGCTGTTCCTGAATAAGTGACTCAAGGGACTGACTGGCTTCTTCCTCGTCCAATTGGACAGGGCCAAGGGCCTGACTGGGTTATCCCTGGTTTCTGTTTGACAGCTCGATGTACTGACAAGTGTGATGGTGCTGCAGCTTTAAGAGGTTATTTTGTCCGGGTTTCTTTTAAGAGAGAGATTGAACGATCGTTAGTAAGCTGGCTAGTTAAGACCACTTGAGTAACAGCTAGGGAGGCCTTGGGTTTATTTTAATGCAGCGTGATTGGGTGTGGCAAGCTCTCACAGATTACGATCTCTGTGTTTTGGTTTCTCAGTAACATCAGAAACTATGGGCTCTCCACAGAGTTGGAAGCTTCAGTGAATGTCTCCTGGTTGCTACTCTCTCTGAATTTTCTCTTGATGCTGTTTTTAATTCCTGGATTGGAGAAATATTTGTGACATTCTGTGTCTGAATATTCCTTTTTGCCAAGGGCTGTGTTTATGGGATTTCCCTATATTGGAACAGTTCATTAGTCATAGTTCCTAGATCTATTCTTCTGTTAAGCTGTCCAATAGAATTACGTTATTCTAAATTCCTCTTTCTGTGGTGTTATTTCTTCTTTCATGTTGAAATGGATGGTATTTTGCTTACCACCGAGTAGTTTGACCAGTCATATTGCATCTGGAACAGACACTTTTCATTCCCTTTAAAATAAGAAAACATAAAGGTCTAGGATGTTGCCGTCAAATATTTTGGAGGGGCTCTGGTGTGGTCCATCACACTGGACTCCTTCTCTTCCTGAGTAATAGGCTGGAGGCACTGAATGGGCTGTCCCTGTTCTTCTCCAATAATGTCCATGGACTAAATGGCTTCCTCATATTCCTGTGAAACCAGCGTGAGGTGCTGAATGAACTCTTGTTTTACTGTGGCAATGCGCAGTGCCAGGCAGTGCTGTTACATGAATGTTACTGATACTTTAACAGCACACGTCTCAATGGAGCCTGGATCTTGCTGCACATGGACACAGACCAGTTCAGGAACTGACGGGGGACAAAACGTTCTGAACATTGTTGAATCTTCAGTGACCATCCCGACTTCTGATCTTATGGTGGGGCGGGTGAGGGTGGGGAGACATTGATGAAGCAGCTAAAGATGTTTATGAAGAGGAAGCTACCCAGAGGATTTCGCACAGAGGTGACACAGGACTGAGATGATGAACATCTTCCTTTGTGCCATGTTTGACTCCAAACACTGGAGAGGTTACTCTGATTCCCATTAAGTTCAGCTCCTTGATGTCAACAGAAATCAACCATTGTCTTGATATCAGGGCCAGTCATTTTTACCGGGAACCTTGTCTCAACCTCTTTTGTTCACATCAATAAACCATGATATAGGAGCAGCACGTGTTTTCTACAAACAGGTGGTATTGAATGTCAGGATTTCTCTTCTGAAGAGTGTTCGGGGAGCGAGATGACTGAAAGTATTTGAAGAGGAGGTCGATGGATATTGACCTGTCAGAGAGGTGAGGGCTATGAAGAATAGGGTATGAAAGAGGATTTGAGGCCAGAAGCAGATCAGCCATGATCTTCGTGAAGGGCAAGGCAGGTTTGGGGAGTGAACGACATTCCCCTGTTTCTGATGTTCTCACATTCTGTTATTGGCAAGTTAGTGGGTGTTATTTTTATGAATGTTCTGGTATTGCATATTGCAGTCAGGGAGACCAGATGGTTTGGTGAGCCATCTCTGGGTGAGGTATGTGGGCTGTTTTCACAGTGAATCTGGGTCTACAACATGATCAACAAATGGAGCACAAGCTGCAGAGAGGGGAAGCTTTCTAAAGAACGATGAGGGGCCTCTTTCATACTCAGCCTGGATATTCCAATTACATTTCCCAAATCATCTCAAAGCATGTGTGACAGTCTTGAGGGACTGAATGGTCTCTTCTGGTTCTGTGCACCAGGTTATAGGAGCAAGTGGCCTCCAACTGTTCCTGTCTAGCAGGTATGAGGGGCTGAATGGCACACAGGAACATGGGACTGAGGAGCAGGAGTGGGTCATTAGATACTTCGAGCCTTCTCCAACAGGCAGTAAGATTGTGGCTGATCAGGTTGTGGTCTCAGCCCCACTGTCCTGTCTATATCCCATTATCCATGACTCAATTCTCCGTCAAATATTTAACTAATGCAGCTTTCAATCAATGTGAACCTAGAGTCACGATAAACTTCCAGAGAAGAGAAGTACGACTTGAAAGGACCTTACAGAATTTTTCATCATCTCTCTTATAGAATCAGAGGGTCATGCAGAACGAAAGCAGACCCGTTAGTCCAATCTGTTCACTCCGATCAGATATCAAATCTGATTTTGTCCCATTTGCCAGCATTTGGTAAATATCTCTCCTCTTTCAGATACTTTTTAAATGTTCGATTGTAACCGTCTTCAGCACTTCCTCTCGCAGCACTTTCTGCACACACACCACTCTCTGTGTGAAACATTTATCTTCAGGTCCTTTCTAAATCAATCCTCCTAGCCTTCGACCTCTGCCCTCTTGTTCTGGACTCCCCAATCCTGGAGAGCAGAACGTGGCTGTTCAGAATATCCATGCCCCTGATGATTTTATAAACCTCTATAATGTCACCCTTCAGCCTCTGACACTCCAGGGGGAAACACCTCAACCTAATCAATCTCTCCCTATAGCTCAAAACTCCAGTCCTGGAACATTTCTGCAGAAAACCGAGTTGTACACAGTATTCTTAAAGTGGCCTCACCAACATCCTGTACAGATGCAACATACCACCACAACTCCTGTACTCAATGCTCTGACTGATTAAGGCAAATGTGCCAAATGTGTTCTGCACCACTCTGTCTATCTGCGACTCCACTTTCAAGGAACAATGCACCTGCAGCCCTATGCCCCTTTGTTTCACAACATGCCCCAGGACCTGACCATGAAGTATATAATGTCTGCCCTGATTTGCCTTCCCAAAATGCAAAGCTTCATATTTATCTAAATTAAACTTCATCTGTCCATCCTTGCCCCTTTGTCCCATCTAATTGTGGTCTCGTTGTAGTCTGAGATAATCTACTACACCACCTTTCTGATGTCATCTGTATACTTACTAACTATTGCCCCAATATTCACATCTAAATCCTTTACATAAATGATGAAATGCAGTGAACTCAGTACTGATTCTTGCAGCACACTGCTGCTCACAAGCCTCCAGGCCTGAAAAATATCCCTCTTCCTTCACGCCATTTGTGACTAGCTTCCTCTGTATCCCATTTGACTGAAACTTACTAATCTGTCTACCAATCAGAATGAAATACTAGCTATGAAGACAGGCTGAGTAGGTTAGGTTTATTTTCACTAGATAAAAGGAGATTGAGGGGGGACATGATTAACGTTTGCAAAATCATGAAGGGTACAGCCAGGGTGGATAGAGACCAGCTTTTTCCCAGGGTGAAGGATTCAATAATGAGAGGTCGTGCTTTCAAAGTGAAAGTTTAAGGGACATACACGCGGTAAGTACTTCACACAGAGGGTGGTGGGCGTTTGGAACACATTGCCTGCAGAGGTGGTAGAGGCAGGCACGGTAGATTCATTTAAGATGCGTCTGGACAGATGCATGAGTAGGTGGGGAGCAGAGGGATACAGATGGTTAGGAATTGGGCAACAGGTTTAGACAGTACATTTGGATCGGCTCAGGCTTGGAGGGCGAAGGGCCTGTTCCTGGGCTGTAAATTTTCTTTGGTCTTTTTTCTTTAAAAGAACACTTTGCTGAAGTCCATATAGACAATGTCTACCAAACTGTCTTCATCAATATTCTTTGTTACCTCTTCAAAAACTCAATCAAATTAATGAGACATGATTTCCCATGCAGAAAGCCACGTTGTCTACCCCGATCAGCCCTTTCCTTCCCAAATGTAAGTAAATGCTATCCCTCAGAATCCCCTCCAACAACTTACCCACCACTGACATCAGGCTGACCGGTCTATAGTTCCCCGGCTTTTTGGGGTCACTGTTTCCTTTTCTAGTCCCACTCCTCCACTGCTCATAACAAATGTTAAATGTATCCAGGTTAGTGATATGGCCGATGATATCGAGCTCAGACTGGGTCAGGGTCAGTTTTAGGAACAAGTCAGACGAGTTTCTTTAATCTGCTAAAACAACACGTTTATGATCCAGAGCAATGTTACTCAAACTATGATGGAAGGATGAATGGCAAACTGTTTGGGTATTGCAATTATATAATCAATATTTCCCTTTCTAAAAATGCTGACACACACACACAGACACACACACGCACATATACACACACACACACACACACTGACGCACACACAGACACACACACACATACACACACACACAGACACACACACATACACACACACACTGACACACACACGCACATATACACACACACACTGACACACACACAGACACACACACACACTGACACACACACACACACACACACACACACACACACACACACACACACACACACACTGACACACACACTGACAAACACAATTTTACCTTGAAAGAACTTGATCCAAATATTATTAGAACTCATGACAAAGGAAAAATTATGAGATTGTCCAAAACGATATTCTGCTTCTGAAGATATTGTACTCACACAAGCTGCCAGCAATGGGATTTCATCCTGGGAGAGTTTGGATTTGGCTGAACTCCCTTTGCTTTAGGCAGGAAGGAGATTCCAGTGAATTCTGGTTAGGGATCATCCAAAGGGTAGCACAGTGGTTTGCACTGCTGCCTCACAGCACCAGGGACTTGGGTTTGATTCCAGCCTTGGGTGACTGTCTGTGTGGAGTTTGCACATTCTCCCCTTGTCTGTGCGAGCTTTTAATGGGTGATCCAATTTCCTACCACAAACTGTGCAGGTTCGGTGGATTGGTCATGCTAAATTGTCTGTAGTGTTCAGGGATTTCTAGGTTATGTGAATTAGTCAGGGGTAAGTATAGGGGGAAGGTTGTTATGGACTTGTTGGGTCGAAGGGCATGTTTCCACACTGCAGGGATTCCATAAAAATAAGAATGATAACGATGACTGTAGAGATTTTTTTTTAGCTCACACACATTGCTGTGATGAGGAACAATGATGGAGAGAGAGTGCAATAGGCCATTCCTTCTCGGGCAGATTACATTTTCTCCCTCTCTAAGTTGAATCACACAGTAATGTCATCCTCTCCCAAACTGGACCATGTGAGGTCTCCTTGTACATTGTCCAAACTATGTCTCCATCACATTCCCTGTTCCATGTAGGTGCATCATTGCTGCTGTCATACAGAGAGTCATGCCCTTCGCAGAAAATGGTCTCGGTCAATTTGAAGATATGTTTATATATCCCTGTGTCATTAAAAAATAAAAATGTTTAATTTATTCAGAGTACCTGTGTTAAACTGAATGGATTTTTAAAAGAAATATAGAAATTGCTGGAAAAGCTCGCCAGGTCTCTCAGTATCCAGATGCTGTATAGTTGTCCCAGCCTCCACCACTTCCTCTGGCAGCTCATTCCATACGCACACCACCCTCTGTGTGAAATGGTGCCCTTTAGGCCTCATCAAAACCTTTCCCCTCTCACTTTCCACCAATGCCCTCTAGTTTTGGACGCCCCTAACCTGGGGAAAAACCCTGACTACTCAACCTATCCATGACCATTCTGATTTTATAAACCTTTACTGCTGCGAAATGTGACTCCAATCAACACGAATGGCTGTACTTTCACTCATTCTGGACCTAAATTCTGAAATGCAATATTGATACCTCTTCCTTCTCCATCAGGTCACAATTCTAAATCCATTTTAATCAGTTTGTTCAGATGTATCCTGAGACACTTCTGTGGGATTTACACCTGGACCTTTGTGCCCGGAGGCAGGGACACTAGCATCACTCAGTAATACCCATAAAGCTGGAACATTATTCTCCTGTGTGTTTGTTCATCAGACTGTCCTGACATGCTGGGACATACCTCTGCAACAGGCAGGACTTGAATCCAGGCCTTCTAGTCCAGAGCTAGGAACACTACCACACAAGCACAGGAATTGGAATCAAATCCAGAGATCTGGCTCAGAGACAGGGACACTACCCACAACACTACCATATCCAGATTTTGGGTCATATTTTAGTGCCCACTTTTAGCTTAGTGTGGACTTATTATAATCAGGTTACCATTAATGAACCACACAAAACACTTTGTATTGTTAAACAAACGCAAGATATTTGTCTCAACTGTAGGATATTGAGGGTACGTGCTGTGCCATTGAAATTAACTATAAACATCTTTAATTGCTATTATCTGTAGTCTACAATATTAGGGAAAGAAATCCTGCAGACACACTCTGTCCAATGAAGGGTCACAAATAGATATTTATTACTGAACACCAGAGACGAAGGAAGAGCTTAATTTCTGACCCCAAAACACCGATCACTCTTACCCAACTCTCACGTGCGACTCCCCTCTTCCTAAAACCATGAAATGACACCAGGCTGCTGATTACTGTCCAGCCTCTCCTCCCCACTGACTGTGTCTGCAATCTGTTCCTCCTCCCCATAACCACACAAGGCAACCCAAGCTCAGGGTCTTTGTGAAACTCAAGGCTGGTGTGTGCAGGCTTCCTGGAGAGGGATGGGCATTTTAAAATTGAAGGGGGAGGGGGAGGTGACAGTAATATCACACACTGGGCTGAGGGGTGACGGATGGAGTTTAGTTTGGATTAATGCGAGGTATTGGATTTGCTAAATCAAACAAGAGCAGGGCCTATACAATTAAAAGAAGAGCCTTTGGCAGTGCTGTAGTACAGAAACCTAGGCCGTCAGGTTTAATTCTTTAAAATGTGCATCTCATATAGATAGTGTGGTTAAGTAGGTGTTTAACACACATGTCTTCATAGGACAGACTTTTGAGTATCGGAATGGGGATGTCATGTTGTAGTTGTACAGGAAATTGGTGAGACCTCTTCTGGAATACTGTGTCCAGCCTGGTCATCCTGCTCGCTCATTCCATAGGCACACCACCCTCTGGGTGAAAAAGCTGCCCCTTAGGTCACTTTTAAATGTTTCCCCTCTCACCTTAAGCCTATGTCATCTAGTTTTGGACTCCCCGTACCCTTAGAAAATACCTTGACTATTCACTTTGATATTACTGACGTTGATATTATTAAGCTGGAGAGGATTGAGAAGAGATTAACCTGGATGTTGCTGGGAAAGGAGGGAGTGAGCTATAAGGAGAGGCTGGATCGGCTGGGACTTTTTTCACTGAAGAATATGAGATTAAGCGGTAACTTTACAGAGGTTTATAAAATAATGAGGGTTACAGAGAAGTTGAAGGGCTGGTGTCTTTTCTCTCGAGTTGAGGATTCAAAACTGAGGGATTTTTAAGGTGTGAGGAAAAAAGATTTACGAAAGTCATGAGAGGTAATTATGTTAGACAGAAGCTGGTTTGTGTGTGGAATGAACTTCCAGAGGAAATGGTGAAAGCAGGGACAGTTTACATCATTTAAAGGACATTTAGATCAGTCCATGGATAAGACATCAGTTTGGATGGTGCTGTGAGCAGCTGCCCTTTCCCTCCCCCTCTCTGAATGAATCCCTGTTGGTTTTCACCCTCTGCCAATGCTTGTGCAGTGGCGTGTGGAGGCCAGCAGAGGTGGCATTGCATCACTTTAAGCACCACAGAGACTGCCAGACCTGCCCCACACAGATACACACAGATACACACACGGGAATGGTTAGGACACAGCGTGAAGCTCATCTGGTAACTTAAACTAAACATTAAAAAATGCTCAATTCGCCTCGTAAACTGTTAAAATATGAGGGACAGAGAACTCCCAAATTCCACTGTTTAAATAAAAACATCAATTTATTTTTCACTCTGAAAGTGAACATTTTACATGAACTATTCACAACTCTGGGACCCTCTTTCTCTTAACTGCTTATTACCCGACTCCAGCTCTACAGCAATATACTGTTTCTGGGTCTGCCATCCTCTCATATCTCAGGTGCTTGGCAGCTCTCAGTTCAGAACAGCATTCCCTCTCTCTTAAAGGTACAGTACACCCTTTCAACTCCATCACATTATACCCTGTTGAATATAGATAAGTGGGACCTATCTGGATTTCTCTTGCTCTGTGGTTTGTCAATATTTCATTCGCTCCGTCTGGTGTGTGTCAGGACTTTTGTTGCTCCATTGACGGCATGTCATTATTAGACTCTGTCCATATGTATATATCAGTATTTCACTTGCTCACACTCGTAAGTATGGGGCAGGATTTCAGTTGTTTCATGGGGACTGTGACACTATAACAATCTCAATGTTTGTAGGTGGCACCGAACCTGAAAGAACTCTGAAGTCTATGGAGGAGAGTGTGGAACTCGAACACGACAGTGATACATTGGAGTAGTGTTCAGGTTTATGGCAGATGGGGATCAGTGCAGAGCAGTTTGAGGTGATGCACTTTGGTAGGAAGGACAATGAAAGACAGTTTAAAACAGACTGTACCATTATAAAGGGTTTGCAGAAGCAGAGAGCGCTGGGTGTATTTGAGCACAGATTATTGAAGATATCAGGACAAGTGGGAAGAGTAGGAACTATCACAGATTGTCTGTGCTGTTTCAGTATCTGAGCTGTTTACAGGGGAAGGTGTAGGAGGGAGTCTCGGTGCTCCCTTCCTGGGAGGTGGTGGTGACGATGTGTTGTGAGCCCACCCTCCTGCCCACCCAGACCGTGGGGATTCCATTTGTACCAGCTCGACACAAAAGGGAGATGGCATCAGGGCCACGGCATCTAAGTTGTGCCGGGGGGAAACGGAGATGCCAGTGGGTTTAAAGTGAGAATTGCCCTTCACTGAACAGTGCTCCTGACTCGGTCGGTGTGACGTGGATGTTTCAGAATCTCCACACGAGGTGTCCTCGTCCTCTCCGGCTCGTACCAGGGTCCTCCCCACATGGGGGGGGAAGGGGGTGAGGGAATGGATATCGGGCACTCCACCACTCGGATAGGCCCTTTCTGTCCTATTCCAGGCTGTTTCTCCTGGAATGGGAGGAAGAGAGGGAGGGAGGGAGGGAGGGAGTGGGTGTGGTCCTACTGTTAGTGTGAGTGTAGGCGGGGAGGGGGTCATGGTGAGGGGTCCGGAGGGAGTCAGTCCACAGTGTTGTATCCATGCAGTGTTATTAATGTGGGGGTGAAGTGGAGGGAGGAGGGGAGAGAGAGACAGAGAGACAGAGACAGAGAGAGAAGGTGCAGCATACGACAGTGAGAGTGGTTGACCATGAGCCTTGTTCAGGGGTCGGTGCTGTAACAGATATACAGTGAGTGTGAGGGAGCTGAGAGAATACGGTGACCCTTATCCTGACAGAGTGGGGAAGGTTATTGATGCTTGTCCTGTTTTGCTGGACATTTCTTCAGACCCCAGATACTGCACTGAGCTGGGTGGGGAGCTCAGACCATGCGCGATGGGTCTGGTGGTTTGGCCTCCTCTGGGAAGAGAATGGTCCGCCTCTGTACTAGCCCATCCACCAGGCCCTCCGTGCCCCTGTTGACAAACCGTGGAGTAATTGCCCCATATCTGCCATGCTCAGGTAAACTGTGCAGGGCAGCTCCAACCTGAGAAAGATTAATCATGTGCCCATTGGCCTTTTAAAGATGGCCCCAGTGTCAGGGATCACGGAATATCCAGGGGCGTCTTGGTGATGGGGTGTACCTCCAGCCATGAAGGACTCCATTTACAAAGCTGGAGAACAAATGCTCATCCAAAAATCTCCATCATCTGACCTCACACCAATATCCCATTTTCCCATCTTTACTGGGAAGACAGGCTCATGTTACAAGATGCTATCGAAGTGTCCACATTTCAGCATTCTGCAACCTGGGAACACATCCTTCCATGACACTGTCTCTCAGTCTCCCCCTTCTCTGTCTATACACCAAGCCCCTCCCATGTGATGATATTTAAACTGAGTCCCCCGCCATCTCTCTCTGGCAGTGATGTTCACACCCACAGCACCCCCTTGTCAGGGCAACAATGGAGATATGGAGCTGTAAATGGGTGGGAGCTGCACATCCTGTCACTTCCAGCCCGGGCTGCAAGTTTCCCCACACTGGGCAGGGGTCTAATACAGTGTTACTGAGGAATGCACTGGGGTGGGGTACACAGTCCTACATGCTGGGAGGGTAACTGCTCCTGGATTACAGATCAATGTACTGGGGTGGTGGACACAGTCCGATATGCTGGGAGGGTAACTGCTCCTGGATTACAGATCAATGTACTGGGGTGGGGTACACAGTCCTTCATGCTGGGAGGGTAACTGCTCCTGGTTTATAGATCAATGTACTGGGGTGGGGTACACAGTCCTACATGCTGGGAGGGTAACTGTTTCTGGTTTACAGATCAATGTACTGGGGTGGGGTACACAGTCCTACATGCTGGGAGGGTAACTGCTCCTGGATTACAGATCAATGTACTGGGGTGGTGTACACAGTCCGATATGCTGGGAGGGTAACTGCTCCTGGTTTATAGATCAATGTACTGGGGTGGTGTACACAGTCCTACATGCTGGGAGGGTAAATGCTCCTGGTTTACAGATATATGTACTGGGGTGGGGAACACAGTCCTACATGCTGGGAGGGTAACTGTTCCTGGTTTATAGATCAATGTACTGGGGTGGGGTACACAGTCCTACATGCTGGGAGGGTAACTGCTCCTGGTTTACAGATCAATGTACTGGGGTAGGGTACACAGTCCTACATACCAGGAGGGTAACTGTTCCTGGTTTACAGATCAATGTACTGGGGTGGGGTACACAGTCCTACATGCTGGGAGGGTAACTGCTCCTGGGTTACAGATCAATGCACTGGGGTGGTGTACACAGTCCGACATGCTGGGAGGGTAACTGCTCCTGGATTACAGATCAATGTACTGGGGTGGTGTACACAGTCCTACATGCTGGGAGGTTAACTGCTCCTGGATTACAGATCAATGTACTGGGGTAGGGTACACAGTCCTACATGCTGGGAGGGTAACTGTTCCTGGGTTACAGATTAATTCCCGTGTGATCACTGCATATCCTGCTGTGCTAGTCAGACTATCTGCGGTTTATAGATAATGCAATGATCTGGTCAGTGCAGCTCCCCACGCTGGATGGATATGTGGCCTTTGCTCAGTACATCATGTTGGTGGGGGGGATAGGGGGAAAGGTCATGTCCAGGTCAAGGAATTCCCCGGAACGTTCTGTCCCTGACATTCTATAACTGACATTCCCCGGAACGTTCTGTCCCCAACATTCTATAACTGTCATTCCCCGGAACGTTCTGTCCCTGACATTCTATAACTGACATTCCCCGGAACGTTCTGTCCCTGACATTCTATAACTGACATTCCCCGGAACGTTCTGTCCCCAACATTCTATAACTGTCATTCCCCGGAACGTTCTGTCCCTGACATTCTATAACTGACATTCCCCGGAACGTTCTGTCCCTGACATTCTATAACTGACATTCCCCGGAATGTTCTGTCCCTGACATTCTATCACTGACATTCCCCGGAACGTTCTGTCCCTGACATTCTATAACTGACATTCCCCGGAACGTTCTGTCCCTGACATTGTTTGTGAACGGCCGGACGTCAGTGAATTGAACAAACGATAAGATCCCGAGGGATGAGATCCCGTTCCAGGGAGAAGGAGACACTGTTCCGAAGGTCCCTCAGGCAGTTAAAGGGGTGAATACGTTTTCCCTGCGTTTACATTTCTCCACGACACAGGATCGACCACAAGTTAGACCAAAATACAGGAATTCCCAAACTCCGTTTGTCTTCAGGAAACTGGGAGAGAATCCTTCAGGACAGCAACGTTCCCACCCTCCGTATTAGGAACTGGGAAGGAATGACCTGTGTCTGTTCTCGAGTGATCGAGTGTGTGGGAATGTTCTAGAAACAATCTGTCCTTATGGATATGTCTCTGTGTGTTTGCGGAGGGAGGGTTTCTTGTGGTTCATGTCACATTTTTGTCAGTAATTCCGACCTTCCCATTTGTTAATCCAGCTCCAATTATTTTAATAAATCCCTGAATACAGGGACACATTTGAAAATCTCACTGGGTCCCCGATCAAACGGGTCCCTTTGACTCCAGGCTGATGGATAATGGGTTTGTTTTCCTTCCTCACAGTTAACGTAGTGACCATCTACGTCCTGCTTTATAAAGATTGTGGATTGTCTCCATGTGTCAGACGTTACCTGGGGGCCATGGCAGCGGCGGATCTCCTGGTCATTATCCTCGACCTGATCCTGAGACACATTCCCATTGTTTATCTGGAACAGTTTTATTTCCTGAGGTACTCCGTCCCCGTGTGTAATGTCCACGCCGTCCTGCTTTATGCAGCCACTGACTGCTCTGTCTGGTTCACCGTCACTTTCACCTTTGATCGGTTTGTGGCCATTTGTTGCCAGAAGCTGAAAAGTAAATATTGCAGTGAGAAAACGGCGGCTGTGGTTCTGGGAGCAGTGACTGTGCTGAGCTGTTTAAAGAACATTTCCTGGTATTTTATGCTCGAGGCTCGGTATTGGCTGGGGAACCGCCCCTGGTTTTGTGATGTAACAGACGCTGTTCAAATCTCCAGTGTCTGGGTCACAATCGAGCTCCTCAACCACATTCTAACCCCGTGTGTCCCATTTCTCCTGATTCTGCTGCTCAATGTTCTCACCGTCAGACACATTTTAGTGACCAGCAGAGCCCGCAGGAGACTCCGCGCTCACACCAATGGGGACGCTCAGTCTGACACTGAAATGAGAAACCGAAAAAAATCCATCATTTTACTGTTTGTGATCTCGGCCAATTTCATCCTGTTATGGTCAACGGTCATGCTGTATTCTATATGGAGACGGATGTGGAATATTGGGTATTACTCTGTGTATCTCGATCACTTTGTGCAGGAATTGGGCTTCATGCTGCAGCTCCTCAGTTGCTGCACAAACACCGCGATTTATGCCGTGACCCAGACTAAGTTGAGGCAGCAGCTGAAGAATGTGCTGAAATATCCCTTCACCCAAATCCAACCATCCATCAAATTCCCTCATTAATCAATCCATCCGGGATTTTCTCATTTCAGTTCAGTGTTTCAGTGATGGAGCAGCCTGTCGCTATGGTAACAGACTGAGGGTAGCGCTGGTTTGTCCATCCTTATCCCCCAGGGGGGTTACAGGGAAACATTTCAATGTTTCTCACAACTCAGGGGCCAGTGAGAAAAGGCACCATCCCACTGACTGTATCCATCACTTCCATTTGTAACCAATAAAAATGTTGATTAAAGCGTGCCGAGCAGCAGAGTGACCGATGTTGTTGTGTGTCTTTGTGTTGGAGAAGCTGAGCTGGAGAGAGACAGACTCAGCCCCAAGTCCTGGTCCTCAGGGAAGGGGAGGGCACCGCGCCCTGAGCTCAGGAGCTGGGTTTAACTCCCTCTATCCCCCCAATCCAACCTGGCCTCCCCATTTCCTCTCTTCCTCCTCAATTCTCTCCCTCTCTCTCTTCCACCACTTCTCCTCTTCATTCTCCCTCATCCCTCTCTCTCACACACACACCCAAAACTGGTTTCTCCACCTGCCTCCATTCTTCCCTTTCCCCTCCCCCTCACTCTCTCTCTCTTGCCGCCGCTGTCTACCTTCTGCAATTCCATCTCTACCACATTTCCTCCCTCCTCCCATATCCCATCCCCACCATCGCACACTCAGCCTCACCACCAATACCCCAGTCTCTGGGTCAGAGGGGAAGGGAAGGACCAGGGAGACAGTGTGTGGCAGATAGACAGGGAGGGAGGGAGAGAGATTCAGCTGAAGAGAAACGGAAGGAGCTGGAGAGAGAGAAAGTCACCGAGGAAGTGGGATCGAGAGTGGGAGAAGGTGGAGAGAGAGTGAGGGGCAGGGAGAGAGAGGGGCAAGAGAGAGATCGGGTGAGGAAAAGAAAGAGAGATACAATGAGAGGGAGGGTTGGGAGAGAGAGTGGGCGAGAGAAAGGGTGAGACTGAGAGAGGGGTGAGGGAGGGGGCAAGAGAGAAAGGGAGAGAGAGAGAGACGGGACGAGAGAGAGAGACGGGACGGGATGAGAGACAGAGCGAGGGCGAGAGAGAGAAATGGTGAGAGAGAGCAAGGGCAAGAAGGAGAGAGGAGTGTGTGGGGGGTGGTCGAGAGAGAGGGGAGCAGGAGAGAGAGAGAGGGTGAGAGCGAGCGTGAGGGAGAAAGAAAGGACGAGACAGAGCGAGAGGGAGGGAGGGAGAAAATGGGTGAGAGAGAGAGAGAGGGAGAGAGTGACCAAGGGAAAGATAGAGGGGCGTGAGAGAGAGAGATGGGCGAGACAGCGACAGGGAGAGGGGTGAGAGAGGAAATGAGGTTGCGAGAATGAGAGAGAGGGGATGAGAGAGCGGGAATGAGGGATAGAGTTTGTGAGAGAGATGGGGGAGAGTGAGAGAGAGGCGACTAGCGAGTGACAGAGATGAGAGAGAGGGGGGTGTGAAAGAGAGAGATTGAGAGAGACAGAGAGAGAGGGGGTAGAGAGAGAGAGGAGGCGGGAGTGGGAGGGAGGGTCGAGAGAGACAGAGAGAGAGGGAGAGCGAGAAAGAGAGAGAGAGATGAGAGAGGGCGACGGGGTTGAGAGAGGAAGAGAGGGTGCGAGAGCGAGAGTGAGATGGGATGAGAGCGCAAAGGAGGGAGAGATGTGTCGAGAGAGAGAGAGGGCAAGAGTGATAGAGGGGAGTGAGAGATGGCGACAGGGAGAGGATGACAGAGAGAGGAGCCATAATGAGAGAAAGAGTCGCAGAGAGATGAAGAAAGGAGGTGAGCAAGGGGGAGAGAGTGTGCACGAGAGAGACAGTGAGAGAAAGAGGAGGCGAGAGAGAGAGAGGTCAAGATGGAGGGAGAGAGGGGGCAGATACGAGAGAGACTGCGAGAGAGAGAGGGAGAGAGATGATCGTATGAGAGAGGATCAATAGAGAGAGAGAAAAGGGGCGGGATAGCGAGAGAGGGCTACAGAGAAAGAGAGGGGGGGAGTGAGAGGTAGAGAGATGACAGAGAGAGATATAGAGTAAGAGTGAGAGAGAAGAGGTGAGAGAGGGAGGGAGGACTGAGAGAGAGGAAGAGAGAGAGAGACAGAGAGACAGGCAGAGCACGAGTGAGCGAGCGAGAGAGAGAGTGAGATGAGCGAGAGAGGGGAGCAAGAGAGAGGGAGAGAGAGAGCGTGAGAGAGGGTGAGAGCGCAAGAGAGAGAGAGGAAGAGTGAGAGAGAGATAGGAAGAGTAAGAGAGAGAGGATGCGAGTGTGGGAGGGGGACAGAGAGAGCGATACAGAGAGCGTGGGAGAGAGACAGACAGCAAAAGAGAGGGGAGGCGAATGGGAGAGAGAGGGATGAAAGAGAGGGCACGAGAGAGACAGAGAAGGCAAGAGAGGGAGGGAGCGCTGAGAGAGACAGACAGACAGTGTGACAGAGAGAGGTAATGAGAGGGGGTGAGAGATGGGACGATGGTGGGAGGGAGGGGGACGACGGGGGGAGATATGGAGATGATGGGGCGAGAGAGAGGAAACTATGGGGGAGAGAGGGGACGATGGGGGGGTGAGAGAGGGGACGAGAGAGGGAGAGAGAGGGGGAAAGAGTGGGGACGAGAGGGGGGAGTTAGCGGACGAGGGGAGGAGAGAGGGGGAAAGAGCGGGGACGAGAGAGGGGAGAGAGAGGGGATGAGAGGGGACGAGAGAGGGGAGAGAGAGGTGATGTGCGGGGGTGGAATGAGGGGACGAGAGGGGGAGAGAGGGGACGAGAGAGGGAGAGAGAGGGGGCGAGAGAGGGAGAGAGAGGGAACAAGAGAGGGAGAGAGAGGGGAAGACAGAGGGGGAGAGAGATTATGAGAGGGGGTGAGGGGAAGAGAGGAGGAGAGAGAGGGGACGATGGGGAGAGGGGGGTGAGCGGGGGAGAGACGGGGACAGAGAGGGTAAGAGAGGTGGGACAAGAGGTGGAGAGAGAGGACGAGTGCGGAGAGAGAGGGGACGAGAGAGGGAGAGAGAGGGGAGGATACAGAGGGGAGGAGAGAGGGAGAGAGGGGACTAGAGGGGAGAGAGGTGGGACGGGGGTGAGAGAGAAGGGATGATGGGGGAGAGAGAGTTGGAGAGAGGGAGAGAGAGAGAGCGGACGAAAGAGGCGAGAGGGAGGGGAGAGAGATGGAGAGAGGGGAGAGAGATGATGAGAGGACGAATGGTGGGGGAGAGGGGGGTCGATGGAGGCACAGGGGGAGACAGAGAGGGAGAGAGAGAGTGAGAGGGGACCATGGGGGGGGGGAAGAGAGAGGAGACAAGAGAGAGAGAGAGAGGTGACGAGGACAAGAGGGCGGAGGTGGGGACGAGAGGGGAGAGAGAGAGGGAAAGAGTGTGGACGAGACGGGGGAGGTAGCGGACGAGAGTGAGGGAGAGAGGGGACGAGAGAGGAAGAGAGAGGGAGAAAGAGTGGGGACGAGAGAGTGGAGAGAGAGTGGAGAGAGAGGGGAGAGAGAGGGGACGAGAGAGGTGAGACAGAGGGGCTAGAGAGGTGACGAGAGGGGCAGAATGAGGGGATGAGAGGGGGAGAGAGGGGACGAGAGAGGGAGACAGAGGGGATGATGGGGGAGAGAGGGGAGTGAGGGGGGAGCGAGGGGGGAGAGAGAGTGTAATGTAGATGGGACAAGAGGGGGAGACAGAGAGGATGTGGGAGGTAGAGAGAGGGGACGAGAGAGGGAGGGGGACGGGGGTGAGAGAGAAGGTACGAGGGGGGAGAGAGAAGGGACGATGGGGGGAGAGATAGGGGAGAGAAAGCGAGAGAGGGGGGACGATGGGGGGAGAGAGAGGGTGCCAGAGGGGGAGAGAGGGGGACGAATGGGGGGGGAGAGGGGTCGATGGAGGCACAGGGGGAGAGAGAGAGGGAGAGAGAGAGTGAGAGGGGACCATGGGGGGGGTGGAAGAGAGAGGTGACGAGGGGGAGAGAGAGAGGTGACGAGAGGGGGAAGAGAGGGGACAAGAGGGCGGAGGTGGGTACGAGAGGGGGGAGAGAGAGGGAAAGAGTGTGGATGAGACGGGAGTGGTAGCGGACGAGAGTGAGGGAGAGACGGGAAGAGAGAGGAAGAGAGAGGGAGAAAGAGTGGGGACGAGAGGGGAGAGAGAGGGGACGAGATGGGGGGAGAGAGAGGGGACGAGAGAGGTCAGACAGAGGGGCTAGAGAGGTGACGAGAGGGGCAGAATGAGGGGATGAGAGGGTGAGAGAGGGGACGAGAGAGGGAGACAGAGGGGATGATGGGGGAAAGAGGGGAGTGAGGGGGGAGAGGGGGGAGAGAGAAGGCACGAGAGGTGGAACAAGAGGGGGAGAGCGAGAGGACGAGGGTGGAGAGAGAGGGGACGAGAGGGGAGGGCGGGATTTGCGTGAGAGAGAAGGGTCGATGAGGGGAGAGAGAGGAGATGAGGGGGGAGAGAGAGTGGGAGAGAGAGAGAGAGATGAGATGATTGGGGAGACAGAGGGGATGATGGGGTAGAGAGAGGGGACGAGAAGTGGATAGAGCGGGGACGATGGGGGTGACGGGGAGTGAGAGGGAGACAGAGGGGATGAGAGAGGGAGAGAGAGAGAGGGGGAAGGAGAGAGGACGAGAGAGGGGAGAGAGATTGGATGAGAAGGGGAGAGAAGGGACGAGAGAGGGGAGAGAGAGGTGACGTGAGGGGGAGAGAGAGTGGACGAGAGAGCGCGGGGAAGAGAGAGGGGGAGAGAGGTGATGAGAGGGGAGAGCGAGGGGACGAGAGGGGAGAGAGAGAGGGGACAAGAGAAGGAGAGAGAGGGGACGATGGGGAGAGAGTGGATGAGTTAGAGGTGGAGGGGGGAGGGTAACAGAAGTGGGACAAGAGGGGGAGAGAGAGAGGAAGAGGGTGGAGAGAGCGGGTTGACAGAGGGAGAGAGAGGGGAGGGAGAGAGGGACAGAGAGGATACAAGAGGGGAGAGGGGGGATGGGGGTGAGAGAGAAGGGTCGATGGGGGAGAGAGAGGGGAGAGGGGGGAAAGAGAGGGGAGGAGAGGGGAGAGAGTGGACGGGTGTGAGAGAGAAGGGACGGCAGGGGGAGAGAAAGGGGACGAGAGGGGGAAAGAGAGGGGAGGAGAGGGGGAGAGAGAGGGGATGATGGGGGAAGAGAGAGGGGATAGGAGAGAGAGAGAGGGGGAGGAAGAGGGGATGAGAGAGGGGAGAGAGAGGGGATGAGAGGGGGAGAGGGGGACGAGAGTGGGGAGACAGAGGTGACATGAGGGGTAGAGAGAGGGGACGAGAGAGAGAGAGAGCGGAGGTGAGGGGGAGAGAGATGATGAGAGGGGGGAGCGAGGGGAAAAGAGGAGGGGAGAGAGGGGACGAGAGAAGGAGAGAGGGGATGATGGGGGAGAGAGGGGGGACGAGAGGGGGAAAGAGAGGGGAGGAGAGGGGAGAGAGTGGACGGGTGTGAGAGAGAAGGGACGGTAGGGGGAGAGAGAGGGGACGAGAGGGGGAAAGAGAGGGGTCGAGAGAGGGAGAGAGATGGGATGATGGGGGAGAGGGAGGGAATTATGGGGGGAGAGAGAGGGGATGAGAGGGGGAGAGAGGGGACGAGAGAGGGGAGAGAAGGTGACATGAGGGGGAGACAGAGGGGTCGAGAGAGGGGGGTGAAGAGGGCGGGAGCCGGTGATGAGAGTTGGAACTAGCGGATGAGAGGGGGAAAGAGAGGGGACGAGAGAAGAAGAGATAGGGGATGATGTTGGAGAGAGAAGGGAGTGAGAGGGGGAGAGAGGGTTGAGCGAGAGGGTAAGAGAGGTGGGTCAAGGGGGGAGAGAGAGGACGAGTGTGGAGAGAGATGGGACGAGAGAGGGAGAGAGGGGGGAGGGAGAGAGAGGGGAGGAGAGAGAGGGGGAGAAAGGGGAGGGAGAGAGAGGGGAGGAGAGAGGGAGAGAGAGGAGACAAGAGGGGAGAGACAGGGATGGGGGTGAGAGAGAATGGACGATAAGGGATGAGAGAGAGGACATTGTGGAAGAGAGAGGGGCGATGGCGGGAGAGAGAGGGCATGAGAGGGGGAGAGAGCTGATGAGAGGGGGTAGTGAGGGGACAAGAGGGGGAGAGAGAGAGGGGACGATGGGGGAGAGGGGGCAGTGAGGGGAGAGAGGGGGGCGAGAGAGAGGACAGGAGAGGTGGGACAAGAGGGAGAGAGAGAGAGGACAATGGTGGAGAGAGAAGGGACGAGAGAGGGAAAGAAAGGGGTGGGAGAGAGAGGGGAGGAGAGAGGGACAGAGAGGATACAAGAGGGGAGAGGGGGGATGGGGGTGAGAGAGAAGGGTCAATGGGGGGAGAGAGAGGGGATGACAGGGGGAGAGAGAGGGGGAGAGAGAGGGAGAGAGATGGGAGGATGGAGAGAGAGAGGGGATGATGGAGGAGAGAGAGGGGACGAGAGGTGGAGAGAGCAGGGACGATGGGGGTGACGGGGGGAGAGAGAGGGACATAGAGGGGACGAGAATGGGAGAGAGGGGGAGGGAGAGGGGACGAAAGAGGGGAGAGCGATTGGATGAGAGGGGGAGAGAGGGGCAAGAGAGGGGAGAGAGAGGTGACGTGAGGGGGAGATAGAGTGGTCGAGAGAGAGAGGGGAAGAGAGAGAGGGGGAGAGAGGTGATGAGAGGGGGGATCGAGGGGACGAGAGGGGAGAGAGAGAGGGGACGAGAGAAGGAGAGAGAAGGGACAATGGGGGGAGAGTGGAGGAGTGAGAAGCGGAGAGAGGGGGAAGGGAGAGGGTAACAGAAGTGAGGCAAGAGGGTAGAGAGAGAGGACGAGAGTGGAGAGAGAGGGTTGAGAGAGGGAGAGAGGGGTGAGGGAGGGAGGGGAGTAGAGAGGGTTAGAGAGGGGACGAGAGGGGAGAGAGAGTGTACGGGTGTGAGAGAGAACGGACGATAGGGGGAGAGAGGGGCGGAGAGGGGGAGAGAGAGGGGATGATGGGGAAGAGAGAGGGGACGAGGGGGGCTGAGAGCGGGGACGGTGGGGGTGATCAGGAGAGAGAGGCGATGAGAGGGGGAGAGACGGGACGAGAGAGGGGAGAGAGAGGTGACATGAGGGCGAGAGAGAGGAGACGAGAGAGAGGGGGGAAGTTGTGGGGGAGAGAGGTGATGAGATGGTGGAGCGAGGGGAAGAGAGGAGGGGAGAGAGTGGACGAGAGAAAGAGAGAGAGGGGACGATGGGGGGACAGTGGGGGAGTGAGAGGGGGAGAGTGGGGGGACAGAGAGGGTAAGAGAGGTGGGACAAGAGGGGGAGAGAGAGGACGAGGGTGGAGAGAGAGGGTCGAGAGAGGGAGTTGGGGAGGGAGACAGAGGAGAGGAGAGCGGGGAGAGAGAGGTGACGAGAGGGGAGAGAGTGGATGGATGTGAGAGAGAAGGGACGACAGGGGGAGAGAGAGGGGACGAGAGTGGGAGAGAGAGGGGTGGATGGGAGAGAGACAAGGGATGATGGGGGAGAGAGGGGGGACGAGTGGGGAAGAGTGCGGGGACGATGGGGGTGACTGGGAGAGAGAGGAGAGATCAGGGACGAGAGAGGGGAGAGAGAGGGGATAAGAGGGGAGAGAGGGCAGTGAGAGGGGTGAGAGAGAGGGTAATAGATGTGGGACAAGAGGGGGAGAGAGAGAGGACGAGTGTGGAGAGAGAGGGGACAAAGGGGGGAGAGGGGGGAGTGAGGGGGGAGAGAGGGGGGAGAGAGAGGTTAAGAGACGTGGGACAAGAGTGGGAGAGAGAGAGAGGACGAGTGTGAAGAGAGATGGGACGAGATAGGGAGAGAGGGGGGAGGGACAGAGAGGGGAGGAGAGAGAGAGAGAGAGAGAGGACAAGGGGGAGAGGGAGGGAGGTGGGGGTGAGAGAGAATGGACGATAGGGGATGAGAGAGGGGACGATGGGGAAGAGAGACGGGCGATGGGGGAAAGAGAGGGCATGAGAGGGGGAGAGATGTGATGAGAGAGGGAGCGAGAGTGGACGATGGGGGTAGAGAGAGGGGAGAGAGAGGGGGAGAGAGGGGGCAGAGAGGGTTGATGGCAGTAGAGAGAGGGGATTAGAGATGGAGAAAGGGGGAGAGAGGTGGACGAGAGAGGTGATATGGAGGAGAGAGAGACGGAGAGAGGGGAAGAGAGAGGGAAGAGAGGTGATGAGAGGGGGTAGTGAGGGAACGAGAGGGAGAGAGAGAGGGGACGATGGGGGGAGAGGGGGCAGTGAGGGGGAGAGAGGGGCGAGAGAGGGAAAGAGAGGGGAGGGAGAGAGAGGAGAGGAGAGAGGGACAGAGAGGATACAAGAGGGGAGGGGGGGATGGGGTGAGAGAGAATGGTCGATGGGGGAGAGAGAGGGGATGAGAGGGGGAGAGAGAGATAGGATGATTGGGGAGATAGAGGGGATGATGGGGTAGAGAGAGGGGATGAGAAGTGGATAGAGCGGGGACAATGGGGTGACGGGGAGAGAGAGGGAGACAGAGGGGACGAGAGAGGGAGAGAGAGAGAGGGGGAAGGAGAGGGGACGAGAGAGGGGAGAGAGATTGGATGAGAGGGGGAGAGAGGGGACGAGAGAGGGGAGAGAGAGGTGACGTGAGGGGGAGAGAGAGTGGTCGAGAGAGCGAGGGGAAGAGAGAGAGAGGGAGAGAGGTGATGAGAGGGGAAGCGAGGGGACGGGAGGGAGAGAGAGAGAGGGACGATGGGGGAAGAGTGGAGGAGTGAGAGGCGGAGAGAGTGGGAGGGAGAGGGTAACAGAAGTGTGACAAGAGGGGGAGAGAGAGAGAGGACGAGGGTGGAGAGAGAGGGTTGAGAGAGGGAGAGAGGTGATGAGAGAGAGAGAGAGAAGAGAGGGGGGAGCAGGTGATGAGAGGGGGAGCTAGCGGATGAGAGGGGGAGAGAGAGGGGACAAGAGAAGGAGACAGAGGGGAGGAAGCGAGGGGGAGGAGAGAGAGAGCGAGGGGAGAGAGAGGGGACAGGGGTGAGTGAGAAGGGACGAGAGGGGCAGAGAGGTGATGAGAGGCGGAGCGAGGGGACGAGAGGGGGAGAGAGGGGAACTAATGAGGGAGAGAGGGGGGAGAGAGGGGGAGAGAGAGGAGCCAATGAGGGGAGAGAGAGGGAGAGAGAGAGGGGACGACTGGCGGAAAGAGAGGGCACGATGGTAAGAGAGAGGGTACGAGAGAGGGGGAGAGAGGGCACGATGGGGGGAAACAGAGGGAGAGAGAGGGGACAATGGGGGAGAGAGAGGGCATGATGGGGGTGAGAGAAGGTACGAGAGAAGTGGAGGGTGGGGACGAGAAGGTGAGAGAGACGGGATGATGGGGGGAGAGAGAGTGAGAGAAAGGGGACGATGGGGTGAGAGAGAGGGGACAATGGGGGGAGAGAGAGGGGACAAGAGAGGGAGAGAGGGGGAGAGAGAGGATGAGAGGAGGGACGATGGGGGGAGAGAGAGGGGACAAAAGAGAGAGGGAGGGGACGAGAGGGGGAGAGAGAGGGAGAGAGGGGGGACGATGGGGGGGGAGAGAGAGCGGACAAGAGAGGGAGAGAGGGGGAGAGAGAGGGTGAGAGGAGGGACGATGGGGAGAGAGAGGGGACAAAAGAGAGAGAGGGAGGGGACGAGAGGGGGAGAGAGAGGGAGAGAGGGGGGACGATGGGGGGAGAGAGAGGGGACAAGAGAGGGAGAGAGGGGGAGAGAGAGGGTGAGAGGAGGGACGATGGGGAGAGAGAGGGGACAAAAGAGAGAGAGGGAGGGGACGAGAGGGGGAGAGAGAGGGAAGACCGATGGGACGATGGGAGGGAAGTGAGTGGACGAGAGAGGGATAGAGAGGGGAGAGAGAGGGAGAGGGGGGGACGATGGGAGAGAGAGAGGGGACGAGAGAGGGGATGAGAGAAGACGAGAGAGGGGACGATGGGGCGATAGAGGGGAGAGAGAGGGGAGAGAGGGGACGACGGGCAGTCGAAAGACAGAGAGAGACGGGTCGATGGAGGGAGAGAGAGGGGAGACAGAGGGGAGAGAGAGAGGGAGAGAGACTGGACGACGTGGAGAGAGAGGGGAGTAAGAGTGGAGAGAGAGGTGAGAGAGAGCGAGAGAGAGGGGATGATGGGGGAGAGAGAGGACGATGGGAGGAGAGAGGGGGGAGAGTGAGGGAGATAGAGGAGAGAGAGGGAGAGAGAGGGGACAATGGGGGAGAGAGAGGGGAGGATGGTGTGAGAGAGGGTAGAGGGAGGGAGAGAGAGGGGACGATGGGGGAGAGAATGAGGACAATGGTGGGAGAGAGAGGGGACGAGACAGGTGGAAAGAGGGGACGACAGGGGGACAAAGAGGGGACAATGGGGGAGAGGGGGGAGAGAGAGGGAGAGGGATGGGTCGAGAGGAGGAGAGAGAGGGGAGAGAGGGAACAAGGGATTGAAAGGGGAGGGAGAGAGGGGAGACGATGTGGGATGAGAGAGGTGATGATGGGGGAGAGAGTGGACGAGAGAGGGAGAGGGAAAGGTCGAGAGGAGGAGAGAGGGGAGAGAAAAGGAGAGAGGGGGTGATAGGGGAGAGACGGGGAGAGAGAGGGGAGAGAAAGGGGACGATGGGAGGAGAGAGAGGGGATGGGGGACAGAGAGGGGACGATGGGGAAGGGGGTATGGAGAGGGAGAGAGAGAGGAAGAGAGAGGGGATGGAGAGGGGTGGAGAGAGGGGAGAGAGAGGGGACGATGGGGGGAGAGAGAGAGGGGCGAGTCGGGGACAGAGAGGGGAGAGAATGGAGAGAGGGAGCGAGAGGGGACAATGGTGGGATAGAGAGGGCACAATGGGGAGAGAGAGGGGACGATGGGGGAGAGATTGGGGTGACATAGGGGACGATGGGGAAGAGAGAGGGCATGATGGGGGAGAGAGTGTAGGGAGACAGAGGGGACGATGGGGGAGAGAGAGTGGATGAGAGATGGAGAGAGAGGGGACGATGGGGGGAGAGAGGGGACCAGAGGGGGAGAGAGAGGAGACGATGGGGACAGAGTGGGGACGATGGTGGGTCAGAGAGGGTACGAGACAGGGAGAAAGTGGGGACAAAAGGGGGAGAGAGAGGAGGCGATGGGGGAGAGAGGGGGCGAGGGGGAGAGAGAGGGCCCTGGAGGAGAGAGAGGGTCGGGGGGAAAGGGGGGACGAACGAGGGATTGAGACGGGAGGGGGAGAGAGAGGGGACAATGGGGTGTAAGAGAGGAGATGATGGGGGGAGAGAGAGGGGACGAGAGGGGGAGCAAGACGGGAGAGAGAGGGAGAGAGAGGGGAGAGAGGGGGAGAGAGAGGGGACGACGTGGGGGTGGGGAGAGAGAGGGAGATAGGGGTCGATGGGGGGAGAGAGAGGTGACGAGATGGGGAGAGAGGGGACGATGCGGTGAGACAGAGGGGACGAGAGGGGGAGAGAGAGGGAACGATGGGTGAGAGAGAGGGGACGATGGGTGGAGAGAGACGGGCCAAATGAGGGGGGAAGAGGATGAGAGCAGGAGGGAAGGGACTAACGCGGGAGAGAGAGGGGACGATAGGGGGAGAGTGGGGGCAGAGAGAGAGAGAGAGAGGGGGGGACAATGGGAGAGAGAGAGGGGACAAGAGAGGGGCGAGAGAGGGGAAAGAGAGGTGACGAGAGAGGTGATGAGAGGGGGAGACAGGGGACGAGAGGGAGGATAAAGGGGATGAGAGCGGGATAGAGAGGGGACGAGGGAGGGAGAGAGAGGCGGAAAGGGAGGGGGCGAGAGAGGGGAGAGAAAGGGGAAAGAAAGGGGAGAGAGAGGTGACGAGAGGAGTGGAGTGAGGGGACGAGCGGGGAGAGAGGGGGGACGATGGGGCGACAGAGGTGATGGGGGAGCGAGGGGACGAAAAGGGGAGAGAGAGGAGACGAGAGAAGGAAAGAGAGGGGACGATGGCGGGAGAGAGGGTGGGAGTGAGAGGGGAGAGCTGGGCGAGGGAGAGGCCAAGATAGGGAGAGAGAGAGGGGAAGAGAGAGGGGGAGAGAGAGGGGAGAGAGAGGGCTCAATGGGGGAGAAAGAGGGGAGAGAGAGGGGTCGATGGGGGAGAGAGAGGGGATTAGAGGAGGAGAGAGAGGGAAAGAGAGGTGGGACAACTGGGGGAGAGGGCGAGAGAGAAAGGACGAGGTTGGAGAGAGAGGGGATGAGAGAGGGAGCAAGATGGGCTGGAGAGAGGGGGGACGATGGGGGGAGAGAGAGGGGACGAGAGGAGAGAGAGAGGGAACGATGGGGCAGAGAGAGGGGACAAGAGTAGGAGAGAGAGTGGTGGGAACGAGAGGGGAGGAGAGAGAGAGAGGGGACGAGAGGAGTAGAGAGAGGGGTGGGAGTGAGAGGGGAGAGAGAGGAGATGATGGGGGGAGACAGAGGGGACGAGAGAGGGAGAGAGAGGGGACGATGGGTTAGAGAGGGGACGATGTGGGGAAAGTGAGGGGATGAAAGGGGGAGAGAGAGAGAGAGAGAGTGTAGAGAGAGGGAGAGAGAGGGGAGAGAGAGGGAGAGAGAGTGGACGATGGGGGAGAGAGAGGGGAGAGAGAGGGAGAGAGAGGATACACTGTGGGAAGAGAGGGAGAGAAAGGGGACGATGGGTGGCCAGAGAGGAGACGATGCGGGAAGAGAGAGACAAGAGAGAGGGGAGAGAGAGGGAGAGAGAGGGGACATTGGGGGTATAGATGGGGAGAGGGGTGGTAGGAGAGGTGGGACAATAGGTCGCGAGAGAGAGGACGAGGGTGGAGAGAGAGGAGACTAGAGAGGGAGAGAGAGGGGCCGGGAGAGAAGGGGGACTATGGGATGAGAGAGAGGCGACGAGAGGGAGAGAGAGAGAGGGGAAAGAGAGGGGGAGAGATTGTGGGAGAGAGAGGGGATGAGAGGGGGGAGAGGGGGGAAAAAGAGAGAGAGAGGGGGAGAGAGAGGGAGATAGATGGGCGGGAGAGAGGGGGGACGATGGGGGGAGAGAGAGGGGACGAGAGGAGAGAGAGAGGGACTGGATGAGAGAGAAGGGACGAGTGGTGGAGAGAGAGGGTACGATGGGGCAGAGAGAGGGGATAAGAGTAGGAGAGAGAGTGGTGGGAACGAGAGGGGAGGAGAGAGAGAGAGGGGACGAGAGGAGTAGAGAGAGGGGTGGGAGTGAGAGGGGAGAGAGAGGAGATGATGGGGGGAGACAGAGGGGACGAGAGAGGGAGAGAGAGGGGACGATGGGTTAGAGAGGGGACGATGTGGGGAGAGTGAGGGGACGAAAGGGGGAGAGAGAGAGAGGGTAGAGAGAGGGAGAAAGAGGGGAGAGAGAGGGAGAGAGAGTGGACGATGGGGGAGAGAGAGGGAGAGAAAGGGGACGATGGGTGGCCAGAGAGGAGACGATGCGGGAAGAGAGAGACAAGAGAGAGACAAGAGAGAGGGAGAGAGAGGGGACATTGGGGGGATAGAGGGGGAGAGGGCTGGTAGGAGAGGTGGGACAATAGGTCGCGAGAGAGAGGACGAGGGTGGAGAGAGAGGAGACTAGAGAGGGAGAGAGAGGGGACGGGAGAGAGGGGGGACTATCGGATGAGAGAGAGGCGACGAGAGGGAGAGAGAGAGGGGAAGAGAGAGGGAGAGAGATTGTGGGAGAGAGAGGGGATGAGAGGGGGGAGAGGGGGGAAAAGAGAGAGAGAGGGGAAGAGAGAGGGGGAGAGAGAGGAGGACAGGGAGGGAGAGGGGTCGAGAGAGGGGAGAGAGGGGACGGGAGAGGGGAGAGAGAGGTGACGAGAGGGGGAGAGAGAGGGGACGAGAGAGAGAGTGGAAGTGAGAGGGTGAGAAAGGTGATGAGAGGGGGGAGCGAGGGGATGAGAGGGGGATAGAGAGGCGACGAGAGAAGCAGAGAGTGGGGAGGGAGCGAGAGGGGAGGAGAGTGAGAGAGAAGGGACGAGGGTGGAAGAGAGAGGGGGCGATGGGGAGAGAGAGGGGACGAATGAGGGGGAGAGGTGACGACAGCGGGAGAGAGGGGTAACAATGATGGAGAGAGGGGGGGTGAGAGAGAGGGAGAGAGGGGAGAGAGAGGGAGACAGAGCAGACTATGGGGGAGAAAGAGGGGGCGAGAGGGGGAGAGAGAGGGGATGATGGGTAGGGGGAGAGAGAGGGAGAGAGAGGTGACGAGAGAGGAGAGAGAGAGGGGAGAGAGGGGAGAGAGAGGTGACGAGAGGGAGCGAGAGAGGGGAAGTGAGAGAGGCAGAGGAAGAGAGAGAGGGAGATATTGAGGGATAGAGAGGTGACGACAGGGGTGGAGAGAGAGGTGAGGAGGGGGGGAGAAAGGGGACGAGAGAGGGATAGAGGGGGGAAGGGAGGGGGCGAGAGAGGTGAGAGAAAGGGGAGAGAGAGGGCATGAGAGGAGGAGAGAGAGGGAACGAGAGAGGTGACAGGGAGGGGAGAGAGGGGAGAGAGAGGTGACGAGAGGAGTGGAGTGAGGGGATGAGAGGGGAGAGAGAGGGGACGAGAGAAGGAAAGAGAGAGGACGATGGGGGGAGAGAGAGGGGGAGTGAGATGGGGAGAGAGAGGATAAGAGAGGGTGGGACAAGAGGGGGAGAGAGAGGGAACGAGGGTGGAGAGAGAGGGGACGAGAGAGGGAGAGAGGGGGATGGGGTGAGAGAGGGTATGATGGGGGGAGAGAGGGGGACGAGCAGGGGAGAGAGTGTGGACGATGGGGATGAGGGGGAGAGAGAGGGAGGGAGAGGGGTCGAGAGAAGGATGGGAGAGGGGAGAGAGAGGTGACGAGAGGGGGAGAGAGAGGGGACGAGAGAGACGGGAAGAGAGAGGGTGAGCGAGGTAATGAGAGGAGTGGAGTGAGGGGACGATGGAAGGACAGAGGTGATGGGGCGAGGGGACGAGAGGGGGAGAGAGAGGGGAACGAGAGAAGGAAAGAGAGGGGACGATGGGGGAGAGAGGGGGGAGTGAAAGGGGGAGAGTGTGGACGATGGGGATGAGGGGGAGAGAGAGGGAGGAAGAGGGGTTGAGAGAGGGGAGAGAGGGGACAAGAGAGGGGTGAGAGAGGTGACGAGAGGGGGAGAGGGGGGATGAGAGCGAGAGGTGAACAGAGCGGGTGAGAGAGGTGATGGGGGTGCGAGGGGATGAGAGAGGGAGAGAGAAGGGATGATGGGGAGGGGGGAGAGTGGAGCGAGAGGTGACGAGAGGGAGAGAGAGAAGGGAAATGAGAGAGAGAGGGGAAGAGAGAAGGAGAGAGATTGAGGAAGAGAGAGGGGACAAGAGAGGGAGAGAGGGGAAGAGAGAGAGGGAATGAGAGAGGGAGAGAGAGAGGGGACGACGGTGGGGGGAGAGAAGGGAGAGAGAGGGGTCGATGGGGGGGGAGAGAGGGGCCGGTGGGGGGAGAGAGGGGACGATGGGGTGAGACAGAGGGGATGATGGGTGCAGAGGGGGAGAGAGGGAGAGAGAGGGGACAAGAGAGGGGCGAGAGAGGGGAAAGAGAGGTGACGAGAGGGGTGGAGAGAGAGGTGAGGAGAGGGGGACAGCGGGGAAGACAGGGGGAAGAAAGGGGACGAGACAGGGATAGAGAGGGGACGAGGGAGGGAGAGAGAGGGGGGAAATGGAGGGGGGCGAGAGAGGGGAAAGGGGAGATAGAGGGAACAAGGGAGGGAGAGAGAGGGGAAGAGAAAGACAGGGAAGAGAGAGGGAGAGAGAGGGGGTGAGAGAGGGGGAAGAGAGACGGAGAGAGAGGATTCGATGGGGGGAGGGAGAGGGGATGATGGGGGGAGACAGAGGGGACGAGAGGGGGAGAGAGAGGGGAAGAGAGAGAGGGGAGAGGGAGGGAGAGAGAGGGGTCAGGGGGGAGAGAGGGGAAGAGAGAGAAAGGGGAAGAGAGAGGGAGAGAGAGAGGGATCGAGAGGGGAAGAGAGAGAAAGGGGAAGAGAGAGGGGTGATGGGAGAGGGGATGATGGGAGGAGAGAGAGGGGACGGTGGGGTGAAACAGAGGGGACGAGAGTGGGAGAGAGAGGGGGCCATGAGGGAGAGAGAGGGAATGATGGGTGCAGAGGGGGAGAGAGGGGACAATGGGGGAGAGAGGGGGGTCAAGAGAGGGGCGAGAGGGGGGAAAGAGAGGTGATGAGAGGGGTGGAGAGAGAGGTGAGGAGAGGGGGAGAGCAGGGACGAGAGGGGGAGAAAGGGGACAAGAGAGAGATAGAGAGGGGACGATGGAGGGAGAGAGAGGGGGAAATGGAGGGGGCGAAAGAGGAGAAAGGGGAGAGAGAGGGGACAAGGGAGGGAGAGAGAGGGGACGACGGTGAGGAGAGAGGGGGTTGATGGAGGGAGGGAGTGGGGATGATGGGAGGAGAAAGTGAGGATGATGGGGTGAGACAGAGGGGACGAGAGGGGGAGAGAGATGGGACCATGGGGGAGAGACAATGAACGATGGGTTCAGAGGGAGAGAGAGGGGACAATGGGGGAGAGAGAGGGGACAAGAGAGGGGCGAGAGAGGGGAAAGAGAGCTGACAAGATGGGTGGATAGAGAGGTGAGGAGAGGGACGAGAGAGGGATAGAGAGGGGACGAGGGAAGGAGAGAGAGAGGGCGGGAAAGCAGAGAGAGAGGGGATGAGAGGAGGAGAGAGAGGGAACGAGAGAGGAGAGAGAGAGGGGAGAGAGATGTAACGAGAGGGGTGGAGAGTGAGGGGACGTGAGGGGAGAGAGAGGGGAGGATGGGGGGAGAGAGGTGATGGGGGAGCAAGGGGACGAGAGGGAGAGAGAGGGGAAATGTGGGGAGAGAGAGGACGATGGGGGGAGAGAGCGGGGAGAGAGAGAGGTGATGAGAGGAGCGGAGTGAGGGGACGAGAGAAGGAAAGAGAAGGGGAGGGAGAGGGAGAGAGAAGGGGCAATGGGGGGAGAGAAGGGACGAGAGAGGGAGAGAGAGTGGACGATGGGGGAGAGAGGGAGAGAGAGGGGACGATGGGGTAAGAGAGAGTGGATGATGGGGGAGAGAGAGGGGAAGAGAGAGAGAGCGGACAATACGGGAGAGAGGGGAGATAGAGGGATGGAGAGGGGGCGATGGGGGGAGAGAGAGGGAGACGGAGGGAGAAAGAGGAGACGAATGAGGGAGAGAGTGTGAACGAGAGAGGGAGGGGAAACAATGAGGAATAGAGAGGGGACAAGAGTGGGAGAGAGTGAGGGCAAGTGAGGGAGAGGGAGGGGACGATGGGGGAGAGAGAGAGGAGATGAGAGAGGGAGAGAGAGGGGACGATGGCGGGAGAGAGGGGGAAGTGAGAGGAGGAGAGTGGTGATGAGAGGGGGAGCGAGGGGACGAGAGGGGGAGAAAGAGGGTAAGACAGATGGGACAAGGGGGGAGAGAGAGAGGACGAGGGGGGTAGAGAGAGGGGACGAGAGAGGTAGAGAGGGAACGAGAGTGGGACAGAGAGGTGAGGGACAGGGGAGAAAGAGAGAGGGGAGGATGGGGAGAGAGTGTGGATGAGATGGGGGGAACAAAAGGGATAGAGGGGGGACGAGAGTGGGAGAGAGTGAGGGCAAGTGAAGGAGAGGGAGGGGACAAGGGGAGAGAGAGAGAGGAGATGAGAGAGGGAGAGAGAGTGGTCGATAGGGAGAGGGAGAGAAAAGGGCGATAGGGGAGAGAGAGTGGACGATGGGGAGAGAGGGGGCAATTGATGAGAGCGAGGAGAGAGAGGGAGAGAGAGGGGAAGAAAGAGGGGGAGAGAGGTGATGAGAATGGGGGAGCAAGGGGACGAGAGTGGGGTAGAGAGAGGGTAAGAGAGATGGGACAAGAGGGCGAGAGAGAGAGGACAAGATGTTAGAGAGAGGGGACGAGAGAGGTAGAGAGGGGACGAGAGTGGGACAGAGAGGGGAGGGGGGAGAGAGAGAGAGAGAGGGGATGACAGGGGAGAGAGTGTGGACGAGAGGGGGGGAACAATGAGGATAGAGGGGAGACGAGAGTGGGAGAGAGTGGGAGCAAGCGAGGGAGAGGGAGGGGACGAGAGGGGGAGAGAGAGGGGATGAGAGAGGGAGAGAGTGTGGTCGTTGGGAGAGAGAGGGGACGATGGCGGGAGAGAAAGGGGAAGAGAGAGGGGGAGAGAGGTGATGAGAGGGGTGAGCGAGTGGACGGGGGGGAGAAAGAGGGTAAGAGAGATGGGACAAGAGGGAGAGAGAGAGAGAACGAAGGGGTAGAGAGGGGTGACGAGAGAGGTAGAGAGGGGACGTGATTGGGACAGAGAGGGGAGGGAGAGAGGGGAGAGAGGGAGAGAGAGGGGATATAGGGGAGAGAGAGGGGACGGGGGTGAGAGAGAAGGGACGAGAGGGGGAGAGAGGGGGGAGGATGGGGGAGAGGGAGAGAGAGGGGGAGAGAGGGGACGATGGGGTGAGACAGGGGACGAGAGAGGGAGAGAGGGGACGATGGAGGAGAGAGATGGAGAGAGACGGAGAGAGAAGGAAGAGAGGGAGAAAGAGGGGACAATGGGGGAGAGAACGGGACAAGAGGGGGAGAGAGTGGGTATAAGAGAGGGAGAGAGAGGGGACGAATGAGGGTGAGAGAGGGGACGATGGGGGGCGAGAGAGGGAGCGAGGGCGCGAGAGCGGGTTTGAGAGAGGAAGAGAGAGGGGACGTTTGGGGGAGAGAGAGGAGACGAGAGTGGGGGAGAGAGGGTGACGAGAGAAGGAGAGGGAGGGAAAGAAAGGGGACGATACGGGGAGAGACGGAGGATGATGGGGGGTGGGAGAGTGAGAGAGAGTGGGAGAAAGAGGGGATGAGAGGGAGGGGGGGACGAGGGAGAGAGAGAGAGAGGGAGAGGACAATGGGGGAAAGAGAGGGAGAGAGAGGGAGAGGGGGACGATATGGGGAGAGAGAGGGGATGAGGGAGGGAGAGAGAGGGGACGAGAGGGGAGACAGAGAGAGGGGACGAGAGGGGAGAGAGAGGGAACGAAGGAGGGACAGAGAGGGGACAATGGGGTGAGCGAGAGGGGACAAGGGAGGCAGAGAGAGGGAGAAGAGGCAGAGGAAGGGGTCGATACAGGGAGAGAGAGGGAATGATGGGGGGGTGACAAAGGGAGAGAGAGGGGACAAGGGAGAGGGGGGCGATGGGGATAGAGAGGGAATGTGAGGGGAAGAGAAAGGGGATGCGAGAGGTGGACAACAGAGTGGACGAGAGAGGGGAAGAGAGAGAGGGAGAGAGAGGGGACGAGAGGGGAGATGAGACAGTGTGAGGGAGAGGGGAAAATAAGGGGGAGAAAGGGGGAGCAAGAGAGGGGGAGATGGCGAGAGAGGAGATGAGCAAAAGAGGGAGACAATGACACAGGAAGAGCAAGAGAGAGATAGAGCAAGAGCGAGATAAAGCGAAAGACGGGGATAAGTGAGAAAGAGGGGAGAAAGCGACAGAGGGTGCAAGTGAGAGCGAAGGGCTAGAGAGAGTGAGGGTAGTGCAGGAGAGAGTGAGAGAGTGGGCGAGAGTGAGAAAGGGGGCAGAAGGAGAGAGTGGGCGAGAGTGAGTGAGGGGGTAGAGGGAGAGTGTGGGTGAGAGTGAGAGAGTGGGCGAGAGTGAGAATGGGAGAGAGTGAGAGTGGGCGAGAGAGAGAGTGGGTGAGAGCGACAGAGTGGCCGAGAGAGAGAGTGGGCGCGTGAGAGAGAGTGGGAGAGAGAGAGAGTGGGCACGAGAGAGAGGGTGGGCGAGAGAGTGTGTGTGTGAGAGAGACAGTGGGCAATAGAGAGAGAGAGTGGGAGAGAGTAAGAGAGTGAGCGAGAGAGAGAGTGGGCGAGAGAGAGAGAGTGGGCGAGAGTGAGAGCGTGGGCGAGAGAGAGAGTGGGCGAGAGTGAGAGAGTGGGCGAGAGAGAGAGTGGGCGAGAGAGAGAGTGGACGATAAAGAGAGAGTGGCGCAGAGAGAGAGGGTGTGAGAGAGAGTGGGCGAGAGAGAGTGGGAGAAAGTGAGAGAGTGGGTGAGAGAGAGTGGGCGAGAGAGAGTGGGAGAAAGTGAGAGAGTGGGTGAGAGAGAGTGGGCGAGAGAGAGATTGGGGGAGAGAATGAGAGTGGGCGAGGGAGAGTGGGAGAGAGAGGGAGAATGGGTGAGAGATAGAGAGTGGGCGAGAGTGAGAGAGTGGGCGAGAGAGAGAGTGGGCGTGAGAGGGTGGGAGTGAGAGAGAGTGGGGGTGAGAGAGAGTGGGCGAGAGAGAGAGTGGGCGAGAGAGAGAGAGTGGGCGCAACAGAGAGTGGGCGAGAGAGAGTGGGCGCAAGAGAGAGTGGGCGAGAGAGAGTGGGAGAAAGTGAGAGAGTGGGTGAGAGAGAGTGGACGAGAGAGAGTGGACGAGAGAGAGGGTGGGTGAGAGAGAGATTGGGGGAGAGAATGAGAGTGGGCGAGGGAGAGTGGGCGAGAGAGGGAGAATGGGTGAGAGATAGAGAGTGGGCGAGAGTGAGAGAGTGGGTGAGAGAGAGAGTGGGCGTGAGAGGGTGGGAGCGAGAGAGAGTGGGCGTGAGAGGGTGGGAGTGAGAGAGAGTGGGGGTGAGAGAGAGTGGGCGAGAGAGAGAGAGTGAGTGGATGAGGGAGAGAGAATGGGCGGGTGAGAGTGTGCGGGAGAGAGAGAGTGGGCAAGACAGAGAGAGAGTGGGCGAGAGGAAGAGAGTGGGCGAGAGAGAGAGTGGGCGAGAGTGAGAGAGTGGGTGAGAGAGAGAGTGGGCGAGAGTGAGAGAGTGGGCGAGAGAGAGAGTGGGCGAGAGAGATAGTGGGAGAAAGTGAGAAAGTGGGCGAAAGAGAGAGAGTGGGCGAGAGAAAGAATGGGCGAGAGTGAAAGAGTGGGCGAGATTGAGAGTGGGCGAGAGAGAGATGGCGAGACAGAGAGAGAGAGCGGGCGAGAGAGAGACTGGGAGAGAGAGAGAGAGTGTGGGCGAGAGATAGAGGGTGGGCGAGAGAGAGAGTGGGAGAGAGCGAGTGGGGGAGCATAGGGAGAGAGTGTGCGAGAGTGAGAGAATGGGCAAGAGAGAGAGTGGGCGAGAGTGAGAGTGGGCGAGAGAGAGAGTGGGCGAGAGAGAGTGGGCGAGACAGAGAGTGGGATAGAGTGAGAGAGTGGGCGAGAGAGAGAGTGGGCGAGAGTGAGAGAGTGGGCGAGAGAGAGAGTGAGACAATGGGCGAGAGAGAGTGGGCAAGACAGATAGTGGGCGATAGAGAGAGTGGGAGAGAGAGAGAGGGTGTGAGAGAGAGTGGGCGAGAGAGAGACAGCGGGCGAGAGAGAGACTGGGCGAGAGAGAGAGAGTGGGCGCGAGAGAGTGTGGGCGAGAGAGAGAGTGAGAGGGGGGCAGAGGGAGAGAGTGGGCGACAGTGAGAGAGTGGGCGAGAGTGAGAGAGTGGGCAAGAGAGAGAGTGGGCGAGAGTGAGAGTGGGCGAGACAGAGAGAGAGAGTGGGCGAGAGAGAGTGGGAGACAGTGAGTGGGGGGCAGAGGGAGAGAGTGGGCGACAGTGAGAGAGTAGGCGAGAGTGAGAGAGTGGGCAAGAGAGAGAGTGGGCGAGAGTGAGAGTGGGCGAGACAGAGAGAGAGAGTGGGCGAGAGTGAGAGAGTAGGCGAGAGAGAGAGTGAGAGAATGGGCGAGAGAGAGTGGGCAAGACAGATAGTGGGCGATAGAGAGAGTGGGAGAGAGAGAGGGTGTGAGAGAGAGTGGGCGAGAGAGAGACAGCGGGCGAGAGAGAGAATGGGCGAGAGAGAGAGAGTGGGCGCGAGAGAGTGTGGGCGAGAGAGAGAGTGGGAGAGAGTGAGAGGGGGGCAGAGGGAGAGAGTGGGCGACAGTGAGAGAGTGGGCGAGAGTGAGAGAGTGGGCAAGAGAGAGAGTGGGCGAGAGTGAGAGTGGGCGAGACAGAGAGAGAGAGTGGGCGAGAGAGAGTGGGAGAGAGTGAGTTGGGGGCAGAGGGAGAGAGTGGGCGACAGTGAGAGAGTAGGCGAGAGTGAGAGAGTGGGCAAGAGAGAGAGTGGGCGAGAGTGAGAGTGGGCGAGACAGAGAGAGAGAGTGGGCGAGAGAGAGAGTGGGAGAGAGTGAGAGGGGGGCAGTGGGAGAGAGTGGGCGACATTGAGAGAGTGGGCGATAGTGAGAGTGGGCGAGAGTGGGAGAGTGGGCGAGGGAGAGAATGGGCGAGAGTAAGAGAGTGGGCGACAGAGAGAGTGGGCGAGAGTGAGAGAGTGGGCAAGAGGGAGAGTGGGCGAGAGTGAGAGTGGGCGAGTGAGAGACTGAGCGAGAGAGAGTGGGCGAGACAGAGAGAGAGTGTGGGCGAGAGAGAGAGTGGGAGAGAGTGAGAGGGGGGCAGTGGGAGAGAGTGTGCGACAGTGAGAGAGTGAGCGAGAGTGAGAGTGGGCGAGAGTGAGAGAGTGGGAAGGAGAGAGAGTGGGTGTGAGAGTGAGTGGGTGAGAGAGACAGTGGGCGAGAGTGAGAGAGTGGGCGAGCGAGAGTGGGAGAGAGTGAGAGAGGGGCAGAGGGAGAGATTGGGCGACAGTGAGAGAGTGTGCGATAGAGAGAGTGTGCGAGAGTGAGAGAGGGGTCAGAGGGAGAGAGTGGGTGAGAGAGAGTGTGGGCGAGAGAGAGTGGGTAAGAGTGAGACTGGGCAAGAGTGAGAGAGTGGGCGAGAGAGAGAGTAGGAGAGAGTGAGAGGGGGGCAGTGGGAGACAGTGGGCGACAGTGAGAGAGTGGTCGAGAGTGAGAGTGGGCGAGAGTGAGAGAATGGGAAAGAGAGAGAGTGGGTGTGAGTGGGTGAGAGAGACAGTGGGCGAGAGTGAGAGAGTGGGCGAGCGAGAGTGGGAGAGAGTGAGAGAGGGGCAGAGGGAGAGATTGGGCGACAGTGAGAGAGTGGGCGACAGTGAGAGAGTGGGCGATAGAGATAGTGTGCGAGAGTGAGAGAGGGGACAGAGGGAGAGAGTGGGCAAGAGAGAGAGTGGGGGTGACAGATAGTGGGTGAGAGAGAGAGGGGATGAGAGAGAGTGGGTGAGAGAAAGCGTGTGAGTGAGAAAGTGGGAGTGAGAGAGTGGGTGAGAGAAAGAGTGGGAGTGAGAAAGTGGGTGAGAGAGAGTGGGTGAGAGAGGGAGTGGGCGAGAGAGAGATTGGGGGTGAGTGTGAGAGGAGGGAAGAGGGACAGAGTGGGCGAGAGAGATAGTGGGCAAAAGTGAGAGTGGACGAGAGAGAGTGTGGGCGAGAGGGAGTGGGCGGAAGTAACAGAGTGGCCAAGAGGGAGTGGGCGAGAGAGAGTGTGGGCGATAGAGAGACTGGGCGAAAGAGAGATTGGGTGAGAGAGAGTGGGCGAGAGAGAGAAAGAGTGGGCGAAAGAGAGTGGACGAGAGAGAGAGTGGGCGAGAGAGAGAGTGAGGGGGCGAGAGAGAGAGTGTGGGTGAGAGTGAGGGGGGAAGAGGGACAGAGTGGGTGAGAAAGAGAGTGGGCGAGAGAGAGAGTGGGAGAGACTGAGAGAGTGGGCGAGAGAGAGAGAGTGGGAGAGAGTGAGACTGGGCGAGAGAGAGAGAGTGGGCACGAGAGAGTGTGGGCGAGAGAGAGAGTGGGAGAGAGTGAGAGGGGGGGCAGAGGGAGAGAGTGGGCGACAGTGAGAGAGTGGGCGAGAGTGAGAGAGTGGGCAAGAGAGAGAGTGGGCGAGAGTGAGAGTGGGCGAGATAGAGAGAGAGAATGGGCGAGAGAGAGAGTGGGAGAGAGTGAGAGGGGGGCAGTGGGAGAGAGTGGGCGACAGTGAGAGAGTGGGCGAGAGTGAGAGTGGGAGAGAGTGAGACTGGGCGAGAGAGAGAGAGTGGGCACGAGAGATGGTGGGCGAGAGAGAGTGGGAGAGAGTGAGAGGGGGGGCAGAGGGAGAGAGTGGGCGAGAGAGAGAGTGAGGGGGCGAGAGAGAGAGTGAGGGGGCGAGAGAGAGAGTGTGGGTGAGAGTGAGGGGGGGAAGAGGGACAGAGTGGGTGAGAAAGAGAGTGGGCGAGAGAGAGAGTGGGAGAGAGTGAGAGAGTGGGCGAGAGAGAGTGGGAGAGAGTGAGAGAGGGGGGCGAGAGAGTGTGGGCTAGAGAGTGTGGTCGAGAGAGAGTGTGGGCGAGACAGAGAGTGGGTGAGAGTGAGACTGGGCGAGAGAGAGAGTAGGCGAGACAGAGAGTGGGCGAGAGAGAGAGTGGGCGAGAGTGAGAGGTAGGCGAGGGAGAGCGCAGGCGAGAGAGAGAGTGGGTGAGAGAGAAGGGAGTGAGAGAGAATGTGGGCGACAGAGAGTGTTGGCGAGAGAGAGAGTGGGCGAGAGAGAGTGGGCGAGAGAGAGAGAGTGGGCGAGAGTGAGAAAGTGGGCGAGAGAGAGCGCGGGTGATAGAGAGAGTGGGCGAGAGAGGGAGAGGGTGAGAGTGAGACTGGGCCAAAGAGAGAGTGGGTGAGAGAGAGTGGGTGAGAGCGAGACTGGGCGAGAGTGAGAAAGTGGGCGAGAGAGAGTGTTGGCGAGAGAGAGAGTGGGCGAGAGAGAGTGTGGGCGAGAGAGTGTGGGTGAGATTGAGACTGGGCGAGAGTGAGAGAGTGGGCGAGAGAGAGAGTGGGCGAGAGAGAGAGTAGGCGAGAGAGAGTGGGTGAGAGAGAGTAGGCGAGAGAGAGAGTGGGCGAGAGAGAGAGAGAGAGTGGGAGAGAGTGAGAGAATGGGCGAGAGAGAGAGTGGGTGAGAGAGAGTGTGGGCGAGAGAGAGTGGGTGAGAGTGAGACTGGGCAAGAGTGAGAGAGTTGGCGAGAGAGATTTTGGGAGAGAGTGAGAGGGGGGCAGTGGGAGAGAGTGGGCGACAGTGAGGGAGTGGTCAAGAGTGAGAGTGGGCGAGAGTGAGAGAGGGGCAGAGGGAGAGATTGGGCGACAGTGAGAGAGTGGGCGACAGTGAGAGAGTAGGCGATAGAGAGAGTGTGCGAGAGTGAGAGAGGGTACAGAGGGAGATAGTGCATGAGAAAGAGGGTGGGCGAGAGTGAGGGAGAGAGAGAATAGGCGAGAGAAAGACTGGGCGAAAGAGAGAATGGGTGAGAGAGAGAGTGAGGGTGAGAGCTCGTGTGGGGGAGAGAGAGGGTTGGCAAGAGAGAGAGTGTGCGAGAGTGAGGGAGGGGGAGAGAGAGATAGTGGAAGAGAGAGAGAGTGGGTGAGAGAGAAACTGGGCGAGTTAGGAGTTGGTGAGAGAGAGAGTGGGAGAGAGACAGAGTGGGCGAGAGGGGGCGAGAGTCGGGGAGAGAGAGTGTTGACAGAAAGAGTGGGCGAGAGAGAGAGTGGCGCGAGAGAGAGGGCGAGAGAGTGTGGGCGAGAGACAGTGTGGGCGAGAGAGAAAGTGTGGGCGATAGAGAAAGAGTAGGCAAGAGAAAGAGTGGGCGACAGAGAGTGGGTGAGAGAGAGTGAAGGTGAGAGAGAGTGGGTGCGAGAGTGAGAGGGCGAGAGAGAGAGTGGGCGAGAGAGAGAGTGGGTGAGAGAGTGTGCGACAGATTTTGGTCGAGAGAGAGTGAGTGAGAGAACGAGTGGGAGTGAGAGAGTGGGACTGAGACAGAGTGGGCGAGAGAGAGAGTGGGCGAGAGAGAGGGGGCAGAGGGAGATAGTGGGCGAGTGTAAGAGAGTGGGCAAGAGGGAGTGGGTGAGAGAGAATGTGGGCGAGAGAGTGACTGGGCGAAAGAGAGTTTGGGTGCGAGAGACAGAAAGAGTGGACGAAAGAGAGTGGACGAGAGAGAGAGTGGGCGAGAGAGAGAGTGAGGGGGCGAGAGAGAGAGTGTGGGTGAGAGTGAGGGGGGAAGAGGGACAGAGTGGGTGAGAAAGAGAGTGGGCGAGAGAGAGAGTGGGAGAGACTGAGAGAGTGGGCGAGAGAGAGAGAGTGGGAGAGAGTGAGACTGGGCGAGAGAGAGAGAGTGGGCACGAGAGAGTGTGGGCGAGAGAGAGAGTGGGAGAGAGTGAGAGGGGGGGCAGAGGGAGAGAGTGGGCGACAGTGAGAGAGTGGGCGAGAGTGAGAGAGTGGGCAAGAGAGAGAGTGGGCGAGAGTGAGAGTGGGCGAGATAGAGAGAGAGAATGGGCGAGAGAGAGAGTGGGAGAGAGTGAGAGGGGGGCAGTGGGAGAGAGTGGGCGACAGTGAGAGAGTGGGCGAGAGTGAGAGTGGGAGAGAGTGAGACTGGGCGAGAGAGAGAGAGTGGGCACGAGAGATGGTGGGCGAGAGAGAGTGGGAGAGAGTGAGAGGGGGGGCAGAGGGAGAGAGTGGGCGAGAGAGAGAGTGAGGGGGCGAGAGAGAGAGTGAGGGGGCGAGAGAGAGAGTGTGGGTGAGAGTGAGGGGGGGAAGAGGGACAGAGTGGGTGAGAAAGAGAGTGGGCGAGAGAGAGAGTGGGAGAGAGTGAGAGAGTGGGCGAGAGAGAGTGGAAGAGAGTGAGAGAGGGGGCGAGAGAGTGTGGGCTAGAGAGTGTGGTCGAGAGAGAGTGTGGGCGAGACAGAGAGTGGGTGAGAGTGAGACTGGGCGAGAGAGAGAGTAGGCGAGACAGAGAGTGGGCGAGAGAGAGAGTGGGCGAGAGTGAGAGGTAGGCGAGGGAGAGCGCAGGCGAGAGAGAGAGTGGGTGAGAGAGAAGGGAGTGAGAGAGAATGTGGGCGACAGAGAGTGTTGGCGAGAGAGAGAGTGGGCGAGAGAGAGTGGGCGAGAGAGAGAGAGTGGGCGAGAGTGAGAAAGTGGGCGAGAGAGAGCGCGGGTGATAGAGAGAGTGGGCGAGAGAGGGAGAGGGTGAGAGTGAGACTGGGCCAAAGAGAGAGTGGGTGAGAGAGAGTGGGTGAGAGCGAGACTGGGCGAGAGTGAGAAAGTGGGCGAGAGAGAGTGTTGGCGAGAGAGAGAGTGGGCGAGAGAGAGTGTGGGCGAGAGAGTGTGGGTGAGATTGAGACTGGGCGAGAGTGAGAGAGTGGGCGAGAGAGAGAGTGGGCGAGAGAGAGAGTAGGCGAGAGAGAGTGGGTGAGAGAGAGTAGGCGAGAGAGAGAGTGGGCGAGAGAGAGAGAGAGAGTGGGAGAGAGTGAGAGAATGGGCGAGAGAGAGAGTGGGTGAGAGAGAGTGTGGGCGAGAGAGAGTGGGTGAGAGTGAGACTGGGCAAGAGTGAGAGAGTTGGCGAGAGAGATTTTGGGAGAGAGTGAGAGGGGGGCAGTGGGAGAGAGTGGGCGACAGTGAGGGAGTGGTCAAGAGTGAGAGTGGGCGAGAGTGAGAGAGGGGCAGAGGGAGAGATTGGGCGACAGTGAGAGAGTGGGCGACAGTGAGAGAGTAGGCGATAGAGAGAGTGTGCGAGAGTGAGAGAGGGTACAGAGGGAGATAGTGCATGAGAAAGAGGGTGGGCGAGAGTGAGGGAGAGAGAGAATAGGCGAGAGAAAGACTGGGCGAAAGAGAGAATGGGTGAGAGAGAGAGTGAGGGTGAGAGCTCGTGTGGGGGAGAGAGAGGGTTGGCAAGAGAGAGAGTGTGCGAGAGTGAGGGAGGGGGAGAGAGAGATAGTGGAAGAGAGAGAGAGTGGGTGAGAGAGAAACTGGGCGAGTTAGGAGTTGGTGAGAGAGAGAGTGGGAGAGAGACAGAGTGGGCGAGAGGGGGCGAGAGTCGGGGAGAGAGAGTGTTGACAGAAAGAGTGGGCGAGAGAGAGAGTGGCGCGAGAGAGAGGGCGAGAGAGTGTGGGCGAGAGACAGTGTGGGCGAGAGAGAAAGTGTGGGCGATAGAGAAAGAGTAGGCAAGAGAAAGAGTGGGCGACAGAGAGTGGGTGAGAGAGAGTGAAGGTGAGAGAGAGTGGGTGCGAGAGTGAGAGGGCGAGAGAGAGAGTGGGCGAGAGAGAGAGTGGGTGAGAGAGTGTGCGACAGATTTTGGTCGAGAGAGAGTGAGTGAGAGAACGAGTGGGAGTGAGAGAGTGGGACTGAGACAGAGTGGGCGAGAGAGAGAGTGGGCGAGAGAGAGGGGGCAGAGGGAGATAGTGGGCGAGTGTAAGAGAGTGGGCAAGAGGGAGTGGGTGAGAGAGAATGTGGGCGAGAGAGTGACTGGGCGAAAGAGAGTTTGGGTGCGAGAGACAGAAAGAGTGGACGAAAGAGAGTGGGCGAGAGATAGACTGGGCGAGAGCGAGAATGAGTGGGCGAGAGCGAGAGTGTGGGTGAGTGTGAGAGGGGGGAAGAGGGACAGAGTGGGCGAGTGAGAGAGTGGGCGAGAGAGAGTGTTGGCGACAAAGAGTGGGCGAGAGTGAGAGGTTGGGCGAGAGAGAGAGTGGGCAAGAGAGAGTGTGGGCGAGACAGAGAGTGGGTGAGAGTGAGACTGGGCCAAAGAGAGAGTGGGTGAGAGAGAGTGGGTGAGAGTGAGACTGGGCGAGAGTGAGCGAGTGGGCGAGAGAGAGAGTGGGAGAGAGTGAGATCGTGGGCAAGAGAGAGTGAGCGAGACAGAGTGTGGGCGAGAGAGTGTGGGCGAGACTGAGAGTGGGTGAGAGTGAGACTGGGCGAGAGTGAGAGAGTGGGCGAGAGAGAGAGAGTGGGTGAGAGAGAATAGGCGAGAGAGAGAGTGGGCGAGAGAGAGAGTGGGAGAGTGTGAGAGAAATGGCGAGAGAGAGAGTGGGCGAGAGAAAGATGGGAGAGAGTGAGAGGGGGCAGTGGGAGAGAGTGGGCGACAGTGAGAGAGTGGGCGAGAGTGAGAGTGGGCGAGAGTGAGAGAGTGGGAAAGAGAGAGAGTGGGTGTGAGAGTGAGTGGGTGAGAGAGACAGTGGGCAAGAGTGAGAGAGTGGGCGAGCGAGAGTCGGAGAGAGTGAGAGAGGGGCAGAGGGAGAGATTGGGCGACAGTGAGAGAGTGGGTGACAGTGAAAGAGTGGGCGATAGTGAGAGTGTGCGAGAGTGAGAGAGGGGACAGAGGGAGAGAGTGGACAAGAGAGAGAGTGGGGGTGACAGAGAGTGGGTGAGAGAGGGGATGTGAGAGAGTGGGTGAGAGAATTCGTGTGAGTGAGAAAGTGGGAGTGAGAGAGTGGGTGAGAGAAAGAGTGGGAGTGAGAGAGTGGGTGAGAGAGAGTGGGTGAGAGAGAGGGAGTGGGCGAGAGAGAGATTGGGGGTGAGAGAGTGTGGGCAAGGGAGATAGTGGGCGAGAGAGAGAGTGGGCAAGATCAGGTGTGGGCGAGAGAGTGTGCACGTGAGAGTGAGAGAGGGGGCAGAGAGAGATAGTGCACGAGAAAGAGGGTGGGCGAGAGTGAGGGAGAGAGAGAATAGGCGAGAGAAAACTGGGCGAAAGAGAGAATGGGTGAGAGAGAGAGTGAGGGTGAGGGTTAGTGTGGTAGAGAGAGAGGGTGGGCAAGAGAGAGAGTGGGCGAGAGTGATGGTGGGGGAGAGAGATAGTGGAAGAGAGAGAGAGTGGGTGAGAGAGAAACTGGGCGAGTTAGGAGTTGGTGAGAGAGAGAGTGGGAGAGAGACAGAGTGAGCGAGAGAGCCAGAAGGGGCGAGAGTCGGTGAGAGAGAGTGTTGAGAGAAAGAGTGGGCGAGAGAGAGAGTGGCGCGAGAGAGAGGGCGAGAGAGTGTGGGCGAGAGAGAGTGTGGGCGATAGAGAAAGAGTGGGCAATAGAGAAAGAGTAGGCAAGAGAAAGAGTGGGCGACAGAGAGTGGGTGAGAGAGAGTGAAGGCGAGAGAGAGAGAGAGTGGGTGCGAGAGTGAGAGGGCGAGAGAGAGAGTGGGCGAGAGAGAGAGTGGGTGAGAGAGTGTGCGACAGAGAGTGGCGAGAGAGAGTGAGCGAGAGAAATAGTGGGAGTGAGAGAGTGGGGCTGAGACAGAGTGGGTGAGAGAGAGAGTGGGCGAGAGAGAAAGGGCAGAGGGAGATAGTGGGCGAGAGTAAGAGAGTGGGCAAGAGGGAGTGGTTGAGAGAGAATTTGGGCGAGAGAGTGACTGGGTGAAAGAAAGATTGGGTGAGAGAGAGTGGGCGAGAGACAGAAAGAGTGGGCGAAAAAGAGTGGGCGAGAAATAGAGTGGGCGAGAGCGAGAATGAGTGGGCGAGAGAGAGAGTGTGGGTGAGTGTGAGAGGGGGGAAGAGGGACAGAGTGGGCGTGAAAGATAGTGGGCAAGAATGAGAGTGGGCGAGTGAGAGAGTGGGCGAGAGAGAGTGTGGGTGAGAGGGAGTGTTGGCGACAAAGAGTTGGCGAGAGTGAGAGGTTGGGCGAGAGAGAGAGTGGGCAAGAGAGAGTGTGGGCGAGACAGAGAGTGGGAGAGAGTGAGAGAGTGGGCGAGGGAGAAAGTCGGAGAGAGTGAGAGAGTGGGCGAGAGAGAGTGGGCGAGAGAGAGAGTGGGAGAGAGTGAGAGAGTGGGCGAGAGAGAGAGTGGGAGAGAGTGAGAGAGTGGGCGAGAGAGAGTGGACCAGAGAGAGTGTGGGCTAGAGAGAGAGTGGGCGAGAGAGAGGAAGGGCGAGATAGTGTGGGCGAGAGAGAGTGTGGGCGATAGAGAAAGAGTTGGCAAGAGAAAGAGTGGGCGACAGAGAGTGGGTGAAGAGAGTGAAGGCGAAAGAGAGAGTGGGCGAGAATGGGTGAGAGAGAGTGAAGGCGCGAGAGAGAGTGGGTGAGAGAGAGAGAATGGGCGAGAGTGAGAGACTGGGTGAGAGAGTGAGAGGGCGAGAGAGAGAGAGTAGGCGAGAGAGAGAGTGGGTGAGAGAGTGTGTGACAGAGCGTGGGCGAGAGAGAGTGGGAGTGAGAGAGTGGGGGTGAGACAGAGAGGGCGAGAGATAGTGTGGGTGAGAGTGAGTGAGGTGGCAGAGGGAGAGTGGGTGAGAGAGAGTGTGGGCGAGAGAGAGAGAGAGGGAGAGAGTGAGAGAGTGGGCGACAGAGAGAGTGGGCAAGAGAGAGTGGGCGGGATTAAGAGAGTGAGAAAGAGGGAGTGGGTAAGAGAGAGTGTGGGCGAGAGAGAGACTGGGCAAGAGAGAGTGGGCGGGATGAAGAGAGTGGGAAAGAGGGAGTGGGTAAGAGAGAGTGTGGGCGAGAGAGAGACTGGGCGAAAGAGAGATTGGGTGAGAGAGAGTGGGCGAGAGAAAGAAAGAGAGGGCGAAAAAGAGTGTGCGAGAGAGAGAGTGGGCGAGAGAGAGAGTGAGGGGGCGAGAGAGAGAGTGTGGGTGAGAGTGAGGGGGGAAGAGGGACATAGTTTGTGAGAAAGAGAGTGGGCGAGAGAGAGAGTAGGAGAGAGTGAGAGAGTGGGCGAGAGAGAGTGGGAGAGAGTGAGAGAGTGGGCGAGAGAGTGTGGGCTAGAGAGTGTGGGCGAGAGAGAGTGTGGGCGAGACAGAGAGTGGGTGAGAGTGAGACTGGGCAAGAGTGAGAGAGCAGGCGAGAGAGAGCGCAGGTGAGAGAGAGAGTGGGTGAGAGAGAATGTGGGCGAGAGAGAATGTGGGCGAGAGAGAGTGGGCGAGAGAGAGAGTGGGCGAGAGTGAGAAAGTGGGCGAGAGAGAGCACGGGCGATAGAGAGAGTGGGCGAGAGAGAGAGTGGGTGAGAGTGAGACTGGGCGAGAGTGAGAGAGTGGGCGAGAGAGAATGGGTGAGAGTGAGTGGGAGAGAGTGAGATCGTGGGCAAGAGAGAGTGAGCGAGAGAGAGTGTGGGCGAGAGAGTGTGGGCGAGACAGAGAGTGGGTGAGAGTGAGACTGGGCGAAAGTGAGAGAGTGGGGAGACAGAGTGGGTGAGAGAGAGTAGGCGAGAGAGAGAGTGGGCGAGAGAGAGAGAGTGGGAGAGAGTGAGAGAATGGGCGAGAGAGATTGTGGGTGAGAGAGAGTGTTGGCGATAGAGAGTGGGTGAGAGTGAGACTGGACAAGAGTGAGAGAGTGGGCGAGAGAGAGAGTGGGAGAGAGTGAGAGAGTGGGCGAGAGTGAGAGAGTGAGAGAGTGTGAGAGTGGGCGAGAGAGAGTGGGAGAGAGTGAATGTAGGTGAGAGAGAGTTTTGGCCAGAGAGAGAGTTGTCGAGAGTGAGAGAGAGGGCGAGGGAGAGCGGGCGAGAGAGAGTGGGAGTGTGGGAATGTGGGTGAGAGAAAGTGTCGGCGAAAAAGAGAGTGCTTGAGAGTGAGACTGTACCAAAGAGAGAGTAGGCGAGAGAGAGAGTGGGCGAGCGAAAGAGTGGGAGAGAGAGAGATAGAGAGAGAGTGATAGAGTGAGAGAGTGGGCAAGAGAGATTGGGCGAGAGAGAGTGGGTATGAGAGAGTGTTGGCAAGAGAGAGTGGGCGAGAGAGAGAGTGGGTGAGAGTGAGACTGGGCCAAAGAGAGAGTGGGTGAGAGAGAGTGGGCGAGAGTGTGACTGGTCGAGAGTGAGAGACGGGGCGAGAGAGAGAGTGGGCGAGAGTGAGAGAGTGGATGAGAGAGAGAGAGTGGACGAGGGAGAGAGTGGACGAAAGATTTGGTGAGAGAGTGGGTGAGAGAGAGAAAGAGTGGGCGAGAGAGAGTGGGCGAGGGAGAGGGTGAGAGGGCGAGAGAGAGAATGTGGGTGAGAGTGAGAGGGGGGAAGAGGGTCATAGTGGGCAAGAGAGAGAGTGGGCGAGAGTGAGAGAGTGGGCGAGAGAGAGAGTGGGCGAGAGTGAGAGAGTGGGCGAGAGAGAGTGGGCGAGAGAGAGTGTGGGCTAGAGAGAGTGGGCGAGAGAGAGGAAGGGCGAGATAGTGTGGGCGAGAGAGAGTGTGGGCGATAGAGAAAGAGTTGGCAAGAGAAAGAGTGGGCGACAGAGAGTGGGTGAAGAGAGTGAAGGCGAAAGAGAGAGTGAAGGCGCGAGAGAGAGTGGGTGAGAGAGAGAGAATGGGCGAGAGTGAGAGACTGGGTGAGAGAGTGAGAAGGCGAGAAAGAGAGAGTAGGCGAGAGAGAGAGTGGGTGAGAGAGTGTGTGACAGAGCGTGGGCGAGAGAGAGTGGGAGTGAGAGAGTGGGGGTGAGACAGAGAGGGCGAGAGATAGTGTGGGTGAGAGTGAGTGAGGTGGCAGAGGGAGAGTGGGTGAGAGAGAGTGTGGGCGAGAGAGAGAGAGAGGGAAAGAGTGAGAGAGTGGGCGACAGAGAGAGTGGGCAAGAGAGAGTGGGCGGGATTAAGAGAGTGAGAAAGAGGGAGTGGGTAAGAGAGAGTGTGGGCGAGAGAGAGACTGGGCAAGAGAGAGTGGGCGGGATGAAGAGAGTGGAAAGAGGGAGTGGGTAAGAGAGAGTGTGGGCGAGAGAGAGACTGGGCGAAAGAGATTTGGGTGAGAGAGAGTGGGCGAGAGAAAGAAAGAGAGGGCGAAAAAGAGTGTGCGAGAGAGAGAGTGGGCGAGAGAGAGAGTGAGGGAGCGAGAGAGAGAATGTGGGTGAGAGTGAGAGGGGGGAAGAGGGTCATAGTGGGCAAGAGAGAGAGTGGGCGAGAGTGAGAGAGTGGGCGAGAGAGAGAGTGGGCGAGAGAGAGTGTTGGCGAGAGAGAGTGAGAGATTGGGCGAGAGAGAGAGTGGGCAAGAGAGACTGTGGGTGAGACAGAGAGTGGGTGAGAGTGAGAGTGGGCGAGAGTGAGAGAGTGGGCGAGAGAGAGAGTGGGAGAGAATGAGAGAGTGGGCGAGAGAGAGAGAGTGGGAGAGAGTGAGAGAGTGAGCAAGAGTGAGTGGGTGAGAGAGAGTGGGCGAGAGTGTGACTGGGCAAGAGTGAGAGAGGGGGCGAGAGAGAGAGTGGGCGAGAGTGAGAGAGTGGGCGAGAGAGAGTGGGCGAGAGTGAGAGAGTGGGTGAGAGAGAGTGGACGAGAGAGAGAGTGGGCGTGAGAGAGTGGGCGATAGGGAGTGGGTGAGAGTGAGACTGGGCAAGAGTGTGAGAGTGGGCGAGAGAGAGAGTGGGAGAGAGTGACAGAGTGCGCGAGAGTGAGAGAGTGGGCGACAGAGAAAATGTGAGAGAGTGGGCGAGAGAGAGAGTGGGTGTGAGAGACTGTGGGCGAGAGAGAGAGTGGGCAAGAGTGAGTGGGTGAGAGTGAGACTGGGAGAAAGAGAGAGAGTGGGCGAGAGAGAGATTGGGCGAGAGAGAGTGGGAGAGAGAGAGAGAGTGAGAGAGAGAGAGAGTGGGCGAGAGAGAGAGTGGGAAAGAGTGAGAGTGTGGGCGAGGGAGAGAGAGTGGTAGAGAGTGAGAAAGAGAGAGTGGGCGAGAGAGAGCGCAGGCGAGAGAGAGCGTGGGCGAGAGTGAGAGAGTGGGCGAGAGAGAGTGGGCGAGAGAGAGTGGGCGAGAGTGTGACTGGGCGAGAGTGAGAAAGGGGGCGAGAGAGAGAGTGGGCGAGAGTGAGAGAGTGGGCGAGAGAGAGTGGGCGAGAGTGAGAGAGTGGGTGAGAGAGAGTGGACGAGAGAGAGAGTGGGCGTGAGAGAGTGGGCGAGAGGGAGTGGGTGAGAGTGAGACTGGGCAAGAGTGAGAGAGTGGGCGAGAGAGAGAGTGGGAGAGAGTGACAGAGTGCGCGAGAGTGAGAGAGTGGGCGACAGAGAAAGTGTGAGAGAGTGGGCGAGAGAGAGTGTGGTCAAGAGTGAGAAAGTGGGCGAGAGAGAGAGTGGGAGAGAGTGAGAGTGGGCGAGAGAGAGTGGGAGAGAGTTATAGTGGGAGAGAGTGAGAGTGTGGGCGAGAGAGCGAGTCGGAGAGAGTAAGAAAGTGGGCGAGAGAGAGTGTAGGTGAGAGATAGTATTGGCCAGAGAGAGAGTTGGCGAGAGTGAGAGAGTGGGCGAGAGAGAGAGCGGGCGAGAGAGAGAGTGGGAGAGAGGGAGTGTGGGTGAGAGAGAGTGTGGGCGAAACAGAGAGTGCTTGAGAGTGAGACTGTACCAAAGAGAGAGTGGGCGAGAGAGAGAGCGGGCGAGCGAAAGAGTGGGAGAGAGAGAGAGTGATAGAGTGAGAGAGTGGGCAAGAGAGATTGGGCGAGAGAGAGAGTGGGTGTGAGAGACTGTGGGCGAGAGAGAGAGTGGGAAAGAGTGAGTGGGTGAGAGTGAGACTGGGCGAATGAGAGAGAGTGGGCGAGAGAGAGAGTGGGCGAGAGAGAGTGGGAGAGAGAGAGAGAGAGTGAGAGAGAGAGAGAGTGGGCGAGAGAGAGAGTGGGAAAGAGTGAGAGTGTGGGCGAGGGAGAGAGAGTGGTAGAGAGTGAGAAAGAGAGAGTGGGCGAGAGAGAGCGCAGGCGAGAGAGAGCGTGGGCGAGAGTGAGAGAGTGGGCGAGAGAGAGTGGGCGAGAGAGGGAGAGTGGTAGAGAGTGAGAGATTGGGCGAATGAGAGAGTGGGCGAGAGAGAGAGTGGGCGAGAGTGAGAGAGTGGGCGAGAGAGAGCGCAGGCGAGAGTGTGAATGGGCGAGAGTGAGAGAGGGGGTGAGAGAGAGACAGTGGGAGAGAGTGAGAGAGTGGGCGAGAGTGAGAGAGTGGGCGAGAGAGAGTGGGCGAGAGAGAGTGTGGGCTAGAGAGAGAGTGGGCGAGAGAGAGGAAGGGCGAGATAGTGTGGGCGAGAGAGACTGTGGGCGATAGAGAAAGAGTTGGCAAGAGAAAGACTGGGCGACAGAGAGTGGGTGAAGAGAGTGAAGGCGAGAGAGAGAGTGGGCGAGAATGGGTGAGAGAGAGAGTGAAGGCGCGAGAGAGAGTAGGTGAGAGAGAGAGATTGAGCGAGAGTGAGAGACTGGGTGAGAGAGTGAGAGGGCGAGAGAGAGAGTAGGCGAGAAAGAGAGTGGGTGAGAGAGTGTGTGACAGAGCGTGGGTGAGAGAGAGTGGGAGTGAGAGAGTGGGGGTGAGACAGAGAGGGCGAGAGATAGTGTGGGTGAGAGTGAGTGAGGTGGCAGAGGGAGAGTGGGTGAGAGAGAGTGTGGGCGAGAGAGAGAGAGTGGGAGAGAGTGAGAGAGTGGGCGACAGAGAGACTGGGCAAGAGAGAGTGGGCGGGAGGAAGAGAGTGGGAAAGAGGGAGTGGGTAAGAGAGAGTGTGGGCGAGAGAGAGACTGGGCGAAAGAGAGATTGGGTGAGAGAGAGTGGGCGAGAGAGAGAAAGAGTGGGCGAAAAAGAGTGTGCGAGAGAGAGAGTGGGCGAGAGAGAGAGTGAGAGGGCGAGAGAGAGAGTGTGGGTGAGAGTGGGGGGGGAAGAGGGACATAGTGTGTGAGAAAGAGAGTGGGCGAGAGAGAGAGTGGGAGAGAGTGAGAGAGTGGGCGAGAGAGAGTGGGAGAGAGTGAGGGAGTGGGCGAGAGAGTGTGGGCTAGAGAGTGTGGGCGAGAGAGAGAGTAGGCGAGACAGAGAGTGGGCGAGAGAGAGAGTGGGTGAGAGAGAATGTGGGCGATAGGGAATGTGGGCGAGAGAGAGTGTTGGCGAGAGAGAGAGTGGGCGAGAGAGAGTGGGCGAGAGAGAGAGAGTGGGCGAGAGTGAGAGTGGGCGAGATAGAGTGGGCGAGAGAGAGAGAGTGGGTGAGAGTGAGAAAGTGGGCGAGAGAGAGCTCGGGTGATAGAGAGAGTGGGCGAGAGAGGGAGAGGGTGAGAGTGAGACCGGGCCAAAGAGAGAGTGGGTGAGAGAGAGTGGGTGAGAGCGAGACTGGGCGAGAGTGAGAGAGTGGGCGAGAGAGAGAGTGGGAGAGAGTGAGAGAGTGGGCGAGAGAGAGAGTGGGAGAGAGTGAGAGTTGGCGAGAGAGAATGGGTGAGAGTGAGTGGGAGAGAGTGAGATCGTGGGCAAGAGAGAGTGAGCGGGAGAGAGTGTGGGCGAGAGAGTGTGGGCGAGACAGAGAGTGGGTGAGAGTGACACTGGGCGACAGTGAGAGAGTGGGCGAGAGAGAATGGGTGAGAGAGAGTAGGCGAGAGAGAGTGTGGGCGAGAGAGAGAGAGTGGGACAGAGTGAGAGAATGGGCGAGAGAGAGTGTGGGTGAGAGAGAACGTTGGCGATAGAGAGTGGGTGAGAGTGAGACTGGACAAGAGTGAGAGAGTGGGCGAGAGAGAGATTGGGAGAGAGTGAGAGAGTGGGCGAGAGAGAGTGTGGGCAAGAGTGAGAGAGTGGGCGAGAGAGAGAGTGGGAGAGAGTGAGAGTGGGCGAGAGAGAGTGGGAGAGAGTAAGAGAGTGGGCGAGAGTGAATGTAGGTGAGAGAGAGTGTTGTCCAGAGAAAGAGTTGGCGAGAGTGAGAGAGTGGGCGAGAGAGAGCGGGCGAGAGAGGGGGAGAGTGGGAGTGTGGGTGAGAGAGAGTGTTGGCGAAACAGAGAGTGCTTGAGAGTGAGACTGTACCAAATAGAGTGTGTGAGAGAGAGAGTGGGCGAGCGAAAGAGTGGGGGGGGGGGAGAGAGAGAGAGAGAGATAGAGTGAGAGAGTGGGCAAGAGAGATTAGGCGAGAGAGAGAGTGGGTATGAGAGAGTGTTGGCAAGAGAGAGTGGGCGAGAGAGAGAGTGGGTGAGAGTGAGACAGGGCCAAATAGTGAGTGGGTGAGAGAGAGTGGGCGAGAGTGTGACTGGTCGAGAGTGAGAGAGGGGGCGAGAGACAGAGTGGGCGAGAGTGAGAGAGTGTGTGAGAGAGAGTGGACGAGGGAGAGAGTGGGCGAAAGATTTGGTGAGAGAGTGGGTGAGAGAGAGAAAGAGTGGGCGAGAGAGAGTGGGCGAGGGAGAGGGTGAGAGGGCGAGAGAGAGAATGTGGGTGAGAGTGAGGGGGGGAAGAGGGTCATAGTGGGCAAGAGAGAGAGTGGGCGAGAGTGAGAGAGTGGGTGAGAGAGAGAGTGGGCGAGAGTGAGAGAGTGGGTGAGAGAGAGAGTGGGCGAGAGAGACTGTGGGTGAGACAGAGAGTGGGTGAGAGTGTGACTGGGCGAGAGTGAGAGATTGGGCGAGAGAGAGAGTGGGAGAGAGTGAGAGAGTGGGCGAGAGAGAGAGAGTGGGAGAGAGTGAGAAAGTGAGCAAAAGAGAGTGGGTGAGAGTGAGTGGGAGAGAGTGAGATCGTGGGCAAAAGAGAGTGAGCGAGAGAGAGTGTGGGCGAGAGGATGTGGGCGACACAGAGAGTGGGTGAGAGTGGGAGAGTGGGCGAGAGAGAGCACGGGCGAGAAAAAGAGTGGTCGAGAGAGAGTGTGGGCGAGAGAGAGAGTGGGTGAGAGTGAGAGTGGGTGAGAGTGAGACTGAGCCAAAGGGAGAGTGGGTGAGAGAGAGTGGGCGAGAGTGTGACTGGGCGAGAGTGAGCGAGGGGGCGAGAGAGAGAGTGGGCGAGAGTGAGAGAGTGGGCGAGAGAGAGTGGGCGAGAGTGAGAGAGTGGGTGAGAGATAGTGGGCGAGAGAGAGAGCAGGCGTGAGAGAGTGGGTGCGAGAGAGTGGGTGAGAGTGAGACTGGGCAAGAGTGAGAGTGTGGGCGAGAGAGAGTGGGAGAGAGTGACAGAGTGTGCGAGAGTGAGAGAGTGGGCGACAGAGAAATTGTGAGAGGGTGGGCGAGAGAGAGTGTGGTCAAGAGTGAGAGAGTAGGTGAGAGAGAGAGTGGGAGAGAGTGAGAGTGGGCGAGAGAGAGTTGGAGAGAGATAGAGTGGGAGAGAGTGAGAGAGTGGGCGACAGAGGAAGTGTGAGAGGGTGGGCGAGAGAGAGTGTGGTTTAGAGTGAGAGAGTAGGCGTGAGAGATAGAGTGGGAGAGAGTGAGAGAGTGGGCGACAGAGAGTGTGGGCAAGAGAGAGTGGGCGGGATTAAAAGAGTGGGAAAGAGGGAGTGGGTAAGAGAGAGTGTGGGCGAGAGAGACACTGGGCGAAAGAGAGATTGGGGGAGAGAGAGTGGGCGAGAGAGAGAAAGAGTGGGCGAAAAAGAGTGTGCGAGAGAGAGAGTGGGCGAGAGAGAGAGTGAGGGGGCGAGAGAGAGAGTGTGGGTGAGAGTGAGGGGGGAAGAGGGACATAGTGTGTGAGAAAGAGAGTGGGCGAGAGAGAGAGTGGGAGAGAGTGAGAGAGTGGGCGAGAGAGAGTGGGAGAGAGTGAGAGAGTGGGCGAGAGAGTGTGGGCTAGAGAGTGTGGGGGAGAGAGAGAGTAGGTGAGACAGAGAGTGGGCGAGAGAGAGAGTGGGCGAGAGTGAGAGTTAGGCGAGAGAGCGCGCAGGCGAGAGAGAGAGAGTGGGTGAGAGAGAATGTGGGCGAGAGAGAATGTGGGCGAGAGAGAGTGTTGGCGAGAGAGAGAGTGGGCGAGTGAGAGTGGGCGAGAGAGAGAGAGTGGGCGAGAGTGAGAGTGGGTGATAGAGAGTGGGTGAGAGGGATCGAGAGTGGGCGAGAGTGAGAAAGTGGGCGAGAGAGAGCGCGGGTGATAGAGAGAGTGGGCGAGAGAGGGAGAGGGTGAGAGTGAGACTGGGCCAAAGTGAGAGTGGATGAGAGAGAGTGGGTGAGAGCGAGACTGGGCGAGAGTGAGAGAGTGGGCGAGAGAGAGAGTGGGCGAGAGAGAATGGGTGAGAGTGAGACTGGGCGAGAGTGAGAGAGTGGGAGAGAGTGAGAGAGTTGGCGAGAGAGAATGGGTGAGAGTGAGTGGGAGAGAGTGAGATCGTGGGCAAGAGAGAGTGAGCGAGAGAGAGTGTGGGCGAGACAGAGGGTGGGTGAGAGTGATACTGGGCGAGAGTGAGAGAGTGGGCGAGAGAGAGTGGGTGAGAGAAAGTAGGCGAGAGAGAGTGTGGGCGAGAGAGAGAGAGTGGGAGAGAGTGAGAGAATGGGCGAAACAGAGTGTGGATGAGAGAGAGTGTTGGCGATAGAGAGTGGGTGAGAGTGAGACTGGACAAGGGTGAGAGAGTGGGCGAGAGAGAGAGTGGGAGAGAGTGAGAGTGGGCTAGAGAGTGTGGGCTAGAGAGTGTGGGCGAGAGAGAGAGTAGGCGAGACAGAGAGTGGGCGAGAGAGAGAGTGGGCGAGAGTGAGAGTTAGGCGAGAGAGAGCGCAGGCGAGAGAGAGAGTGGGTGAGAGAGAATGTGGGCGAGAGAGAATGTGGGCGAGAGAGAGTGTTGGCGAGAGAGAGAGTGGGCGAGAGAGAGTGGGCGAGAGAGAGAGAGTGGGCGAGAGTGAGAGAGTGGGCGAGAGAGGGAGAGGGTGAGAGTGAGACTGGGCCAAAGAGAGTGTGGGTGAGAGAGAGTGGGTGAGAGCGAGACTGGGCGAGAGTGAGAGAGTGGGCGAGAGAGAGATTGGGAGAGAGTGAGAGAGTGGGCGAGAGAGAGTGTGGGCAAGAGTGAGAGAGTGGGCGAGAGAGAGAGTGGGAGAGAGTGAGAGTGGGCGAGAGAGAGTTGGCGAGAGTGAGAGAGTGGGCGAGAGAGAGCGGGCGAGAGAGTGGGAGAGTGTGAGTGTGGGTGAGAGAGAGTGTCGGCGAAACAGAGAGTGCTTGAGAGTGAGACTGTACCAAAGAGAGTGGGCGAGAGAGAGAGTGGGCGAGCGAAAGAGTGGGGGGGGGGGAGAGAGAGAGAGAGAGAGAGATAGAGTGAGAGAGTGGGCAAGAGAGATTAGGCGAGAGAGAGAGTGGGTATGAGAGAGTGTTGGCAAGAGAGAGTGGGCGAGAGAGAGTGGGTGAGCGTGAAACAGGGCCAAAGAGTGAGTGGGTGAGAGAGAGAGTGGGCGAGTGTGACTGGTCGAGAGTGAGAGAGGGGGCGAGAGAGAGAGTGGGCGAGAGTGAGAGAGTGGGTGAGAGAGAGTGGACGAGGGAGAGAGTGGGCGAAAGATTTGGTGAGAGAGTGGGTGAGAGAGAGAAAGAGTGGGCGAGAGAGAGTGGGCGAGGGAGAGGGTGAGAGGGCGAGAGAGAGAATGTGGGTGAGAGTGAGAGGGGGGAAGAGGGTCATGGTGGGCAAGAGAGAAAGTGGGCGAGAGAGAGTGGGCGAGAGAGAGAGAATGGGAGAGAGTGAGAGAATGGGCGAGAGAGAGTGGGTGAGAGAGAGTAGGCTAGAGAGAGAGTGGGCGAGAGAGAGAGAATGGGAGAGAGTGAGAGAATGGGCGAGAGAGAGTGTGGGTGAGAGAGAGTGTTGGCGATAGAGAGTGGGCGAGAGAGAGAGTGGGAGAGAGTGAAAGTGGGCGAGAGAGAGTGGGAGAGAGTAAGAGAGTGGGCGAGAGTGAATGTAGGTGAGAGAGAGTGTTGGCCAGAGAGAGAGTTGGCGAGAGTGAGAGAGTGGGCGAGAGAGAGCGGGCGAGAGAGAGTGGGAGAGTGGGGGTGTGGGTGAGAGAGAGTGTCGGCGAAACAGAGATTGCTTGAGAGTGAGACTGTACCAAAGAGAGAGTGGGCGAGAGAGAGAGTGGGTGAGAGTGAGACAGGGCCAAAGAGTGAGTGGGTGAGAGAGAGTGGGCGAGAGTGTGACTGGTCGATAGTGAGAGAGGGGGCGAGAGAGAGAGTGGGCGCGAGTGAGAGAGTGGGTGAGAGAGAGTGGACGAGGGAGAGAGCGGGCGAAAGATTTGGTGAGAGAGTGGGTGAGAGAGAGAAAGAGTGGGCGAGAGAGAGTGGGCGAGGGAGAGGGTGAGAGGGCGAGAGAGAGAATGTGGGTGAGAGTGAGAGGGGGAAGAGGGTCATAGTGGGCAAGAGAGAGAGTGGGCGAGAGTGAGAGAGTGGGCGAGAGAGAGAGTGGGCGAGAGAGAGTGTTGGCGAGAGAGAGTGGACGAGAGTGAGAGATTGGGCGGGAGAGAGAGTGGGCAAGAGAGACTGTGGGTGAGACAGAGAGTGGGTGAGAGTGAGACTGGGCGAGAGTGAGAGAGTGGGCGAGAGAGAGAGTGGGAGAGAGTGAGAGAGTGGGCGAGAGAGAGAGAGTGGGTGAGAGTGAGTGGGAGAGAGTGAGATCGTCGGCAAGAGAGAGTGAGCGAGAGAAAGTGTCGGCGAGAGGATGTGGGCGAGACAGAGATTGGTTGAGAGTAAAAGAGTGGGCGAGAGAGAGCGCGGGCGAGAGAAAGAGTGTGGGCGAGAGAGAGTGTGGGCGAGAGAGAGTGTTGGCGAGAGAGCGAGAGTGGGTGAGAGTGAGAGTGGGTGAGAGTGAGACTGGGCCAAAGAGAGAGTGGGTGAGAGAGAGTGGGTGAGAGTGTGACTGGTCGAGAGTGAGAGAGGGGGCGAGAGAGAGAGAGTGGGCGAGAGTGAGAGAGTGGGCGAGAGAGAGCGCGGGCGAGAGAAAGAGTGGTCGAGAGAGAGTGTGGGCGAGAGAGAGTGTTGGCAAGAGAGAGAGTGGGTGAGAGTGAGAGTGGGTGAGAGTGAGACTGAGCCAAAGAGAGAGTGGGTGAGAGAGAGTGGGCGAGAGTGTGACTGGGCGAGAGTGAGCGAGGGGGCGAGAGAGAGAGTGGGCGAGAGTGAGAGAGTGGGCGAGAGAGAGTGGGCGAGAGTGAGAGAGTGGGTGAGAGAGCGTGGACGAGAGAGAGAGTAGACGTGAGAGAGTGGGCGAGAGAGAGTGGGTGAGAGTGAGACTGGGCAAGAGTGAGAGAGTGGGCGAGAGAGAGTGGGAGAGAGTGACAGAGTGCGTGAGAGTGAGAGAGTGGGCAACAGAGAAAGTGTGAGAGAGTGGGCGCGAGAGAGTGTGGTCAAGAGTGAGAGAGTAGGCGAGAGAGAGAGTGGGAGAGAGTGAGAGTGGGCGAGAGAGAGTTGGAGAGAGATAGAGTGGGAGAGAGTGAGAGAGTGGGGGGGAGAGAGTGGGAGAGAGTAAGAGAGCGGGCGAGAGCGAATGTCAGTGAGAGAGAGTGTTGTCCAGAGAGAGAGTTGGCGAGAGTGAGAGAGTGGGCGAGAGAGAGCGGGCGAGAGAGAGTGGGAGAGTGGAGTGTGGGTGAGTGAGAGTGTCGGCGAAACAGAGAGTGCTTGAGAGTGAGACTGTACCAAAGAGAGAGTGGGCGAGAGAGAGAGTGAGCGAGCGAAAGAGTGGGAGAGAGAGAGAGAGAGAGAGAGAGAGAGAGAGATAGAGTGAGAGAGTGGGCAAGAGAGATTAGGCGAGAGAGAGAGTGGGTATGAGAGAGTGTTGGCAAGAGAGAGTGGGCGAGAGAGAGAGTGGGTGAGAGTGAGACAGGGCCAAAGAGTGAGTGGGTGAGAGAGAGTGGGAAAGAGTGTGACTGGTCGAGAGTGAGAGAGGGGGCGAGGGAGAGAGTGGGCGAGAGTGAGAGAGTGGGTGAGAGAGAGTGGACGAGGGAGAGAGCGGGCGAAAGATTTGGTGAGAGAGTCGGTGAGAGAGAGAAAGAGTGGGCGAGAGAGAGTGGGCGAGGGAGAGGGTGAGAGGGCGAGAGAGAGAATGTGGGTGAGAGTGAGAGGGGGGAAGAGGGTCATAGTGGTCAAGAGAGAGAGTGGGCGAGAGTGAGAGAGTGGGCAAGAGAGAGAGTGGGCGAGAGAGAGTGTTGGCGAGAGAGAGTGGACGAGAGTGAGAGATTGGGCGAGAGAGAGAGTGTGCAAGAGAGACTGTGGGTGAGACAGAGAGTGGGTGAGAGTGAGACTGGGCGAGAGTGAGAGAGTGGGCGAGAGAGAGAGTGGGAGAGAGTGAGAGAGTGAGCAAGAGAGAGTGGGTGAGAGTGAGTGGAAGAGAGTGAGATCATGGGCAAAAGAGAGTGAGCGAGAGAGAGTGTGGGCGAGAGGATGTGGGCGAGACAGAGAGTGGGTGAGAGTGAGAGAGTGGGCGAGAGAGAGCGCGGGCGAGAGAAAGAGTGTGGGCGAGAGAGAGTGTGGGTGAGAGAGAGTGTTGGCGAGCGAGAGTGGGCGAGAGTGAGAGTGGGTGAGAGTGAGACTGGGCCAAAGAGAGAGTGTGTGAGAGAGAGTGGGTGAGAGTGTGACTGACCGAGAGTGAGAGAGGGGGTGAGAGAGAGAGAGTGGGCGAGGGTGAGAGAGTGGGCGAGAGAGAGCGCGGGCGAGAGAAAGAGTGGTCGAGAGAGAGTGTGGGCGAGAGAGAGAGTGGGTGAGAATGAGAGTGGGTGAGAGTGAGACTGAGCCAAAGAGAGAGTGGGTGAGAGAGAGTGGGCGAGAGTGTGACTGGGCGAGAGTGAGCGAGGGGGCGAGAGAGAGAGTGGGCGAGAGTGAGAGAGTGGGCGAGAGAGAGTGGGCGAGAGTGAGAGAGTGGGTGAGAGAGAGTGGACGAGAGAGAGAGTAGGCGTGAGAGAGTGGGCGAGAGAGAGTGGGTGAGAGTGAGACTGGGCAAGAGTGAGAGTGTGGGCGAGAGAGAGAGTGGGAGAGAGTGACAGAGTGCGCAAGAGTGAGAGAGTGGGTGACAGAGAAAGTGTGAGAGGGTGGGCGAGAGAGAGTGTGGTCAAGAGTGGAAGAGAGTGAGAGTGGGCGAGAGAGAGTTGGAGAGAGATAGAGTGGGAGAGAGTGAGAGAGTGGGCGACAGAGTGGGTGGGCAAGAGCTAGTGGGCGGGATTAAGAGAGTGGGAAAGAGGGAGTGGGTAAGAGAGAGTTTGGGCGAGAGAAAGACTTGGCAAGAGAGAGTGGGCGGGATTAAAAGAGTGGGAAAGAGGGAGTGGGTAAGAGAGAGTGTGGGCGAGAGAGAGAAAGAGTGGGCGAAAAAGAGTGTGCGAGAGAGAGAGTGGGCGAGAGAGAGAGTGAGGGGACGAGAGAGAGAGTGTGGGTGAGAGTGAGGGGGGGGAAGAGGGACATAGTGTGTGAGAAAGAGGGTGGGCGAGAGAGAGAGTGGGAGAGAGTGAGAGAGTGGGCGAGAGAGAGTGGGAGAGAGTGAGAGAGTGGGCGAGAGAGTGTCGGCTAGAGAGTGTGGGCGAGAGAGAGAGTAGGCGAGACAGAGAGTGGGCGAGAGAGAGAGTGGGCGAGAGTGAGAGGTAGGCGAGAGAGAGCGCAGGCGAGAGAGAGAGTGGGTGAGAGAGAATGTGGGCGAGAGAGAATGTGGGCGAGAGAGAGTGTAGGCGAGAGAGAGAGTGGGCGAGAGAGAGTGGGCGAGAGAGAGCACGGGTGATAGAGAGAGTGGGCGAGAGAGAGAGTGGGTGAGAGTGAGACTGGGCGAGAGTGAGAGAGTGGGCGAGAGAGAGAGTGGGAGAGAGTGAGAGAGTGGGCAAGAGAGAGAGTGGGCGAGAGAGAGTGTTGGCGAGAGAGAGTGGACGAGAGTGAGAGATTGGGCGAGAGAGAGTGGGCAAGAGAGACTGTGGGTGAGACAGAGAGTGGGTGAGAGTGAGACTGGGCGAGAGTGAGAGAGTGGGCGAGAGAGAGAGTGGGAGAGAGTGAGAGAGTGGGCGAGAGAGAGAGAGTGGGTGAGAGTGAGTGGAAGAGAGTGAGATCGTGGGCAAAAGAGAGTGAGCGAGAGAGAGTGTGGGCGAGAGGATGTGGGCGAGACAGAGAGTGGGTGAGAGTGAGAGAGTGGGCGAGAGAGAGCGCAGGCGAGAGAAAGAGTGTGGGCGAGAGAGAGTGTGGGTGAGAGAGAGTGTTGGCGAGCGAGAGTGGGCGAGAGTGAGAGTGGGTGAGAGTGAGACTGGGCCAAAGAGAGAGTGGGTGAGAGAGAGTGGGCGAGAGTGTGACTGGTTGAGAGTGAGAGAGGGGGTGAGAGAGAGAGAGTGGGCGAGGGTGAGAGAGTGGGCGAGAGAGAGCGCGGGCGAGAGAAAGAGTGGTCGAGAGAGAGTGTGGGCGAGAGAGAGTGTTGGCGAGAGAGAGAGTGGGTGAGAATGAGAGTGGGTGAGAGTGAGACTGAGCCAAAGAGAGAGTGGGTGAGAGAGAGAGGGCGAGAGTGTGACTGGGCGAGAGTGAGCGAGGGGGCGAGAAGAGAGTGGGTGAGAGTGAGAGAGTGGGCGAGAGAGAGTGGGCGAGAGTGAGAGAGTGGGTGAGAGAGAGAGTGGGAGAGAGTGACAGAGTGCGCAAGAGTGAGAGAGTGGGCGACAGAGAAAGTGTGAGAGGGTGGGCGAGAGAGAGTGTGGTCAAGAGTGGAAGAGAGTGAGAGTGGGCGAGAGAGAGTTGGAGAGAGATAGAGTGGGAGAGAGTGAGAGAGTGGGCGACAGAGTGGGTGGGCAAGAGCTAGTGGGCGGGATTAAGAGAGTGGGAAAGAGGGAGTGGGTAAGAGAGAGTTTGGGCGAGAGAAAGACTTGGCAAGAGAGAGTGGGCGGGATTAAAAGAGTGGGAAAGAGGGAGTGGGTAAGAGAGAGTGTGGGCGAGAGAGAGAAAGAGTGGGCGAAAAAGAGTGTGCGAGAGAGAGAGTGGCCGAGAGAGAGAGTGAGGGGGCGAGAGAGAGAGTGTGGGTGAGAGTGAGGGGGGGAAGAGGGACATAGTGTGTGAGAAAGAGAGTGGGCGAGAGAGAGAGTGGGAGAGAGTGAGAGAGTGGGCGAGAGAGAGTGGGAGAGAGTGAGAGAGTGGGCGAGAGAGTGTCGGCTAGAGAGTGTGGGCGAGAGAGAGAGTAGGCGAGACAGAGAGTGGGCGAGAGAGAGAGTGGGCGAGAGTGAGAGGTAGGCGAGAGAGAGCGCAGGCGAGAGAGAGAGTGGGTGAGAGAGAATGTGGGCGAGAGAGAATGTGGGCGAGAGAGAGTGTAGGCGAGAGAGAGAGTGGGCGAGAGAGAGTGGGCGAGAGAGAGAGTGGATGAGAGTGAGAAAGTGGGCGAGAGAGAGCACGGGTGATAGAGAGAGTGGGCGAGAGAGAGAGTGGGTGAGAGTGAGACTGGGCGAGAGTGAGAGAGTGGGCGAGAGAGAGAGTGGGAGAGAGTGAGAGAGTGGGCGAGAGAGAATGGGTGAGAGTGAGTGGGACAGAGTGAGATGGTGGGCAAGAGAGAGTGAGCGAGAGAGAGTGTGGGCGAGAGAGTGTGGGCGAGACAGAGAGTGGGTGAGAGTGAGACTGGGCGAGAGTGAGAGAGTGGGCGAGAGAGAGTGGGTGAGAGAGAGTAGGCGAGAGAGAGAGTGGGCGAGAGAGAGAAAGTGGTAGAGAGTGAGAGAATGGGCGAGAGAGTGTGTGGGTGAGAGAGAGTGTGGGCGAGACAGAGAATGGGTGAGAGTGAGACTGGGCGAGAGTGAGAGAGTGGGCGAGAGAGAGTGGGTGAGAGAGAGTAGGCGAGAGAGAGAGTGGGCGAGAGAGAGAGAGTGGGAGAGAGTGAGAGTGGGCGAGAGTGAATGTAGGTGAGAGAGAGTGTTGGCCAGAGAGAGAGTTGGCGAGAGTGAGAGTGGGCGAGAGAGAGAGAGTGGGAGAGAGTGAGAGTGGGCGAGAGTGAATGTAGGTGAGAGAGAGTGTTGGCCAGAGAGAGAGTTGGCGAGAGTGAGAGAGTGGGCGAGAGAGAGCGGGCGAGAGAGAGTGGGAGAGTGTGAGTGTGGGTGAGAGAGAGTGTCGGCGAAACAGAGAGTGCTTGAGAGTGAGACTGTAACAAAGAGAGAGTGGGCGAGAGAGAGAGTGGGCGAGCGAAAGAGTGGGAGAGAGAGAGAGAGAGAGAGATAGAGTGAGAGAGTGGGCAAGAGAGATTAGGCGAGAGAGAGAGTGGGTATGAGAGAGTGTTGGCAAGAGAGAGTGGGCGAGACAGAGAGTGGGTGAGAGTGAGTCTGGGCGAGAGTGAGAGAGTGGGCGAGAGAGAGAGTGGGAGAGAGTGAGAGAGTGAGCAAGAGAGAGTAGGTGAGAGTGAGTGGGAGAGAGTGAGATCGTGGGCAAGAGAGAGTGAGCTGGAGAGAGTGTGGGCGAGAGGATGTGGGCGAGACAGAGAGTGGGTGAGAGTGAGAGAGTGAGAGAGTGGGCGAGAGAGAGCGCGGGCGAAAGAAAGAGTGTGGGCGAGAGAGAGAGTGTGGGCGAGGGAGAGTGTTGGCGAGAGAGAGTGGGCGAGAGTGAGAGTGGGTGAGAGTGAGACTGGGCCAAAGAGAGAGTGGGT